>NC_138429.1:7808666-8408666 GCF_016097725.1 Ips typographus
TATAATTTTTTCTCAATAAGAATAAAGTGTTGGAGATTAAAAAACTTTCAGAACTTACTAAACATAACAACAAAACATTAAATTAATACTTTCTGGTTAAATATGTCATGCTTTATCAGTCATTGGAATGAAAAGTACAACAAATACTAACATGGTAAAGTTTATTAAATAATATGTCAAAAACGATGAGTGTTTCTAGTAAAATCAAAACTGGATAATAACCATTTCAGTTACTTTTAAACTGTCTAAATTTATTCAGATGGGGAAGAAACTTTTGTTCAAATTTGGTTGTTATTAAAACACAAAAATCAATACATTTTTTTGAAAACTCACTTCCCTGGTCACTCTGACATTTAACGTAGCGTTAATAAAATCAAGCGTTCATTTTCATTATTTGGTAGAAATGATAGTTTAAATCGTTTAAAAAATATTACATTTCTGTTAAGCAATAAAAAAAATGCTTGAGAATATTGTCCAGATCAATAATTGATTCTTTCAATGATTATTAGTTATTTATCAATCTACGTATAGGTACTTCCATAATTACAGTGATCTAGTTTCTACCCTGCTACATCATTTAATAATCATTCCCACCCCTAGCGTAGAAGTAGAGTCTGTTCTAGAATAAAAGTAATGTAACACTCACAATATATTATACAGATTTTGCTAAATTAAATCTGTTTATAAAATTGAATGAGACTAATTTGGAATGTTCTATACCAGCTGCTTTTGAAACTTTCGAAAAGCGGCTTCGAGGGTTATTTCATCCCCCACGTCGTGGCAACATCGCAAAATGCACCCCCGCAACCTTGCCTTGCGTCCCTAACGACGGCCCGACATCGAGTTGCCAGCGAAAGCGGAATTCCATTTCGACCTTGGGGGAGGTCATCGGGCCAGGAAAGATGACGACAGATATCCCTGAGGATGCCGGTTTCTGATTGGTTCGATGACTGAGATAGCTAGTAATTATGAATGTTTTATTAAGCTGGTTCAAACGGGGCCTAATTCAATATTCATGGCAGTTTTTTGTTGTTGTAGCAACCCAGTTGTGTGTTGAAAATTTATTTTTACTTATTAGTTATCATCAAAATTAATCAAAAAAATGTAGGATCTAAAACTGAAGGAAGACTCAAACTGCTGCATTGCATCAAAAGGTAAATTACGAGAGCATAATCAAACCGTAAACCCATTTTCACTTTCCAAATTGGCCATAATCCATCATTCCCCACATCCGGCAGGAACAGGACCGCTGCAAGGCGGGTGCAAGATGTCTGCGCGTCGTCTGTCCCCTCTCCCCCCGGGATACCTCCCTTTTGCGCCCTAAAATGGGCCCACGCAAAAGGGCCAAGGCCTTTCCCGGCTGCTGCTGCTGATGCCGCTTCTCGGAGTTGCCAGGTTCCTGTTTTTTTCTTTGCCGACGTTGATGGGGGGAAAGTGTTGAGTTGCGATCTGTACTGCCTCCAGCCCTCTAGGGCGGAGATTATCAGATTATGTTTCAGTATATTACGTAATTAATACGAATTAGAACTGATAGGCCGAATGTTAAAGGGCTGACCTGAAAAGGTTACGTTTCAGTCTTTAATGGAGAAAATTGGTTGGTTATATTTTTTTCAAAACTTTAGTTTTTCAATGTTTTGCTTTATTCAGACAAATTTGAAATAGGCAGTTAAGTCAAAACTCACTAATTTTGATTGTGTGTTGTGAAAAATAAACAATAATATCTAAATTTGTGTCTTCACCATACACTCATTTTTGCAAAAGTGTAAAATTTGTCACACTTTTTAACATACAGAGAAAGTAAATCAACTTTTTAATGTTTGTTTCTTAATGATTTCTTTTCCTTATTCCAAAATAATGCTCTTTTTGTAATACCCAAGTTAAATTGAACTATTTAGCTTACACTAAGAAACAATTAAACACAAAGAACGGTACAAAAGGTTATTTCCCGACCAAGTTTTCGGTCAAAGCTTTTTTTGTATGCGGAAAACAGGCCGATCGATGGTCATTATCCTAACCTAGGGTGAGTGAACTGTGGTTAAAGAAAACCGTGAAACGCAAAAAAAATTGATATTTTACGTGGAAATTTGCTAGAAAATCCAAACGCGATTGACGAGCCGTGATTAAAACTACTTTGTGAAAATGTCCTGTTTTCTTTATCAGAGTAATCGTGCGGAAACTTTTATGCATATAAAACTAATATGATGCTCTAGCTTGAAAATAGTGAAAATAATAGGAAAATTGTCAACTATGAACACGGTTTCATGTTTATCATGCATCGAGTGGTTTGTATCTAAAAAAAACTTTTTTAATAAAGTGACTATCATACTGTCCTAAATTATGACTGAAAATGATTTTGCAATTTCAAACCCGTCTGACTTTATACACCCAGAGAAAATTCACGTAAATATTTCAGTGGAAAACCTAATTCCGAGCGACATAATATAGCTTCATTTTCTTCGAGAACAAAGTGCCTTTTCTAGATCAAAAGGCTCGTTACGACAATCCAGATATAACCTGGAAACGAAAGCTTGGCAGGTGCTTGTCTGTCGGATACTTAACAATTTAGACATGGATAAGGAACAAAGGAGAAACACGAAACCCGATAATCTCTCTTGATGTTAACAACACAACAAAAAAGTTACGTGTCTTGCTTAAGTAGATTTTGTACCCGGAATTTTCCGGAGAAAAACGTCACGACTGACCGCTTTTATTACGACGAAAACGGTACAACAGTCCTGGGAAAAACTAAGTTTGAAAGAACAACTTTGCTGTTCTAGATTCAGTTTCTTTTACTTTGAAATGTCCCATTTATGTTATGTTATTTCAGTTCGGGTTATTCAAGAAGGAAGGTCAATAAAACAAACTAATTGGGCGGACGTTAAGTTGGTAGCAATGTTGTCAGTTTTCCATAGCAGTTTTTGTCAAAGTTAGCTTTTTGACTCGTCTGGCGTTTATAAGATGATTTTAGAAGTGTTTAGCATTTTTTTGTATTTAAAGATTTCTAACATTATCAAAAATTCCGAAATAATTCTGGAAAAGCCTCCATTTTCAAAGCTCAGCTTCAAAAGCCAATTTTCGTGAGATTTTCAGTAGTATTTAGATACTTTTGGTATTCCCAAAACAGTTCTAAAAGTCTTTGGCGACTTTAGAAAGTTCTCGTAAAAAATGTAGGAAAAGTACTTGCAAAGCTTTTCAACAATTTTTAAGAAGTTTACAGTAGTGTTTGAATGTCTCTGGCATGCTCAAAACGATTCTAAAGGTTTCTGGCAAATTTTAAAATAGTAAGTAAGAGAGATTTATTTAGCATAATAGCTACATATAAAAAACAAAAAGGATAACTTAAGTAAATAACAGCATACAAAATAGCGCCTATAAAGCATAAAATATTAAAATCATACAGTCACAAATCATAAAATCCTTTAACCTATTCCATCCACGGTTCCACCACAAATGGTTTAATAGTCTTCGGCAATTAAAAAAACTTTTTAGAGAGTTGTAGTTTTATTTAGGTGTCTCTGATATATGTTCTAGAGATTTTAAGAAATTTTAAAATTTTATGTAAAAGTTTAAGACACTTTTCGAAACTTATTTCTGTAAATTGTTGGTAGTTTCACTAATTATAGGTCTCTAATAGTTCTAAAAGGATTTTAGGTGTCTCTGGAGGTTTTAAAAGGCTTTTTGTCAGTTTTAGCACTGTTTGAAAGGTTTTCAGTAGTAGTTAGAGAGTTCTGGCACTTCCACAATGGTTCTATTGGTGATTGGAAAAAAATTGGAGATTTTCAGTTGTATCTTGATGTCTCTGATATATTAAGAATAAGAGACATTTAAAAGGGGCAATTTAAAAATTTTCTGTAAGGTTTCAAAAGGTTAGTTCCAAAAGAATTTTAGGGGTCTCTAGAGGTTTTAAAAGGCTTTTTGTCAGTTTTTAATTTGTATTGAGATAACTCTGGCATATTTAAAATTATTGTAGAGGGTTCTAGCAATTCTAACAAATTCTTGTAAAGTTTACGGCATTTCTATAGACATCTGGCGGTTTTGGAAGGTTTTAGGTATTATTTAGCATAATATAACATAAAACCTCAAAAATGATTCTCTATTCATTTGACAGTTTTTAATTTTTTTAGGACATTCTCAAAAGCTTCTTGCAATTTTCAAGTAGTATTTAGAGGAATCTTCCAATTCCAGGAGTCCAAGACTTTTTGGAGATTTTCAGTAGTATTTATAATTCTCTGACACTGTCTGACAGTTCCAAAAGGATTCTAGAAACCAATGGATGTTTTGAGGCTTTTTAGAGAAAAGAAAGTTTTCTTTTTCAACTATAAATACCTCTAATTAACGACTAAACATAACAGAAACTCAGTTAACAAAAAATTGGGTGCTGGATAACAAAACTGAACTTAAAGGAGCTTTCCTTCCACACCAAACACGCCATAAGCATCAAACTTAGTTATCGAAAGTTTAGTACGCCAGAAATTGGAAACTTTTGTGCCACCCACCGCCACCCAGAACTAGAGGAAATTCGGCAACGACGCCGCGCCCGTTGCCGTGCTTTCTGTCATTTCTCTCCTCCCAGTGCCGCCCAGACTGCTCCCCCAAAACGAACGGGAGCACTGGAAATGGGGGGAGCGACAGAGTCAGCCAGCTGTACGAGGTTTTCGCTTTCCGTTTCAATTTGCCGCTGTCGGAGTTTCACTTTCGTTTTAAGGTTTGTATGGTGCTCCACTGCCGTTGCCTTGGTGGAGTTGGGGACCTGGGAGACCGGGTATAGGGTGGCAAGAAACTGTGCTAGGAAATAAGGAGAACTATGTTAGGAGTGGAAGTTGCGTAACTCTAGGGAGAGAACTGAGGTTGGGGGAAGGAGGGGAAAAGTGAAAGTTTATACTAAAAGGGTTTTGTGTTTTTGTTTTGCTTTGTAATGTTCTTGACGTTGAGATAAGACCTTGATGGGTGTTGCTAATGTAATTTTACTATGAATAAACATGTTTTTATCGTCTAGCATTTTAGCTTTACATATTACATTTTAAGTGGTTCAATTTGTGCTTAGTAGATTGGTGACATATTTGTTACACTCTGTGCAGTTACTACCTCTATCGAAATCCAAGAAAGATAATCATAACGACCACTTAGCACACAATTTAATGTTAAGAAACCACACTAATTACACTCCAGAGTAACAGTAAAACCACGCTTCCAACCTGAATAATATAAACGTCCATATAAATTCGGTTCATATCGCGCTGGGTTTCCACCCCTTCTTTCACCCCTTTAAACATAACTAGGACTCCTAAAAACAATTCCGCTGTATTTTGCCGGAATCGCGAGCGAAAGGGGTGCATAACGTAATGCATACATATTGAATCAGGTAGAGCAGTGGAAAATCCTCCTGTAAAATTGGACTTTCATAAGCTCAGCGCTCAAATATGCTGCTTTATTATGCAATGAATTTATACTACTAATACTCTACATCAGTCAAATTTTTTTTTGTACACATTTCTAGTGTTTGTGATCAGTACATTGTTTCAAACCCAAAGATTGCAGGGATTAATTGTTTGATTGTTGACTCACAATTTTTTACGTAAGAATCAAGAAAATCAAGTCTGGAGAGCGGAATGGGCAAACCAGAAAAATTGCTTTCTATACGTAAATATTAAATACAAACTGTGTTTCTGGCAGTTCAAAATTTGACACCGCTTTTTTTCTGACTGTACCAAACTTTGTTGTGTTTATTTAGGTTATTAGATAGGAAATGTATTAAGGATTCCAAAAATGTGCTTAAAACAGCCATTTTCTTACTACAAGATGGTTTTACAGGCGAGTTTGTCCCTGACTGTCCTTTCAAACTGTGTTTCTGGCAGTTCAAACTTTGACCCCGTTTTTCTTCCTGACTGTACCAAATTTTGTAGTGTTTTTTCAAGTTATTGGATAGGACATTTAATGAGGATTCCAAAAATGTGCTTAAAACAGTCATTTTGTCACTTCAAGTAGGTTTTACAAACGATTTTGACCATGACTATCCTTTCAAACTGTGTTTCTGGCAGTTCAAACTTTGACCCCGTTTTTCTTCCTGACTGTACCAAATTTTGTAGTGTTTTTTCAAGTTATTGGATAGGACATTTAATGAGGATTCCAAAAAATGTGTTTAAAACAGACATTTTGACACTCCAAGTAGGTTTTACGGACGATTTTGACCCTGACAGTCCTTTCAAACTGTGTTTCTGGCAGTTCAAACTTTGACCCCGTTTTTCTTCCTGACTGTACCAAATTTTGTTGTGTTTTTTCATGTTATTAGATAAGAAATTTAATGAAGATATCAAAAATGTGCTTAAAACAGTCATTTTCTTACTACAAGTTGGTTTTACAGGCAATTTTGTCCCTGACTGTCCTTTCAAACTGTGTTTCTGGCAGTTCAATCTTTGACCCCGTTTTTCTTCCTGACTGTACCAAATTTTGTTGTGTTTTTTCATGTTATTAGATAAGAAATTTAATGAAGATATCAAAAATGTGCTTAAAACAGTCATTTTCTTACTACAAGTTGGTTTTACAGGCAATTTTGTCCCTGACTGTCCTTTCAAACTGTGTTTTTGGCAGTTCAATCTTTGACCCCGTTTTTCTTCCTGACTGTACCAAATTTTGTTGTGTTTTTTCATGTTATTAGATAAGAAATTTAATGAAGATTTCAAAAATGTGCTTAAAACAGTCATTTTCTTACTACAAGTTGGCAAGCAATTTTGTACCTGACTGTCTTTTCAAACTGTGTTTCTGGCAGTTTAAACTTTGACCGCGGTTTTCTTCCTGACTGTACCAAATTTTGTAGTCTTTTTTCAGGTTATTGGATAGGAAATTTAATAAGGATTCCAAAAATGTGCTTAAAACAGTCATTTTCTTACGCCAAGTTGGTTTTACAGTCGATTTTGTCCCTGACTGTCCTTTTAAACTGTGTTTCTAACAATTCAAATTTTGACAGATTTTCTTCCTGGCTGTACCAAATTTTGTAGTGATTTTTCAGGTTATTGGATAGGAAATTTAATGAGGATTCCAAAAATGTGCTTAAAACAGTAATTTTCTACCTCCAAGATGGTTTTACATGCAATTTCGCCTCCGACTCTCCTTTCAAACTTTGTTTTCTGCTTCCACTACATGTTAATATACAAATTTTGTTTAAAAAATATTTTTTCTGAATTTAGTATTATTTTGGGCAATTCTGTAGAAATAATTATTTTTCAGTACTCACAAATTGAAATAGACATGTCAGGAGACTTTCCAAAAAAAATAACTTCTAAAATTAAAAATGAATGAATTTTCTTATGCATATTTATTAACATTTTTCGTTAAATAACCAATTATAAATCTGTGCAAATAACACCTGACTGAATCTCAACTAGGCATTTGTCATATGATTGATAAAAACTTGGCAACTTTGAACTATTTTATTGCTATTTGCTTTAAATTATTGTTTCTTTATGACTACGACAGATTCCAGAAAAAGAAAAATATTATAAAAAGTTACTCTGTACAATGTACAATACTGTACATAATCTGAAAAGCACTTATATTCATGGTATGTTTGGAACACACACACTGACATTTATTCACTGCACTAGCTAAAGTAAATAAACAAATAATAATAACAAATACAAAGTTATAAACAATGCATTAACAACCGATGATACTCGTATGTTTTCCCATAACTGTCTTTTTAAAGTTTAGAGGTATAACAATCAAAAGGTGGACTGATGCAGCATTAAGACGAAAGTAGGAAAGGGTGCATGTATAATAAGACTAAAACCTACATTACTTCCATATAGTGAGGTGGACAATGGACCAGAAACCTGTTATGCTGCATAACAAACGCAAATCAATAGTCATCCCCTTATAGGTGCATAAGTTAGGGTTTTTTTGTTGTTTTATGCAGATCGAGAGAGGTTTCTTGTCCAGTTTTAAATCCTTTGATCAGAAGTGGAAATTTAAACTGTAAATCAAATGGTTTTGAAGCAAACGAAATATATTGTGGGATATTTGAAATTTGGCTTTTACTAATTGAGCTGCGTGCAGGATTCTTTGTCTTCCATTTAAAGTGAGAACGCATAACGCAGAACTGCAAATCAATAGCCTACAAATTTGTTCCACTTCAGGAATTTACACACACACACACACATACAAATTCTAAGTGCAAGTTAACTAGTTATTAATGCAATTTTTTTTTAGGAAATATCAAAAAATGTGATATTTGTGGTAAAAATTACAGTAAAAACTTTCTTACTAAAAGTAACAATAATAAAAATATAGGTCAATACATACCTGCAAGAATGCACCCTAGTCTTCCGAGGTCTCCTTCTCTATTTCTCCATAATTCGCGCGATTCCAGTCTCCAGAACTATCTAATCTAGTCATATATCACAATTATCACAATTTTCGACCCCGGAGCCAATTGCCTATATAACGCGAATGTGATGGAGCTGTCCCGGCCAGCTCAGAAGTGCATTTCTCCAAAAACAATCAATTTAGAGTAGAGTAGAGTGTTAGTTTAGAGCCGAATGGTCTTGCACCTATTCGGCGCATGGGCTATGACGGCCCTATAGCTTCGTTCACCTTGTAGTGCTTTTTGCAGGGGAGCAATGTTGCCGCAAACCATTTTTGAGTTGTACTCTCAACTTTTAGGAAAATAGTACTGAATTGTACTAAATTTAAAAACAATGTGTAAATTTTAATGTACTTTGCTTTTTATTGCAGAGAAATTGTTTAAAAACTTAACATTACTAAAAAAATAAAAATTTAAATTTCTATCAAACACTTCCCTTGTGACTTATCACAGAAATAAACTAATAAATGTAGTGATATTTTTATTAATAAATAATATACCTTAGAATAATACACAGAGTGTACGAAATTTAGTACAAACATTAGTAAAGGGTTACCCTGATGGAGGGTGAGCTGCGGCGTCAAGGGCGGATGCAAAGGGGGAGGGCGTCGCGGCGGCGGCCCCGTCGACGTCACGTTAATTCGAAAAGGGAAAGGGAACAGTGGTGGAACAGGTGCGCTACCAAAAAATCGCTAATCATCATTATTAGTAATATTCTTAGTGATGGGTAAATTATCGGTAAATATTTTACTTACCAGAGAAATTTGACCGGTAAATTACAAATACTGTGTTTCTGGCAGTTCAAATTTTGCTTTTCTTCCTGACTGTACCAATTTTTTTAGTGTTTTTTCATGTTATTGGATAGGAATGTGCTTAAAACATTCAATTTCTTACTCCAAGTGGGTTTTACACTCAAATTTTAGACCATAATTTCAACTATTTTAAATATTTGTTGCCTCAAGCCAGTTCTGGATAAATAACTCAAAAACAGTAGGAAAAATTTGCAAGGGACCAAAAATGTTTATAATCAACTCTTAATTCAGTACCGTAAGTTTGCAGTACCGCTTTTGCCTCCAGTATACAGGAAAGTGCAAAAAAGTATGGTGATTCATTATTTTTATAAACCCTGTACGCAATTTATAAGATATCATTTTTCATTCTACACCACTAGAAAAAGGAGCTCAAAACGGTTTTTTTAAGTGTTTAAACCATCCTGAACTCCCAGAAATAACTGAGTTATAGGGTGCTCAAATTTGAAACCACAATTTCAACTAATTTGAATTTTAATGTGAAGTAGTAGTCCATTTTTCTCAAAGTGGAGGTGTAAGTGTAAAAGTGGTGAAAATCTTTTTTGTTCTGTTAGCTTCGTGCAACTGGGCATTAGTTAAGATGATTGAAATTTTAATTCTAAATTCTAAGGGTCGACCTACTTAACACATAATGTTAATTATTTAGTGTTTACTTTAATTTTAGTGTTTTCTCCATAATAAGATTTTTTTAAACTTCTTTAAGCACAACAGTAATGTTTGGCCTTACGGCATACTAATTTTAAACTTGGGTCTTGCTGTCTCCCCTTTAAAGAAAGATAGCCGGCGTTTCACCTTGTCATATGGGCTCCTGAAGATGGGTACTTATGTGCCCGAAACATATGTCGAGCGACCCCTCTAACATTTTTGGGGGGTTTGAATAATTTTTTTGTGGAGAAGGCTGTGTGTTCTTTCCCATCACTTTTAATTTGAATTTGTTTTGCATCAAACCAGTTTTTGATAAATAACTCGAAAACAGTAAAAGCTACGAAACGTTTGTAGGAGACGAAAAATGTTTCTAATCAACTTTTTAACTCAGAAACGTTTGCAGGACCGTTTGCATCTCTTGTTTCCGTAATTTGCGTATAGAGGGCGCTGGCATATCTAATACGGACAAATTTCAAGCAGCAAAATCACATGTTATCAGTCAGTCAGTTGTCGTTCAAAATTGTTAGTTTTGACAGTGTGAGTCACTTTTGTTGTTGCATTATCGGATATTTTGGGGATTTTTACAATTCTAGTTTTTGTCTAGCAAGTTAAAAACCAAAAAAAAAAACAAGTTAACTATCATTGCAGTGTTGAATTTATCAACTTCTAGATCTATGTTTTGCCAAAAATTTTAGGTTGACAGTTTGCAGGAAATTTCAGTCAGTCACCCCATCAAGAGTCATTTTCATTGTTTATAATGCAGTAAATTCCAGTTATATGCTCGAAAACCATTGTTTTTACACACATTTCTGGTATAACGTAAGCATATAGTGTTGTTGCAGTTTATGGAACATTGATAACACAGAGTGCACACTATGGAGGCTGCTCCTCGCTTGCCTATGCTCAGCTTTGAGTTGTGGTCCACAACTGAAAATATCCAGTTTGGAAAAAAACTAAAACCGGTAAGTGTGTTCTTAAAATAGTTGTAATAGAGAATTTGACAGGAAATGTAACCTTAACTGGCTTTTAAATAACCTATGAAATAGAGAGATTTTGTTTAAAATTTAGTTTTTAGAAGGAGTTAGTAGTTTTATTACTGTTACTTTGAAGGCTTTTTTCAAGGTTTTAGCAGCTAATTGAATAACAGTAGTTTGGTTATTTTGAGTACCATTCAGACAGGGTGATAAAGTTTAATAGTCCTACTTGCAAAATGTCAAATTTTGGCTCTGGAAGTTTTCTGAGATAGATAAGATAAAAACCAGACTTTTACTTAAAAGCAATGAACTGTAAATAATGATATATGAGTAAGTGACTACTAATATCACTATATTCAGTTGATATTGTTTTATGTTAGGGCTTGCTTTTGACTATTTTATAATTTATGACAAACTCTTCAACTGAACTAGAGCTTACTTATCAATATTCACAAGGTGACATATTTTGTAATAGGTGCTTTTTATAGACTTGATGGGAAATGATAATTTAAAAATGTATAAAGTTGACAAGGGTGGTGAAAAAGTTCTGTTTAGTTGCTTTACTATACCTTATTTTAAGATAATTTTAAGATAGATGGCAGACACAGAATGAATGGGACATTATTTGATTGTTGATCATGTTATAGCTTGATTGCCAACACTGATGAATATTTGGTAGCCTACTGTCAGATTTATATTATTACATTTGTTAGTAATATCACTCTATCTATTTGTGTTAGTAATAGAGTGTTAAGATCATAACCATGACAAGAAAACTTTAGCATGGCAGATAGTTATTTAAAATCTTAGTCAATTTGTCAATCCCTATTTTTAACCTTCCCAAATCAAATTGCAACTATTGACTCATTAATTTTTTGTGTCTGTTGGTTTCACTTCTTCCATATTTTTATATGGTTCACACAATTAAGGTCACTCAACAATAAATTGATTACATGCTTATTAATAATAATAATAAATCATTTATTTCTCCAATTAACCATGCAAAACATGCAACTGAGGAAAACGTCAATACATTTACAAGAATCCTCAAATAATGCGACTACATCAAATTGACAAACTTAATACAAAACTACATAAATTACGTTACATCTAAAAACTCTTCCACACTGTAACAGTTTCTCTCAAGTAAGAGCCGCTTTAATCTAGACTTAAACACATTGACCTTAGGCGAAGTTTTAATGGAATCGTCAATGCGGTTATAAAACTTACACCCGTTAAAGAAAATACCTTTCTGGTATAACCCAGTTCTGTGATAATTCGGCAGCAACTGGTCCTTATTACGTGTATTGTGTGAATGCGATGTACGATAAGTTTCAAACTTGGTTTTATTTTTGAACATGAAAACACATACTTGATAAATATAAACAGAAGACAAAGGAAGAATTCCAAGTTGTTTAAACATAGGTCTACAGGACTGACGTCGACGTGGACCTATCCCAGTCATTATGTGATTGTATTGTGTAACTTTTTCTGATTGTATTGTGTAACTTCATTCTTGTTCGTCTTTTTTTTTTTTAGTTATTAGTATTTAGTTATTAATTATTTAAGTTTGTGTTCGTATACTATTTTTCAATTTCCTGTAAGTGGGCCTCGGCCTGTTGGAAATAAACGGCTTTATTATTATTATTATTATTATTATCCTGATGGCGTACTTCTGAACTAAAAATATTCGCGACACATGAGCACTGAGACCCCAGTTTAGTATGCCATAATGCAGGTGTGAATGAAAGTTTGCATAATACAGAGGAACACATCAATTTTAGTGATTGGCCATAAATTTAAGAGCATAACAGCTTTTGCGCAGCCTACCACTGAGTATATTTATATGATCCTGCCAATTCATGCCACAATCAAAAGTAATGCCCAACATGATACAACGCCCCATTATACTTTTTTGTTTCAGTATATTGCCAGTTTCTACAATGAAGATCCAGAAGGTTATATTGCTGAAATTAGTAAGCTGGACAATCTAAGAGCGCATGCCACACACCCTCCTCATGACGTCACTGGCTTGGAAACTCTCAAGAAGTACTATTGCCAGCTCCATTTTTTGAAATCCAGATTTCCAATGGATGCTTGGAAGCCCTGTTTTATTGAATTTGAATGGTAAATACCACTAATTAATACAATTTGATATTTCAATGAACTAACTAATTAACAGGAAAGACCAAATTTGCACAGCTTCAGGCGGAATTTATTTTGAACTGATGGCCGTTTTGCATAACATTGGAGCACTTCATACTATACTGGGTGCTCAAGATTCCAGAGCCAATCCGGATGGTATGAAAAGTGCCTGTGCTCATTTCCAATGTGCTGTTTGGGCTTTTCAAGTACACTTCTAATTTAGTTTATTTTACTGTGCACAACTCATTGTTGTTTAATATTTTAGACACTGAAGGACAAGTACTTTGATGCTTTAGGTTACATGACATCAATAGATATTCCACATTTTTATAAGCAGGTTTGCCTGGCACAAGCTCAGGAGTGTATATTGGAAAAAAGCATGCTTGATAACAGAAAATCCGCTATTATTTGTGAGCTAATGATTTTAATTTAACATTTATAAATAATAATCATGTAATTTGCAGCCAAAGTAGCTGTACAGGTTTGGGACTATTACCGGCAAGCTTTGGCTAGTTTGCGCGGCATTAGCGAAGACGTGGTTGGACGAATTAAGTACAAAGACTGGATGAAATACTTACAATTTAAGATCTCTTACCATCGATGCGTTTCCTTGTTGTTTCAAGGCCAACAAGCCGAAGAACTTCAAAAAATGGGCGAACGTTTGGCTTTTTATCAAGCCGCTTGTGATTCTTTGCAAGAAGCTAGTAAATATTTAACTAACAAACAGGTAAATAAATTACTTATTATATTTAATTATTGAAATTGAAGGGTTATTATCAAAGAAACTTTAGATTGCATTTGTTATTTTAAATGGAGGTAACTAAGTAGTAGCTGTGGTAGTAGTAAATATTTCTTTTACAAACTTAAACAAAACCCATGAACTAACTGTCACTGTCATTGTCAAGGGTGCTTATGATTTCGGTTTGCGGTGTTGCCAATATGCACCGCCCTCTATACTAGAAAGCCTAAAATGTCACTTTTAATGTCGGCGTTAGCGGTTTTCGTTTTATACACAAACGTATGCAGATGCAGTAAGAAATATGTATTTTTTTTTATTATTTTGTGTAGTTGATTGCAAGTTGTGAGTAAAAAATCAAAAAAAGGTTCATTCCTGATCTAGATATGTATAGATATAGCTTTTTAGACACAATCAAGTCCAACCTAAACAAATTGGTTAGAACATTTGTCCTGGAAAGTACAACACACAGCAAACTAGTTTAAACACTGTTCAATGTAAGAACATCTGTAAATCTTTGAAGCTAGGTTAGCAAAATTGGTAAATGGTTCTATGTTATTACCAAGAACATTCATTCAAAGTTATTTTTGTTGCTCTCACAATGAAGGATGCTTTAAAATGAAACTTACATACTTGCGCATGTAACAAGTATCTAATAAGTCTACTGTACTAGATAGCACTTGTACCTACCATTGAGTATAGTGTTGGAATAAAATCATCCCACTTTAAAGTGTTCAACCACTGTTGAGTTAGATCCGGTTTTTTGTAAAGTAAAAACCTGACACGGGTGGACTTTTTCCTGAATTGCTGTTACAATGTGGCTTGAAAAATTTATGAACGGCAGCAAACAAAAATAACTTACGCAAATAACCTCAAGTTTTGATTTTAAACCGTAAAAATTCATCTAATCCTCAAAAAACTCAATTTCCACAATACAAACTGCCACCACTATTCCCGCCATATTGGAATTTTTGACAAGCACCTTCTAGGCTTGCTAGTATAGTAGGCGGTGGTTGAATTCATGATTTTTCAATTGTTTTACTTTAATGCAGGATTTGGCCAAGGACGGTAAACAGTACAGGAGTGCTTAATCCCATAAGCGCAATCTTGCCGGTATCGGCTCGGGCCGGTGACGATTTTTACGTCACCATGGGTCTCTCGCGTTTGCGCGATTGTTTTGCGCGATGCGCGATTGCAGTCGATCATTCACGAACATGATCTCGTACATAGCATCTCGGGCGAATATTTAGCGTATTGTGCACCCGAAGGCCCACTGTGACGTCAGAATTCATTCGCCGCCGGGAAACAAAATCGGCCGATCGAGCAATCCTGTACTGTTTAATATCCTTGGGATTTGGCAACCAAATACGCTCCGAGTCTAGTTCTATTCTTCTTTTTTTATATTAAACAGAGAGAAATAGACGTACATTATTTAGTTGACATCCACCATTAACGACAGAACTAACTGTCACTGTCATTGTCAAGGGTGCCTATGATTTCGGTTTGCCGTGTTGCCTATACAGGGTGGTCCGAATTAATTGTATACTTACAGGAAAAAAAAACTAGGTTCGAAAAGTGCCACCTAGCAGAGCTAGCAGGCTTTAAAGGTGTGCCCCTAAAATCAGTTTTTAAATTTTAATTCCTGAATGAAAAAAGTTACGCGAATGAAATTTGGCATGCATGTTCACCATTTTTAAGTAACCATTTGGGTTTTCTTTTGATTTTTAAAAATAATCTGAACAGATACGTTCAAAAAGTTTGACAAGGTCAAATCTCTTTTAGTTGTGTTTTTTTGGCATTCTGATATGGCACATGTGGTAGCCCATACATTGTCCTAAAAAAAGCTTGTCTTGACATTTCTTTTTATTTTGCACAGTTTTTCAGATATCGTCATTTTTTTCAATTAATGTATGATTGCGTTAAAAAATAAAAACATGCTTTTCAATAATATGAGATAGCCATGAAACAAACCGCATTTGTTTATAATTGTTTATTGTCTGTCACTTCAACTTCCAATAAAACTTAAATCTTTGAAAAAGGTGTCCTAAGACAAAATGCCAAGGGAAACATTTTCAAACACAGAATACGCAGATATCCATTTTGTGTATGGATACTGCAACGGGAACGCAAATGCAGTAAGTCGACAGTACCGAAGAAGATTTCCCAACAGAACATGCCCTAATTCTCGAGTTTTCATTAGTACCCATCAGAAGTTTCGTGAATGTGGCTTAAAAAAGACCAAGAAATGAAGAACACCGTAATGACATTTTAAATGTATTTACTGATGATAACCGATTAAGCACTCGAAATGCTGTTCGATTATTACGGCAACAACATGTTCAGTGTCAAAAAGTAAGGTCCTACGGGTACTCCACAGGGATCAAAGAAAACCATACCATTTGCAACCTCTTCAAGATTTACTTCCAGAAGATGGCCCTAAAAGAGTTAATTTTTGTCGATGGATATTAAATTCAATTGATAGGAACGAGTTATTTCAAAGAAAAATTACTTGAACGGATGAGTCGACGTTTACAAGGAGAGGAAAAGTAAATTTCCACAATTTACATGTGTGGGCTCACCAAAATCCCCAGGAAATTAGGCCGCACTCTTTTCAAACTGAATTTAGTGTCAATGTTTGGCTAGGAGTTCTTGGTGATAATTTAATTGGGCCTCATTTTTTACCACCTCGACTAAATTCGGAGCATTTCTTATCCTTCTTGGAAGAAGATTTCCCCAATTACTTGGAGGACGTTCCTTTAAACGATAGAGTCCAGTCATGGTTTCAAATGGATGGTGCGACCCCACACTTTGGCAGAAGAGTTAGGGAGTGGTGTGACATACACTTTCCTCGAAGGTGGGTTGGGCGTATGCCTAGGGTGCCAGAGCAGGGATACATTTCTAACCAAGGACCAGCTATCTGGCCCCCGCGCTCTCCAGACTTAAATGTCCTGGATTATTTTGTTTGGGAATACCATAAATACGAGAGATGAGCTGGTGCATTTAATTGAAGGCGCATGTGAAACCTTGCGTAACAATAGACATCAAATATCAGCTGCCGTAAACTCCATGGCCAGGAGATGTGAAAAATGTATTGATGCCATTGGCATGCACTTTGAGCAAGATTTGTAATAATTCAATTTCTACTTAGTTTTAATTTGCGTTACTGTTTATCTTCTAGTTTTAGTTTATCTTTTCTTATTACGATAACATTAATTTGTCATTTGAAGGTAAAAAATACAGTTTAATTTCTAGTGCAACCTTTTTTTCATCATGCATTAGCTTAAAAAAATGACGATATCTGAAAAATAAAAAGAAATGTCAAGACAAGCTTTTTTTAGGACAACGTATGGGCTACCACATGTGCCATATCAGAATGCCAAAAAAAACACAGCTAAAAGAAATTTGAACTTGTCAAACTTTTTGAACGGCTCTCGTATCTGTTCAGATTATTTTTAAAAATCAAAAAAAATCCAAAATGGTGAACATGCATGCCAAATTTCATTCGCGTAACTTTTTTCATTCAGGAATTAAAATTAAAAAACTGAGTTTAGGGGCACACCTTTAAAGCCTGCTAGCTCCGCTAGGTGGCACTTTTCGACCCTAGTTTATAAGGCACTTTACACAGGTTTATTTTTCATGTACTTTCTACCCTTTAAGTATCCTACAAATAATTCGGACCACCCTGTATAACTGATAATTCGTTTTTTTTCAAACTTTTTAGGATAATAAACGTTTATTATAGACTACAGTCATAGACTAAATGATAAGTATAGACAAACAGTGGCAATGGAGCTGAAAATTAATTTAAGTAAGCAGCGTGAGATGGCACCACTAAACGCATATTCGCGTAATTTTAAAGCCAGACACAGCAATTCCCATCTTTTGACTGTTGGAAAACATCAGTTTTAATGCGGCGTTGTCTAGTTGACAAATCACATTTTTTGTTTTGTTTCTAGGCAAAAAATAACTGATTTTATGTGTGTTTTCTTTAATTATTATTGTGTTTCACTTCGTTGTATTTTTAGTTTAGTTATTTGTTATTAGTTTATTTTTAATATTCATCAAGGGCTATTTTATACTTTATACATTATGAATTCCATTTTTAAAACAGTCACGTGACCATTTGTACCTTAAAATGAGTCACGAGATTTAGAGCTTAAAACTAAAAAACGGTCACGTAATCGTAAAATTAAATGTAATTATTGAAAATAGTCACGTGACCCGTCAAATAATATTTTGTCATTTACAGTCTTCAGGGTTTCGTTTTGGCATTAAAAAGGAGAGCTTTAGGATCCGTTTTGAAGTTAAAAAAGAGTCACGTGGACTAAAAAAACTAAATTTCCGTATTGGAAATCGTCACGTGACCATTTGCACATTAAAAGGAGTAACATTATTTGAAAAATCTCAGTTGAAACTGAAAAACGGTTACGTGACCCTTTAAACATTCTTTCGATATTTACAGTCACGTGACCTTCAGGATTTCGGTTCGACATTAAAAGAGTCACGTGACTTTTAAAAAAAATTTGATTATTGAAAATCGTTATGCGACTTTATGAACTGTAAAAAGAGTCACGTGACCTTTAAAAATATATTTTATTTTTGAAAATCGTCACGTGACCTTTTGCACATTATAAGGAGTCAGGTGACTGTTCAAATAATACTTTGACATCTAAAACAGTCACGTGACGTTTAGGATTTCGTTTTGACGTTAAAATAGTTGAAAATTGTCACGTGGCCATTTGCACTGTAAAGAGGGTCACGTGTCGTTAATGGTTACATTTGAATTATTATAAGTGTTTATAGAAATATTTAGGCCAGTACTAGCACTGGCGTCTCCAACAGTTGTCTCTTTGGTCGACAAATTAATTTGCTGCTGAATGACTGATGTTTGTGAACTACTTGCAACAGCTTCAGAAGACATGGCACGTTGGGACAGCATAACGGCAGTTTTGGTTTTATTCTCCATTGAGCTATCCACATAACCTTCTGCCACAGTACTAGATTTCCATCCTCCCAGCCTTTTTAATTGGAGTACATTTGATCCACTGTTGGCAAGTAACGTAGCGGCGGTTCTTCTTAGAGCGTGGCCTGTAAAGCCTTTCGAGTTCTCTAAATTCAAAAAAGTAGCAATTTTTTGAGAATAATTAGCTATTGTATTGTGCCCAGTTGGTTGATTTCTTGCTATTCCTCCTCTAAGCTGAACAAAAAGTCTATCGATTTCTATGTTTTCTCTCAAATGTATGTAGTCTCGAACGATCTTCACCCATATTGGATCAGTAATGGGAAATGATCTACTTGTATGTGTTTTGGAATCTGGAATCTCAACCGAAATTTTTTCTTCAAAAACAGTAACATCCAACATTTTCATTTTCACTAATTCGTCCGTCCGACAAGCTCCAGATACACCTATTATTAATGCGACCTAAAACAATAAGAAGAATATAATACCATAATAACTGTGCACTTGTATAGGCTCAAACACAATTTTTTTAAAATACCTATTTAAAGATCACAAATATCTTATCTTTATCGGTAGAAGATTATTTGGAGCTTTGTTTAAATAATCCTCTATATTTTTCCTAGAAAATACGTTCGATTTTTTGGGCCTGAAGCCCACATTTTGACGTTTTAGAAAGGCCAGCAGTTTCCCATGTTTTGAAATATCAGTTTTTTCTTCAATTTGTAGCATCGTTCGTATCATACTGTACATTGCCCACAAAGTGGACGGCTTCTTTTGTCTGGATTGTTCTCCAAAATATGCTAAGAGTACACTTTCGGAACTGGTATTCTTCACCTTTTTTTCTTCGCACCACTTCCTATACAGGGTGTCCCACGACGAAAGACATCGATTGATATTGGAAAAAGTATAAATAGGAGAGTTTTGAAAATTAGGCAGGATACTGATGTGGGCATGCCCAATCTAACTTCCGCTCGTTATCCAGAAAAACCAAAGCCATCACCAAAAGCTGTCAAGTAAATAATTGAAAATTTTAAGAATACGGGACAAAACCAATCCCTAACAATACAAATGTAGAAATTGCAATGTTGGGCTATTTTTTTGCAAATCCAACTTCGCCAATAAGACAAGTTTCCGTAGAATCAAGCATATCCAAAAGTTCAATTCAGATGATCCTGAAGAAACATAAATTTCACCATTTTTCATTGAAATTAGTGCAACACTTAAAAGAGGTTGAGCTGCAAATACCTCACATGTTCTACTCACAACTTTATCACATTCTCCGTAAATAATAAACAGATTTATGTAATCTTGGTTTGAATAACGTAACCGCGACGGCATATTTGCAGTTGTCAAAACACTCAAGTCACTAGTGTTATTGACATGCTCTGCAGGTCTCCAATATCACCGTGTGTCAAAGGCATGGCCAACTAGAGTACCAGCTAATCCCAACCATGCAGCCTAATAAAAAAATGTTTATTCTCAAATAAAACGAAATGGGTTGGATTTAGGTATAGGCAAGTAAATTGAAACGTATAGTAACTTTTAATGCTCAATATGATTCGGTCATAAAAAATGTGGGTTTCTATTTAAAAAACTTGAGATTTTTCATTTTTTTTAGTGGCAAGTTTATGATTTTTTTTTTGACGACCCTGTATACAAATGGCTCATTACGCACCCTCAGATTAATAAAACGATCCTTTATTTACAATAACCCAAAGTTTCATTGCAAAATAAAATACGCTTTTGGCAGAGTACAAAAAGATGTTGAGCGTTGCAACTGTCACTTTTTTGGAAAAACATCAAATATTTCGAAAACGGCTAGAGATAGGCATAGGGCATTGTACACAAAAGTTGGTCAGAATTTTGTGAGGAATCCAAATATGTAATAATATATAGGGTGTTCTATTTAAAATAAGAAAGTTGTGATCGACTTCCGGTATAAACGGAAGTGCAACCATCTTGAAAATATTTTAGTTAGATTGGGCATGCCCACATCAGTATCCTGCCGAATTTTCAAAACTCTCCTATTTATACTTTTTCCAATATCAATCGATGTCTTTCGTCGTGGGACACCCTGTATAATTCAATAGCTTTTAGGTAGCGATGCTTACTTTTCTCTGGCACCAAGCCGTATGCTGCGTATTTCTGGCGGGGTACACGTCAATTCTTCACCGGAGGACATTTTTCTCAATTTATTAATCCGGAAATGAATATCGATCTAACTTTTTCTGACATTTATTTATATTGGTGAGTTGTTTACCACATAGCTGTGGTAACAATATACCTGATTGATTATTCTGAGAAAAATGCCTGCTTGGTAGTTTTTTGTTAAATGTAATATTCTAGATATGTTCAGAATGAAACAATGATTTGTAAATTTTGATAGATGGTTGTAAATAAAATAGTATACAAACCTCGGTAGGAAGTTTCATTCCTGTCTCGAGATCCTAGCTAAACCTCGACGTTTCGCGTCTCGGCTATCTAACTAATCTCTCGACAGTAATGAAACTCTTCCCACCTCGGTGTGTAATATACTAATACTTTACCAGGATAATTTGACCGGTAAATTACCAGTAAATTACAAATACTGTATTTCTGGCAGTTCAATTTTTGACACAACTTTTCTCCATGTTTTTTCAGATTATTAGATAGGAAATTTAATAATGATTTCAAATATGTGTCTAAAACAGTCATTTCCTTACTCCACAGGCGATTTTGTCCCTCACTTTCTTTTCAAACTGTGTTTCTGGCAGTTTAAACTATGACACCGCTTTTCTCTATGACTGTATCAAATTTTGAGGTGTTTTTTCAGGTTATTTGATAGGAAATTTAATAGGGATTCCAAAAATGTGCTTAAAACAGTAATTTTCTCACTCCAAGTGGGTTTGACGAGCAATTTTGTCTCTGACTATCAAACTGTATTCAAAAGTTTAAAAATTATGAGACAGATCTTAAATAGTTATGGAACAGATAATCCATTTGGTAACCCTTAACATATTGAAGGAAGTTACTAGAGCATGCGAATGTCTAAGTCTTTGTATTATAGGTATATTGCAGAAGCTATTTGACATTGCCAGAAATTACGTGTAATAAATCAAAGCCACAGTAACCTGGATTTTCTTGACTACAATCCTATTAAAAAGTTTGTTTATCCTGTTGCCTTTAATGCGAAACTACTCTCCATTTTCAGTTAATTACTTTAGCAGAATAAGCGTTGCTGCTAATTACTGATTTTAGGGCTCTCAACAAGTTACTGACATTTGATTTTACCTAAACCTAACTTGTAAAAAAGCAAAATTATATTAAGTATTAATGGAATTCATTTTTTAACAGCAAAAAGAATTAGCTGATGCTTTAGCTTTTACAACTGACGTGGTGGAAGGAAAAAAGAAAGCTGCTAAAAACGAAAACGAGTACATTTATCATGAAGAAGTTCCTGATTTATCAAACTTACAAGAAGTTAAAGGAGCATCTCTGGTCAAAGGGATTGAATTTAACATTAACGATCCAGAGGTATTTGCATATCTAACTACATTAGGGAGTAAATTGGATAGTTTTAAATTATGTAGGTGTCCGGACCTGATATATTCCAACGATTAATCCCAATGGAAGCCCACGAAGCTGCTTCAGTTTACAGCGAGAAAAAAGCGGAAGTTTTAAGAAACATGGGGCAACGTTTGGAAAGTAAAGACCAGACTTTGGTCGAATTTATGTCATCTATGCAGTTAGATTTGCTGACTAAAGTATCTAAAGTTTGTCTCAACCACTATTCGGTTTAGTTATTAGTAAAATTTTAGATGCATCAAGCAACTGGAATTCCGCAGGAATTAATAGATAGGGCAGCTTCTTTGTCTGCCAAACCTACAGCTATACAAGATTTAATCGATTCTATGGCGCGACTTTCAAATATTTATCACGATGTTGAGGCCAATCTGAACGAAATTGATTTGTTACTAAAGGTAATAAAACTACTTCGATACCCGGTGGATTATCATTAGGTTTTCAGGAGGAAGAGGAGAATGAAAAGAACTATCAGGAAGTAATGGGTAAACGACCTGCTAGTATTATTACCACTGATTTGGCTAGAGAGGCCTCAAAGTATAAGGAAGCACACAGCAAAGCCAAAGAATCGAATGAGACTCTTCACAAAGCCATGATGACGCATCTGGAAAATTTGAAAATTTTACAAAAACCGATTAGGGAGCTGCAGCAGAGATTGCCGAGCGTGGAGCTCCCAGATCGTAAGTATTAATTGATATTACACATATATGACATAGTTTAAGTACCAAAAAAACTTGAAGATGCTGTCATAATGTAGATCTTAGAAAAGTATGTTAGGAACATGCAAACCGTTTTTTTTAGCCTTCCAAATATTGTAAATTTTAATGTTTAGTAGACGTGGAACACTCCAAGTTTACAAAGCGACCATCCTGTGGCGTAGAAGTTAAGGGTAAAAAAAAATGAACATTGTCTGTTTTATGCAAATTCAATCAATTTACACTAAAAAACTGAATTTTCTAGGAGACTATTTCAGCAAAATTTGCACTCTATAGTAACTACTGTTCTCGCGGAGTGAGTTTACCCGTGCGTCACGAAGGCTACGTCATTTATAATCATATGAATCAAATCAAGTTTTCGTCAACAAATTTCGTCAACAAACCTGTTGTGTTCATATTATAGAAAAAGGCGTGTCTAATGCTTCGTTACGTTTAAAATTTTGCGTGTATTGTCAGTCAGAAAGTAGAGATCTTTGGCTGAAAATTTGCACTAAAACAACCTCATACCAAAGCAAATCAAAAATATCTTGACCGAAATAACATTTTTTATTTATGAGAAGTCTCCGTTTGGATCATAGAATTCCGTCTAAATTTGAAACCTAATTTATTTACCAAAATTCGCAGAGATGTATCACCAATATGTAGTATTTCTTTAACTTTAAGCTCTTGATTTAGGTTCTGGATGGTTACATGTTTCTCTAAAATAAATACAACAAATTAAAAATTAAATAAGACATTCTGAGTGATGCTGTAGTATCTCATATCTCATTTTCTGGTTGCAATCCACTTATTTTATTTTAAACCCGCTGAAAAACATTTTAGACGCTTATTTTATTTTTTCTATGACATTATTATTAATAGGTTTGAAGAAATTTTTATGAAAAATCTATAATGCAACCCAAAAATCTCAGTCTCTGGAAACAATGAAATGTTAATAGATGTTTCTTACAAAAGTTGATATATTTTACTATTATTAACATACTATCGTTGTTCCTATCATATAATGTATTTCGAACATCCATTTTAATGCTTTCAGATAAATCAGTGGTCTTGGCCCGTCGATAACGTCTCGATTTACGTTTTCTAGGTGAGGAAATCATAAGATTTGCTTGCTTTTTCCGAATCGAATAAACAGTTTTGCGGGAAATTTTCAAAGCAGCTGCAACCTTTTAGTATAAAAAAAATACATCAGTGAGAATATGTAAGGTCTTAAAATTTCTTATTTTCTTCCTGAACAAATGATAAAGCTTCTAAAGGTCCTCCATTGATTTTTTCCAATTCAAAATATTCACAAATAGTTAAGAATTAACTGCTGGGCATGTCTGTGGAGAATTTTTCCAGGCATTTTCTAAAAAAATACTGTAATAATAAGTAATTCCGAATTTACGAAAAACCAAATGGCTAAATAAAAACCATAATAGACACTCCCACTTTTTTTTCAAAACAGGTTAATAATTGTGCCAATTTTGGTTAGATCGTGACAGCCGACATAAAAAAAATAAAAATATTAATAATAATATTATGAAAGTACTTACAGAATGTTAAAAGCGTAGAAACAATAGCTCTTAAAAGAACTGTGGTGGTGTGGTAAATAGAAAACTTTATAAATGATTAACAACACAAAGAAACGGAAAAGAATTAATAGTAAACAACAAATAAATTTCGATGGTTTTCAAACTGACAATGACTGAAATAGAAGCGCTAATCAGTAAATGTTTTTTTTTTTTGAAGACATTCACTTAAGCAGGTTTTACACCGCGCTTTGATGTCAAAGAAATTCATGAATTTATTCATGAAGCTGCTTCAAGGACAAATTTTACCAGTGTAAAACAAAATTTTATGTCAAATTTACCTTCAAATCATTTTACTTCAAATTTTTCACCAAATAGGACAGGTTCTATTTTCATCCAACTTATTTGATCAAACTTGCCGTTTTGCGAAATGCCAACTGCCAAGAGATAAAAACGAAAAGTAAAGTGAGGTTAAAATCAGAGACTGACTATTAGTATTCAGTTGAAGCTGCAGAATTCAATACATAAATACAGTATTCAAGGCGATTATAAGATTTCAAAATATTCAAAAAACCAGATAAATAAGAAAACAAAGTAGGAATAATCTTCTTGGTTGGCCAAACTGTTTTCATTGACAGCTTTGACATAAAAGTTTGATAGGTGTAAAACAAAATCACATTATGCTTCAAGAAATTCATGAATTTATTTGATGCATAAAATTTGATCAAATAAATGTGTCCAATTTCTTTGAAGTAAAACTTTTGGTGTAAAACCTGCTTTAGATATTTACCCTTTCTGAAAGTGAACAATAGACAAGGATGAAGACATTAATGCATGTCTACTTCTAAATCACAGGGGGATGACGCACGGGTAAACTCAGTCCTCGAGAACAGTATTTCTCTTATTCATACAGTTTGTGACACTAATTCAGGTACACCCTATATATTTCGAATGGGTTGATTATAATGATATGAAGCAATAATTAGTAAACAAAAACGTTTCGTTTTGAAGCATTTTTGTTTGCTTTTTTGAGTTTATAGACGTAATCCTGCGTAAACTAACATCTTGTAGAGAAAATCTGAAACATTATAACTATCTAATTAAACAAGTTGATTTAGAAAAAACTAGTTCGGCAACTTTGAGCAAAATAGCCTGTTAGCTGTTCTTTGCTTATTGACTATTATATTTGGAATATTTGTTTTGTGAGTAAAGATGGTAAAATTTCAAAAAATTTACTAGAAGGTAGACACAATAAGCAATCATAAACCAAGACATAGCTTGGCTTTTGGCTCCTATACAGGTATGAAATATTCAAAATTATAGATAAGAGCTCGATGATAGAAAGAGGAAATTAATGCTACCGACAAAAATGAATTTAACTTTGTAATTGACAGTCTGACTCATCTCACTTACCAAGTTTTGGCTATTTTTCTCGGGAGCATTGATTTCCAATAGTTCTCTCTCCTTATCATTAAGTTCTTGGCTGGATTCGTTTTCAGGCTCCATGGAGCGAGCAGAGCTTTTTTGACGTCACAATGACGTGGTTTGACAATTGGTCAATCTATGATTTTGTCAAATTACGTCATCGTGACGTCAAAAACGTTCTGCTCGCTCTATGGAGCTTGAAAACGAATGCGGCCCTTATGTGACACACATAAATATACAGGGTAAGTCACAAAATGGCTAAGAAGATAAAGAATGACTATGTTTTAATAATACTTTCTGATTCACTTTTTTATCATATTGTATGTTTAACCTGAACAGTAGTAGACTTAAAATGAGACACTTAAAAAATAAGGTATAGGCAGCAAAACGACAAATTTAGATTATTTAAAATGATTTTATATTTAAAATTTATTAATTAAATCCAGCATTTGTTGTTGGACATTTAAAACCCTTTTTAGTTTATTTGTGTTGGATCCGGTATTCTGCGTAATAATCTCCGAGCTTTGAACCTCTTTTAATGTGTTGCTTACTAGTTCTTTTAAGTCTGTAAGTGGCACTTTTTCGACTGGTTGTTCGATTGACGATTGACATCGTTTACGCTTCGTCATCTGTAAAAAGAAACATCATTATGTAGTAAATATCATTATTTATTAAAACACATACACTAACTATTTTTTCATTCATTTGAATTTTATTGTTTATTTTTGACGTTTTATGACAATATACAGGATAACGCCTTTTTTGTTACTTGAAAAGAGTAAAGCCTTACCTTAGGATTATTGGTTTTGGTTTTTGATTTTTCTATTGGTATCTGTAAAAAAAAATCAAGTTAAACTTTGAACGTTTGAGATAAAATTCAAGTCAATACCTTATCCTCTTCTATAGGACCATCTAGAAATTTTAAATCGTGGTCCAGGATATGTCCGCTCCTAATAAGTGCTTTATTTCTATTAAATCTAGCACTTCTTGGTGGATTTTTTCGTTGTCTCACGTCGATGCCATTTTTATGATAACCACAACCATCATTTGGTTTGCTTGTTGTGGCTATAGAAAGAACATCAGCGACAGTACTACAGTTTTCAGTTTTTACGCGATCAACAAGCATGATTCTGAAATAAATATGAATTGAGGTAATTATAAATCACGTACTTGGTTATTATGAGTAAAAGTCATTGCATTATAATAGGTAAACCAAGGTGGTAATGTCAAAAAAAGTGTTAATTGTCAAGGTGTGAATAAAAAGTAAAAATACAATGTGATACTACAAAAATTGTCTAAATGCCAATTTTTAATAAACTTTTTTCTTGTTTATGGTCTTAGGGATTAAATATAGTGGACTAGAATAGTTGGTTCTACCAAAACAAGTAAAAAAAAACAAATTTAAAAACTTATTACAGCATGTAAAATAAAGTAGATTTGATTTAATTATATTTGAGGGTAGCCACTAGGAATTTTAGCTATATGAGTAATACACAAACGTAAATATAGAACACAGAAAAAAATATAAAATAAATCAAATAGACTTACCTAAATATTCAGTAAACTTGAAGGCTGCTGTCTTTTGCTAAGGCGATCATGAACTGACTGAACTCTAAATGGAACCCAGACAAAGACGTAATATACAATACTCAGGTCGACCAATCGGAGAGCCGGAAACTTGCGCAATAGTCGTAGTGGGAGCCGATGGTCGTACGTAGGTACTGACCCTACATTCTGGGTTGTAACGGTATATTTTTGAAATTGTCTCAATTTTGTAATATTTAGTAAATATACTAATTCTAGATTGTAGGATCATATTGATTAAGTAAATTATTGTTACGTTAATAAGCGACTGATAAACCCTTTTATTTCATTGTTGTGAGAAAACTAATTTCACTTACCGTTATTTTCACAAGAACAAAGAATTGATAGTTAACTTTCAGCTTGTTAGTTAAACCTATGAAATACTGATTAGAAAAGTGTTACATTTAGGTTAATTAATTGGGCTTAATAACACTGAATCAGGCAAAAAATTGATAGGTGCTTAATGAAGAAAAAAGCGTCATTGTAGAAAAATTATCACCCTTTTGGGTGGCACTTTAATAAATTCTTCGAGTTAAGTTAAAATTAATGAGTTTAATGAAAATCGTGACTTTCTAAACGGCAAAAAACATTAAGTACAACAAACTTAAAAAAAACAACTGTTGTGAGGTTAAAGTAGTTTTTAGCGATTTCTAGTATTTTAAAAAGTCTCAAAGTTGAGAATTTGTGGTTTTTATTAAAATACTGCTTTATTAAAGCTAGAACGATCAAAATCAAGTGTATATGCTTTCTTGGATGATACCTGGTAGGTTAAAGGGTTTTTTAAAAGTCTGGCATTTCTAAATAACTCTTTAAAGTTGATAATTTGTGCTTTTTTAATTCATTAAAGTGAATTGAAAGCTTAAAAATCATGGTATAATAAAGGCTATTGCTGATGTTTTTTCTAAATCGTATAATCCATTTCTTTAGTTAAATTATTTGATTGTTAATCATGCAATTTCCAGCGAATATCGATCAAAACGTCCTAAAAGAGCTGGACCATTTAAATTCCAAGGTCGACGAAATGAAAACTCAACGAGCTACTTTATGGGCCCAATTAAGGGATGCTATTCACAACGATGATATCACTGCCGCCCTTGTGACCAGACAGCCAAACCAGTCTTTGGAAGATGTATTTAGGAACCAATTGCAAAAACACAGCCATTTGGTAATACCAATAGTTATAATTTAACTACTCATAGAACTAATAATATTATTACTATAATAATTGACGGTATGTACAGGGTGATTGATTGAATTTTGACCACCCCCTTAACTTTCTTAATTTTGATTTTAGCAAAAAACGTTAAATACAAAACTGGAAGATATTTAGGTCTACTTTATTTTTAGATAAACAGTTATTATACAGGGTGTCCCAAATTTGAGTAATAAACCAAACTTATGTTTTTTTAAATACGATGACCAACTTTTTATCCGATATTTGAATTCTACGTCAAATTTTAGGAATTGATGTAAAATGTCTGTATCGATATTCAACTGTTTCCGCAGCATCTGTTACTTTAACAATGTTTCCTCGACTATGTGATTAAGGGTTAATTTAGTTAGTCATATTTGGGGCAGCCTGTATAATAACTGTTTATTAAGAGAAAGTTATTTAAGAGTAAAAGTAGAACCCAAATATCTATAACTGTTGCTACAACTAGTTTTTTTTACTAAAATCAAAAATACGATAAGTTAAGGGGGTGGTTAAAATGCAATCAATCAAGGACTCTGCTGCGAAAACATTTATACAGACAATATCGATACAGACATTTTACATCAATTAGGCCTAGAATTTGACGTAGAATTAAAATATAGATTAAAAAGTTGGTCATTGTATTTAAAAAAAACATGTTTGGTTTGCTACTTAAATTTAGGACACCCTGTATAATAACTCTATCTAAGAGTAAAGTAGACCTAAATATCTACTAGTTTTGTATTTAACGTTTTTTGCTAAAATCAAAATTAAAGAAGTTAAGAGGGTGGTCAAAATTCAATCAATCAAGGACGCTGCTGCGGAAACAGTTGAATATCGATACAGACATTTTACATCAATTAGGCCTAGAATTTGACGTAGAATTCAAATATCGGATAAAAAGTTGGTCATTCTATTTACAAAAACATAAGTTTGGTTCGTTACTCAAATTTGGGACACCCTGTATAATAACTGTTTATCTAAAAATAAAGTAGACCTAAATATCTTCCAGTTTTGTATTTAACGTTTTTTGCTAAAATCAAAATTATGGAAGTTAAGGGGGTGGTCAAAATTCAATCAATCACCCTGTACAGGGACACCCTGTATATGCGTATTAAGATCAATTCAGACACAGTCAATTCTTATTTCAGATTGACATCTTAGACCAAAATTTAGCGGCGCAAGACAACATTAAAAAAGCTTTCATTGAGTGTTACGCTAAAGCTGTTAACACTAGACGGTATATTCAGGACTTAATTCAGAAACGAAACTCTACAATACAAGCTTTAATAGCTTCTCACGATTCCTACGACGATTTGCTAGCTAAAGCTATGAAAGGTACTGCCAGTCTATGGTGAATACCAACTTTTGCTGTAATATCATTTATTTTAGGCATTGAATTCTACACTAAGTTGGAAGTAAACGTTTCTAAACTATTGCAAAGAATTAAGAGTGCCAGCAAGGTACAGCAAGAAGAAAGAGAACAAATGTTGTCAAAAAGCGTACAGAAAAAGGAGGAAATTAATGCTCCAGTCGTCAGTTCAGTGGCGTCGGCGCCAAAGTTGAAAGACTTCCTGGAAGCGAGAAAAAAGGCTGGGTCGTACCCGACTTCGTATGGGGTAAGTTACCGATATATGGAGTTTAATTTTTTCTGACTGTTGATGTCCTTTTGTTGGTTTAAACTAATTGAGTCTAGCAGAGAGTAAGAATGGGATGAAAAAACTTAAAAAAAAAATATGTAAATAAACTACATAAATATTTTGAATGTGGTAAATAAATTATTAAAAACGTTTATAAAATTTTATTATGCTTGTTTATAAAGTCTTATTACAACTGATTGGTATTCAATGTAAAAACAATGACATTAGACTTAGTGACCAATCAATCAATGTTTTATATACCGGTTAAACAATTCATAGAAAATTTAGAACACTTGTAGAGGTGTCTGGCATTTTTTAAAAGGTTCTCAGTAGCATTTAGAGGTCTCTGACAGTATCAAAATGGTTCCAGAGACCTCTGGCAATTTAAGACAGTTATGGGAAGGTTTAAGACACTTGTCTATGACACTTTTTAGAAAGTTTTTAGCATTTAGAGATCTCTGGTACATTCAAAATGGTTCTAAAGGCCTCTGGCAAATTAAGACAATTATAGGAAGGTTTAAAACACTTGTAGAGGCCTCTAGCATATTTTAAAAGGTTTTCAATAGCATTTAGAGGTCTATGGAACTTTCAAAATGGATTTAAGGGCCTCTGGCATTTTTTAAACTGTTATGGGAAGGTTTAAGACACTTGTAAAACCCTCTGGCACTTTTAAAAAAGTTCTCAGTAGCATTTACACTTTTCTGACGCTTTCAAAATGGTTCTAGATGCTTCTGGCAATTTAGAACGGTTACGGGAAGGTTTAAAACACTTCTAGAAGGCTCTAGTACTTTTTAGAAGGTTCACAGTAGCCTTTGGAGGTCTCTGACAATTTCAAAATGGTTTTAGAGGCTTCTGCCAATTTAAAACAGTTTTGGGAAGGTTTGAAAAACTTGTAGAATGCTCTGGCACTTTTTAGAAGGTTCTCAATAACATTCTGAGAGTTTTTGGCACTTTCAGAATGGTTCTAGAGGCTTCTGGCACTTTAAAACAATTCTAGGAAGGTTTAAAACAACTTATTCTCTTTCCAGAACGTTTCGGATACTCAGAGTTGGCCTCCTAGTGTCAGACCAGCTCCACTAGGATCAGAAATTACAACAAATCCCGCTTCAGGACGTTTATCTAATGAAATCGCCGTTGCTGAGGCTTACTACCAGCAACAACAAACATACCAACAGCAACTAAATCTTCATAACAAAGATATGAAAGTTGCAGATGATGTGAGTCATTTGACTGCTAGAATGAGCAATCTGCTTCCCCGCCCGCAAGCAACTCCAACCAGCTACAGCTATCCTTACACCAGTTACACTCCCCAAAATTACACTCCAACGTCGTTTTCGTACCAACCGGAATATTATAATAATACAGAAACGGCGCAAAGTCCTGCAGTTAGTCAGGACAGCAACAAAGCGTCTACAGCCACCACAAACTCTTATCACCGTACCATTCCCAGTTTTATGCCTCAAAATCAGGATTCTCAACTAGCTCATATGCAATACACTGATGCTTACAATCAAACAAATACTCAACAATACTTAGGACAGTATCAACAACCAACTCAGCAAACCAAACAAGATTATTATCAATACGGACAGCCAACAGCAACCGTTTACCCGTCGGAAAGTTACCCAGCAAATTATTTGCAACAACCGTACGCAAATCAAACATTACGCTCAGATGCTGCTAATTTGACTAGTACCACTGCAACGTACGGTACTGCAGCTCAAGTAGCTAATTTGAATACCGCTAATACACAAACTGGGTTGGTTTATGGTACTTTAAAGGATAATCAGCCACAATCACAGCCTGCTGCAGCTGATCAGCAACAACAAGGTTTTGTTGGGCAAACAACAGGAAGTACAGCCGAAAATACAGGTAGGATTCATTTTTTTATTGTGTAAAAAGAAAAAATGTGTATTTTATTGATTTAAAAAATATCGGATTGAACTCTAGTTCACAAATGTATGGTTTGGTGGTGTAGTTTCAGGATTACAATATTACCGACAATCTCCCCTACCAAAAGTTCCGGACATATACAATCAATATGACGCCTCCAAGTATCTGCCTCAACCGCAACAATCGTACTTTCCACAAGGATATGCACCCAATTATGTCAACCCTCTTAATGTAGGTTTTTCCATTTTTTTACGTACGTCAGCATTTATTAGTTATTTGTATACCTAGGCCGTGAAATGGTATTTTTTCGGCCGAAAGAAAGTTTGGCGTCCGAGGCCGTCACAACAATCTTGAGGACGAAAAAATTATTTCACGGCCGAGGTGTACACAACATTTTTTGTTCAAACGATATTTATTTAGAAATTCTTAATTTTTGATGAATAAAATGAGAAGGGTCTAGCAATCACGGTGACGTTTATCGTTAAGTTTGCTGGTTATGCATTGTTGATGTGACGTTAAATAATAGACTGACTCTTGTCAGAAATATTTTCCATTTTTTCATTTACGCAAAAATGAAATTGGGAGACGAAGATTGCTGTACTGATATGGATGGGTGTACTGCTGTAATTGGTGAACACAGTGGTCACATAGAGAAATCGTAACCAGCAAGCAATATTAAGCGTAGACGGTGACATACTGATTGTTAATTTACTTTTTCCCTGTATTTTTTTTTCGGACGTAGGGCCGTAAAAGTGCATTTTACGGCCGCTAAACTGTACGTGAAGTGAGTACTTCACGTCCGTTTGAACAAAAAAGTAATTTTTCTAATTTTGGCATATAAAATGACTCTTTTCAAAACTGATTAGAGTGACAAAACGTTTTACTTTATGTAACTAGTTATGAAAAGTTTATTTCATCACTCCCTGTTTTTATGCATTTCCGTAGAAACATATGGGCGACATCCATCATAACATGTCGTTGTCACTGTTTATACAAGGTGCTATGATAGTGAATATTTGTGTTAAATCACTTTAAAAGATGGTTTTTACCGCTTTTTGGTCAAAATTAGAAAAAATTATGTATGCAACACGTTTCGAAAATGTCTTATTGTGTAGCTCATTCAAATTGTAGGACCTCGCTGCGCTCGCCCTACAAACATTCATTCGTTACACAAAATCGATCTTTTCGTAACTGGTTACATAAATAGCTATTTTTTAGGTATCTTCTGAGAATACCTACAGATTAACATCCTACCAGCAACAATATTATACTCAACAGCATGCAACTTCTGTTGCTGGTAACATTGAAAAGTTCGATAATTACTCCACTTACTCTTCCCCTACTGGGGATCCTTACAAAGTGCAGTTTGGTTCCAACAATCCTTACATGTCTGCTAGTGCTTTGAGTACTCCATCATCAACTTCAGATGGTAATTAAACACACACATGAAAAAAATTAGTTACTATTTTTTTGGGATTTTAGAAGTTACTGCATCTACAGCAACCTATACCAGTAATACTAACAACACTTATGGTAGTGTGTATGGTTATGCTCCTTCAAGTAATCCACAAATGTCAAATATCCAAGCAAAAGAGTCTAACATGGATTTACTTACTGGTTAGTTAATTTTTTGTAAATTTATATGCTACAACTAGGAAATTTGAAGGTTTGGACTTTTCCGCAACTAGTAACATGCCCACTTTAATACCGCAACCGAATAAAGTGCCTCCAAAAGAAATCGAGCAAAAAATTAACGTTGTGGAGATCAAACCGCCCAAACCAAATACAGACGTGGCTCCAAAAAAGGAAGTGATTAGAGTTCTACCAAGTAAACCTTTGAACAATCAAGAGGTAATATTTGACAAGTCAAATAACTGTGTAGTAACAAGTAAGCTGGTTTTAGGTGAAAGATTTGTTTAGTAGAGAATTGGAAAAATACGAGAAATACGTGGAGGCTTTAACAACTAAAACGTTAAGTGGACCAACCACTTTGGACGTGAAATGGAAAGAAATTCAGGATAGTCAGGAGTTGGACGCTCAAAAAAGGATTATTTCAGTGGCTCGTTGTTACCCGATGAAAAATCGATTTGCCGATATTTTACCGTACGATTACAGCCGGGTTGAACTCAAATCCACTAAAGATGATTATATTAATGCTTCTTTTATTAAGGTAAGCAAGTCCTTTGAGTTTGAATGTCAGAGTAAAATTGTAAAGTTTATGCGGGCTAAAAGATGATATTGAAAATGACATAATGTAAGTTACAAAACAGTTGATATAGGGGAGAATCAAAGTTATAATAGTATACAGGATGTTCCAGAGTTAGCCTGCAATAAGACTACACATTTTGAGATTTTATTTTTCACTTGGTTTGGGTCGTGAAAAGTTGATAATTTGATGAAATTTACAGCTTAAAAATTGACTTGAAAACTTGATCAACAAGGCATTTTTCTAGTTTTGACGTTTGAAACTGAAAACTAGTGTACTTAGTATATTAGTAACTTTTTATACGGAAAACATGTTTTACAGCAAATTTCTCCTTACAATCCGCAATTTATTGTTACCCAAGCCCCTCTTCAGACCACTGTTGGAGAGTTTTGGGCCATGGTCAGCGAACAACACATTGAACTTATTTGCTGTTTGCTGAATGATAGCGAGGTAAGTAATTTAATTTTTTAAACGGGTAAATTTACTCAATGTAACTGAAATATATCTAAAACTGGCAAATTGCAATTTGGGTCAAATTAACTAAAAATGGATGGCAATTTGGAGGTTCAGTTTAGTCCCAAAGCACTATTCGGACTCGATTTTTATTGCCCTTAAATTGCGGTCATTTTATTAGGGTATTGTGCAAAAATATGCTCGTAAAGCTCAGTCGGACCAATTAAATAAAGTCGCTCTTTTTTAAAGATTAGGCCGCTTTCAAAACAGGTATACGGGCAAATTTTATGGATATGATATTTCCAAATAGATATACTACAATATTCGTTTTTGCCAGTTATCTGAAGTAAATCAAATGTTGGCTAACTAGGAGAAGCGATTGAAAAAGTCTGACTGACTGAAACTCCAAATGCTTCTGAAACAGCTTAGAAGCTTTTGGAACAGTCTAAAAGCTTCCAATTGCTTTTCAACTAGTCTAGGAATTCTCAAAAGACTTAAAAACAACCTAAAAGCTTCTGTATGCTTCTATAGCAGTTTAAAATCAATTTCTAAAACCGTCTAAGAGTTTCCAAACGCCTTTAAAGCAGTTCAGAATCTTTAATATGCTCTTTGAACTGTCCAAAAACATTCCAAATGCTCTTAAAGGAGTCCAGAACCTTTAATATGCCCTTTAAACTGTTCAAAAATCTCCCAAATGCTCTTGAAGTAGTCTAAAAAGATTGTAAAAGCTTCTAAAACACTATAGAAACTCTGAAATGCTTCTAAAGCAGTCAAAAGATTTCAAAACAGTCTAAATGCTTTTGTATGATTCTAGAGAAGTTTTAAAGTTTGGAATAATTTCTAGAACCGTCTAACAGTTTCCAAATGCCTCTAAAGCAGTCCAAAACCTTCAATTTGCCTTTTAAACTGTTCTAATACCTTCCAAATTCTCCTGAAAGGGTCTAAAAAGATTTGAACACCTTTCAAAACATTATAGAAATTTCAAAGTGTCTAGAAACTTCCAAAGCCTTTTACAACAGTCTAAAAACAGTCCAGAACCTTTAATATGCTCTTTAAACTGTCCAAAAACATTCCAAATGCTCGTGAAGTAGTCTAAAAAGATTTTAAAAGCTTCTAAAACACTATAGAAACTCCAAAATTCTTCTAAACAAGTCAAAAGTCTTCCAAAACAGTCTAGTGACTTTCAAAAGCGTTTAGAACAGTCTAGAAGCTTTCAAAACAGTCTAAATGCTTCTGTATGATTCTAGAGAAGTTTTAAAGTTTCGAATAGTTTCTAGAACCGTCTAATAGTTTCCAAATGCCTCTAAAGCAGTCCAAAACCTTCAATTTGCTCTTTAAATTGTCCTAAAACCTTCCAAATGCTCCCGATGTAGTCTAAAAAGATTTGAAAACCTTCCAAAACATTATAGAAACTCCAAAGTGTCTAGAAACTTCCAAAGACTTTTACAACAGTCTAAAAGCAGTCCAGAACCTGTAATATGCTCTTTAAACTGTCCAAAAACATTCCAAATGCTCGTGAAGTAGTCTAAAAAGATTTTAAAAGCTTCTAAAACACTATAGAAACTCCAAAATTCTTCTAAAGCAGTCAAAAGTTTTCCAAAACAAAGCTTTTAGAACAGTCTAGATGCTTTCAAATGTACTTCAACTAGTCTAGAAGCTTTCAAAAGATTTCTAAACAGTCTAAATGCTTTTGTATGATTCTAGAGAAGTTTTAAAGTTTCGAATAGTTTCTAGAACCATCTAATAAAGATTTGAAAAACTTCCAAAACATTATAGAAACTCGAAAGTGGCTAGAAACTTCCAAAGACTTTTACAACAGTCTAAAAACAGTCCAGAACCTTTAATATGCTCTTTAAACTGTCTAAAAAGATTTGAAAACCTTCCAAAACGTTATAGAAATTTACAAAGGCTTTTAGAACAGTCTAAAATCTTCTAAATGTTTTCAACTAGTGTAAAGTTGTCAAAAGATTTCAAAACAGGCTAAAAGCTTCGGTATGCTTCTATAGCAGTTTAAAAGCAATTTCTAAAATCATCCTTATTGTAAATCCTATTTTTTACATTTTTTTCTAATTTCAGGTAGAGGATGTTTATTGGCCGAAGGAAAAAGGTCAATCGCTAACAATACTAAACCAAAACTTAGTCATAACTCTTCAAAGTGTTATCGTTAAACCAAACTGGACTGAAAGGTTTATTTGCCTAACAATTCCCGACAAAAAGGAGTCGTGGATTATAATCCATTTACAGTTTACTTCCTGGCCCGGCAGGTATCGTAAATGTACCCCAAAACTGACACTTTTATTATATTTTATTTTTTTAGCCTTTTTCCAACATCTCCAGAAGCATTCCTTAGCTTTGCAATTGAAGTAATCAGTTTGTTTCAACAACAGAAATCAATGTCCCATCCAATTTTATTGCATTGTGCTTCTGGGATTGGTAGAAGCGGTTTGCTGTGTTTGCTAGTAAATGCAATTTTAGACGTTGCTAATCAACCTAATTCGTTGCCGGACTTAACGGTGCAGGCGGTAAAACTCGGAAATTTCCGGAAAAACATTCTTAGAGACAGGGAACATCTTAAGTTTGCTTACGAGGCTATGTTGTTTTATATGAGGCAAATGCTTTCATCAGGTATGAGGTAATGGAAATACATTCCCTTATGGCTAATTTACACATTTCAGACCGAGCAAAAAAGAAATTGAACGACGTCTCACCGGTAAAGGAAGAGGTAAAGGAGGTTTCAAGTGATGTTCAGAATCAACAAATTGATCCACTTAGCACTTTAGACCCTTTTTGGGCTAGTAAAAAGTTATGATTATGTTTTCACTCAAATTACTTTACAGAATATAATTATCAATTCTGACAGATTTTATTATTTATTAGTGTTTATAGTATTTTAATGCATTTAATTTTATTGTAGCACTTAAATATTTGATCAATTTATTATTTATTAGTTCTGTTTACTAATGAAATTAGAAGCAACAAATGAACTGTCTGTTTGTGTGTTTTTCTTTTAGATTTACTGAAGACGCGGTGGAAAATTGTTCCCCAAAACCTTTTAAAAGGTTTTTCAAGAAACAAGGTCAAGCCTGTAAAAAGTTAATGATGTTTTCAAATTGAAAACAGAACAAAATATTATTTTCCTTACAAAGGTTTTAGTTGCGGAGACATAAAACCAAACAAAAATAAATTAACGTGTTATACTTTATTATTACTAAATGTGCATTATCATATGTTTATTATTTAAAACTAGAGCTAGCCAGAGCTGTCGGTAGTTGAATTACTTTAATTGGAAAATGTAGTTCAATTAATTTTAAGTAATTGAACTACTGTAATTAGATTACTTTTCAAAAACAATAATTGTAATTGATTTTTCAATTACTCAGCAAAAGTAGTTGTAATTGGTAATTGATTTTACGATTTGTTCTGTAATTGAACTACTTTGAAAGTAGTTGAATTACTTTCAGAGTAATTGAATTACTTTCAGAGTAATTGAATTACTCTCAGAGTAATTGAACTACTTTCAGAGTAGTTGAATTACAAATAATGTTAAAGTAATATGGAACTACTTGTTTTTGAGGTTAGATACGATTGTTGTGTTTTGCGCGGTCGAGAAGTAGCGGTTTACTGAACCGGGTTCAGAGCGACGTTTTGGTTGGGTAAATGAAAAAATAGAACAAAGTTAGAAAGTTGCGATTTTTGCTGCCTGGAGTAGTATTTTGTTCTCTTCATTTTAACATTAAACAACGCTATAGGTTGCATTTAATTTTTTTGAGTTAGGCGGTAAAATAATATTTCTTTGTAAAAAGCGCCACCTGTGGACGAAAGAAAACAACTTTAAATAATTATTTATGGAGCATCTAATAGAAAAAAACCTGCTCTTTTCAATGGTGCCAAACTTAATGTTCTACGACAAAGGGTTTCGAAGTTATCGCAGTTTTTTTAAAGCAACTTTTGACTTACCCCCACCACTTTAAGTCAAGAAATGGAGAAAAAAGGTTTTAATCAAAGTTGTTGCTAGTAAACGTAGCTTCCGTTTGCAAGTATTTTCAAAGTTCCATTGTATTTGAAATTTTGGAGATATGCACTCTTTTTAAGTTAAAGTTGTTAGTACGCCCTGTTGAGGACATTTCCTGAAACTGAAAATATTTTCTAGCGATTCTTTTGGCCCCTTTCTATAACAAAATTTTTTTTTTTCAAAGCTCTACGATTAACCGTTAAGTCAAAAAAGCCGAGTGCCACTCTTATTTGGACACCCTGTACATTTACTACTTCCAATAAATAAATGACTTTTTAGTAGTTTAATTACATTTGAGTAGTTCGATTACATTTGAGTAATATGAATTAATGCCAGTAGTTGAACTACTGTAATTGTCTATTAATTCAACCACTTTACTGAAGTAATTGGTAATTCAACTACATTTTAAACACATTGACTAATTGTAATTCAACTACTTTCACGAATTTGAGAGTAGTTGGTAATTGTAATTTAATTACTTTTTTTGAGTAATTGCGACAGCTGGAGCTAGCCAAATGTTTACCCCAAAAACAGTAGAATAAATGTTTACCTCGCAGAGAAAGCAACATGATAAATTACTGTCGTAAAGTATTACTTTTTTTACTTTTTTTATTTAACTAAAAAATTGATTTTTCCAACATGATGAAACCTTTCAAACTGTTCTACAGACGTTTTCAACATGATAAATGTTGGCATATACTAGATTTGAAGATTTAAACGTTTTTGGTGCAGTAACCACCCACAAAACAAAAGTTATAAAAAACAAACAATAAACCTATTACAATTAATTTATTATGTCTAACTGCAGCAATTATTTTAGTACCAATTTAGATTTGCTGGTTTAGCAACTTTCAAAGTTTCTTTTTTCGGTTTAGTTTTAAATAATTTACCCAATAATGGAGCTAACACAAGGTATACCAGTTCAATTAGAGACATGAAGCTGAATCCAGAGAAAAATCCTAGGGTTGAACCATAATAACCTGTAAAAAAATGTACAATAATGATTGGTGTATTTACTTAAAAATAATGTACAACAAACTTCATGCTCTACTAGATTGCATTGAGTTGTTCTTTTTAAGGAGTTACAGGACGGAATATACAGTTTGGTCCAAATTGGTGATGCATGTATTGGGATCTCGAAAACGGTAAGAGCTACAGAGTCGGTTAAATGGGGAAAGTTTTAGAGAATTTTATGTGAAACTTATTTCCGGTTTCCAAATTAAATTATCTTTCTCCGTATTCCGGAAAATTGGGAAAACCTCAGAGGCTGCATTTTAAACACTCTTTAACAAAGCCAAAGGGAGTCTTGAAACTAACACATTATTAAGGCACTTTTTTACGTAGAACAGGATGACGTAATTAGAAAATAGTAGTTTTCCTATTCAGTGTGCAAAGTTATGTTTTCCCACACGCGAAAGCAGTTAGACGAACGACGCGAAGCGGAGTTCGGATAAGCTTCAAGTGCGGGAAAACTACTTTGCACACGTGTTAGGAACAATATTTTTTCTACGAATGAAATATCTATACATTTTGTTTTTAATTTTTATTGATATTAGAAACAACAACTTATAACTATTTATTGTTATTAACAACATTAATGTTAAATGTACAGTTGGTCGCGGTTTTTAAATTGATCGCAGATTGAGCAACTGAAGGTAAAATACTGGTACTTGGAACTGCTTCACTTTCTTTAGGATTGAAGGTCAGAATTTTGTTACTTAATCCTTTTTTATAACTTGTGGATTCATCAATGTATTCTTCAGCTACCGTAGTCGATTTCCAACCCCCCAAGCGTTTTATGTCAGTGATTCCTTCTCCAGAATCGGCCAGGAACGTTGCCGATGATCGACGATAACTGTGCCCTGTGCAGAGTTCTGGATTTGGCAATTTCAAAAAAATAGCTATTTCAGAAGGCATTTTTCCAAAACTGTTTACTCCAACACTTTGCGAAAAATATTTACCCTTTCTGTAAACTAGGAAAAAACGATTGTTTGACTTTTTTGGACGTAGGCCGGTGTATCTTCTGTACAGTTGCAGGTAGGTTCCGTTATGAACTTCTTCTGATATTATAAAGTTTCTTGCTGTATGATTTTTGGAATCCCTAATTTTAACAATTATGAGGTTTCCTTTGTCTTCAATATCTCTAGTGGTTAAATTGGCTGGCTCTTCCCTTCGACATGCACCAGCAAGTCCGAATATAGTGGCAACTTTAATTAACAGGTAAATTTCATCTGGTGCGGAGTTCATAAAACTGAATATTTCTTCTTTTGTAAAAATTTTCGCCTTTTTAGGTTTAAAACCAACATTCTGCTTTTTCAGAAATGCAGTGAGCTTATAAAATTCACCGATATCGATGTCTCTTTTTATTTTTATTACATTTTTGAGCGTTGAATACTTTGACCACATTGTGTTAGGTTTGAATTCTTTGCTTAAAGTAACAAAATACGCTAAAAGTACCTCTTCCTTTAAGGTTTTTATCCCCTTTTGTTCGCACCATTGGGTAAACAACTCGTACTGTTTCTCGTATTTTTCTCGCGATTTGAGAGGCAGCAATTGCAAACTAGCCATGTTGGCGGCTTTTAGAACATCTTCCGGAAGTTCATCTTCAGTGATATCCATTATTAAAATAGTTTTTTTAACTTAAATAAGTAAGAATAAATACTGTTGTAGACTTTAAATTGCATATAAATGCGTTGTTTGACAATGAGCTTTGGTTTCTAAGGAAACAAGCCTCATTTTCAAAGACAGAGACAAGGTGGTTTATTTACCTAAACTGTACGGAAGAATAATGTGAAAAAAGTCGTGTTTTTTATATGAAACCCCTGAATATTATTACATTTTTGAATTCTACGCAAAATTCTAAGCAGATTTTATGTATAATAGTCTATATAAAACCACTGTTGCAAGGTATAATCAGCATTTTAAAAAGTGTGCGGGAAAAAAATTTTCCCGCATAGTGTGCGGGAAAGTGCCACTTTGCACACACTTTTACGTATGCAAAGTAGCTTATTTGCAAACATTCGTAGAAAAAATCTATTGTCATTGGTTTCGGAGATATGGATGATAACTTTGTAAATTCTTATGGCCGCCTTCAAGATGGCTTAAGAATTTTCAAAACAAAGAAGAAGAAACAACTTTTTCCATTTAACCGACTCTGTAGCTCTTACCGTTTTAGAGATCACCAATACATGCATCACCAATTTGGACCACACTGTATACTCTGTGGGGTGATTTTTCGAGTAAATTTACCTGCCAACACTTTCCACGTATATACAACATCTGTGCTGTGTCGTATACCAAACAGATCATTGTAAAATACTCGAATTATGGTGTGATTATCCACATGTGCTCCTGAACTACAAATCAGATAGGACGATTTACTGGATTTTTCGGGGGTAATATCCCTAATGCATTTAATTTTTCCGGAAAAACGAGTTTCTCGGAAAAAATCCTCGTCTTCGACTCGGAACGAGTATTCCAATTTTTCCACAGGAAAAATTAGATGCACGAGGGATATTTGGTAAGATTATTTCCTGAGTTAAATAAACATTTTATTTTAATTAAAACAATAAGAACAATAACTTTCAAGCTAGAAAGGGTAACACTATTCTTTATGTTGTTGTGAGGAGTGTGCAATTTTTTCGATTTTTTTTCCGGAAAAACTGCTGACAGCTAAGTTGACAGTTGTTGACAAGTGATTTTTCCACTTAAAATTTACATTTGTTATACTAATTCTTGATAGCGATTGGTCAAAATTGATAGGAAGGAAATAATCAGCAAAATATACTTACTATATGGAATACTGATTAGTTCCGTATGAAGCGTCAATTTTCCCATGCGATAATTCGGGTCTGTACAAATGCAATTCACAATTTGGCAAGCAATTGCAGTCTTTCGGTGCTGTGTGATTTTGTTTCCATTTGACTGTACATAAAAACTTTCTAGTTTAGGAACTTTGCTATATACTTAATAATATGGTCTAACCATCAGATTCTTGTAAACACTGCCGATCTGTTACAGAACAAACTCTGGATGATCTATATGGTCCTGCAAGGGAAAAAGTACAGTAAAAAGGCTTCTATCAATCAGAACTACTTTCCATCAGTGTTGTATAAGTAAAAGGGGTAACAACCACACAAATGCAAAATGAAATTTGCTTTACACTCCACCAAGCAATTGCTCAAAGTGTACACGTCGAAATTATCTAAAGGACGTTCGTTTTTTAAGAAACAATTTCTGAGTGACACCGGTAAACCCTTGACATCGTCTGTTACTTCGATTATTTCAGGGTTGATTCCTATCATTGCGTTCGTATTACTCTGGAGAAACAAATTCTGAGCTTGAAGTCGATCTGGATAGTCGTAAGGACTGTGAATTAACACCTAAAATTGTTGGGTTTCAGTAGTTTAATAGATACTCAGTGGTCCAAATCCAACCACATATCCTTTGATTCCGGGTCTAATTGTGCTAAAATGGTCATCCAGATTGTTGTCTATGAGTAGCTCTAAACCAGCTTGATATCCACAGCATGTTAGTACTTTTGGGGATTTAGTAGTGTTCACCACACTACCATCCAGACTGGATAAGTTAAGTCTGAAAATTTTGGGTTGAAACTGCAAACTGGGTCACTAATGAGTTTTTTTACCTTTGAACTACTCCACCGTTTGATTGGTAGTTAAACGAGCAACAATGCCCTCTTGGAAGTTTAATTTGCTCAATTACCAAATTGCACGGTGTAACTTCACTTTTCCACATACATTTTTTGAAGAGTCTTGTACAGTTTGGTGCAATCTCATCGTATACCTATAAAATTGATATATTTCTATATAATTTGTAAAATTCTATTATAAATCGCATTTACCTGATTCATAGACTTTCCGCTTAACTTAATAATATCGTTGAAATCATTTACACTTTGATTTGTCAGTGGATAATGGGCATAACGATAATCCAGTAAATGTGCAAATAGTTTTAAAGAGTCGGCGTTTAACGTTGATTCAGTCAGATTATTAGCTTTTTCTCTTGAAGGTAAAATATAATAATAAGGCAAGAAAAAATAGAATGTGAATGAATATGAAAACTGCTAACAACCCCCAAAATATGCCAGAGAACTCCGAACAGAGACATTTGCAAGTGTCCTAAACCATCCAAGAATTTTCTGAAATTGTCAGAAACTTTTTGAAAATGCCAGAGGCCTCTAAAACCTGCTGACAATGCCAAAAAACTGTCAGAACCTTTTCTTTCTAAAACTTCCAAAAATATTCAGAAACCTCTAGAACCATTTTGAAAAAGTCAGAGGCCTCTGACAACCCCCAAAGCTTCTATAAGTGTCCTAATAAAACTTCCAAGAATGTTCTAAATATGCCAGAGGTCTTTAAGAACTACGGAAAAACCTTTAAAAAATAACAATTTTTGCAGCAGACCGTCATATAATAAGAAGAGCAGCAACGCAATGAGGTAAATTTTAACTACTCCTAATACTTCCTAATTGTCAAGAGAACTAAATTTACTTTCTGCTACTTCTGTGCACTTGATAGAAAATCCATTTTTTTACACAAAATCAGGCGTATTATCAAAAAAGCAGAAATACGAGGAGGCAAATTTCAGTTACTCCTAATATTAGTTTCATTCAGCTCCTTCTACTTTTGTGCAGAAAATTCAATTTTTACCGAAAACCATATTATCAATAGAGCAAAAACGAGGAAGTAAATTGCTGCTCCTAATATTTGCATTTTCCAATTCTCATGAAAACTAAAACACATACATTTTTAGTTTGAACTTACAAATTCTCAACCAAACTCAAAGCAGCTTGTTTGGAGACTTTGTTCAAACCGCATATAGTTACGGCCGGAAACAGGAAGTAGTAAATGCCATGCTGGGTCGACTTTGTCAAGGTCCTTGTATAGTTTAACGAAAGGTTCACCCAGTGTTTCCTTATTTCCACAAAAATATAAATTACCGCACTGAGGCAAATTAAAAGCCAAAAAATCCTACAAATTACATTATCACCTCTGTTTTTTTTTTTTATAAATATACACACCTCTCCACTTTTGATATTCTGGACAAAACAATGTATCTCCAACCTGGCAGACTGGTTTTTTCACAAAAATATCTCCATTCCAGAGCAATAAAAGATGTAAACTTTTTCAGTGTGGCTTTTACCTTGGCCATGATTGTAATGTCCTGTTTTTCAGCGTTTCTGTGACCTTTTGAACATGTTTTAAATGCGATAACAACTGATTGTTATCATTTAGTTAAACATGCAAACTAGCCAAGTATCAATAGTAATTATCACTTAGAAATAAAACTAAAAACAAGTACAAAAAATAATGTATATTTAAAAGTAGTGCATAAAACTTAAAAACACAAATAACATATTATTATATGTATAAAAACATAAACTGCTTAACAATACAAACTTACATCAGCCAGTCTGATGTACGTTTTACAATTTAGTTATTGCAAAATAAATAATTTGTACCAAAGTATTTTTGTGACAAATTTGTGATGAGTTTTTATGAATCAAATTTTACCCGCCATTTTTTTACTTACAAACTAAAATGTTACAAAATAAATATTTCGCAAGTGCTAATAAAATTGTTGCTAAAGTTTTTTATATAAAAAAATTATAATTCCGTTAAATTACAACAATAATAAATATTGATAATAAAACGGTAAACATTCTAAGCGCTTAATGCTTATAACAAATTGGGTGAGTAATTTTTTTTTAGTCTTGAAACTGCTAAGGTTCAGGAACAAAATGTTATCACCTCGCCTTGTCAGTCACGTTCTGTATATTTCTCAAATCTCTGGAAATTAAAATAACATTTTAAAATTCTAATTAAAACTCTTTGAGTGAATTTAAAATGAATTTTTTCCAGTTCTTTATTACACCATGATGAGTTGTACGCCACATATTCTGTAGAGCCGGCAATAATTAACTGTCTGTATGAATGAAATTCATTTCCTGACAACATTAACCAACAAAAACAAGGGAAAACTGGATGTTTTCTGTTTTCCAGGCGTTTAAAAGATTATTCGCACTTTTGCATGTCATACATTTTAAAACTCGAGTTTTATTCAAATGATGTTAAAACGACCCTTATTGTTGACTTCAATGTAATTTACGAATAGTGTCTTATGTAAAATGCATGACACGAGGCAAATAAGAGTATTATACAGGGTGTCTAAAAACCTGAAAAATTCAGGGAAATGTTAAGGGACAAAAAATTGTAATGAATTTTCTTTGAAAACCCTTTTTTTACTTGACCAGAAAAGTCTAAAGAGAAATACTGCAGCTACTTTAATTATCTATCGAATAGTTCAATTACTTTACAGAAGTAATTGAGACAGCTCTAGCGTGTCTCTATCTAAGATTCAATGATTTTTGTTATACACAAAAACTTACTTCTAATGCAATATTGGCTAAAAATTCTTCTGAACTTTTACCGGTTTCCTTCACCAAACCAGCAAATATTCCATTGGGTTTCTGCAGCAATCGATGCGGATGGTCAAATTCAATCGCCTCTCCACCATCCATTACCAGTACTTTATCCGAATCCATTACAGTGTTTAACCTAAAAAAATATACTTTTAAAGACATAAATTTACAAGAAAAATATTTATTGATGGCCCTTAAACCGAATTTGAAGGAAACAAAGAAATCAGGTCAATTTGGTTCATATATCAGCTAGAAGTCCAATAAAACATTTAATAAAATTTAGTGAACGACGTATTTGATCCCCTGGATGAAATAAAGGATAATAATTTAATTTTGTCGGGTGTTGGTATATCTGCAGATATAGATTGGCTTTTAAATGAAACAACGCACTGTAATATACTTTGTTATCCTTTTATAAGGGATATCGGATTAGGGATTCCCATCGGATGTTTGTTCATTAATTTTATATAACTTCCTAGCTTAACGATAAAATTGTTTACCTACGACCTCAGTGTAAATAGCTATTTATGCATAGTTTTCCGTTACGTAATGAACGTATTTACGCACAGTTGTAAAAAAAAACGCACAGCTGTAAAAAAAGCGCACAGTTTTAAGATGGTCCACAAACTATCGCTCTAATGCTGGGAAAAAATGATTTTGTTTACATTTCTTTCTTTAACAGAGTATATTAGATGGAGATCATCGAGTAATGCATTGTTCATACAGTTTTAAGTAATTACCACTTCGTCTAGAATATTATCTGCAATAGCAAACACAAGAAGTAATATTACTGAAAGTTTTCCTTTTCTTCTTATTAACTGTAATGTCACAATAAATAATTATTTTAAGAACAACACTAATAATTATTTAAGTGACATGATTTGTGAATTTTTTTTTATTACGTTAGTATTTTTGTCTTTAGTGGCATATAATACCTATGATTAGTACAAATATGATGTTAATACGTTGAAAATATACTTTTTTAATGAAAAGTTACTCTGAATTATATGAATTGCGAAAACTTGACTTTCCATTTGGTCCTAGGTAAAGTATAGTACGTCACACGTGCTCTAAGGCATTACGCACTCATGGAAACTAACTTTTTTAAAATAACTTAACAGCACTAGTTACGTAATATACTATTTATTTATACTCTATTAATTTGTTTTTTTTCACAAATTTTGCGACAATATTAATTACTCTATGCGAACGTTCAAATTCAAATTCTGGGAACAATTACGAGCTACACCAAAGCAGTTTTACGCTCCAGATCACAGACTGCAAATTGCACATTAATCATAAGAAACTTAATTGCATAGATTGGGAACGGACACCTGACACAAAGAGTAACATAAATGGAACGATTCTTGGAAATCTTGGAAGTTATAGTGGCAGAATACTGAAAATGTTACCTGTAAACAGAATTTTAGAGAATATTATCATTTTGCTTTAATCAGGAAACTTTTGGAATATATATTTAGACCGAGAGAGAGAGATTTTGAATATTTTACACACTAAAACCAAAGATAAGAGATACTTTGTCCATTCCTAAAAAAATTAAAGGACACACTTAAGTACGGATTAATTTGGACAAACCATTATAGGAACAATCCTAAAAAAATAAACTTGTGATTTTCTTTAGAGAGTATCAATTTCCGAAAGTGAGGGAATCAGCTATTGTTTGTGTAATCCAATATTTTTGAGGAAGTTGCTCTCTACTGGAATTTCATATTAAATTTCCTGCTTAAGGACGAGATAGAGTGAATTAATAAATCAATATTTTTGGAAGAAGAGGGTGACTTTATTAAATTATTAAAAAAATTGGAAGAGGCACATGTTGAAAAGTGGTTTATTGGGTAATTCCGCAAAAAAATGTGAAACTCGGCAACCTTGTTTCTGCTTGTTGGCTTCGTCAGGCATGATTTTCTGTTTCTCTATCTTCTTTTTGTTATTAAGTCAAATTTTAAGTGGAAAACTTGGGTTATAATTTACGCGACTTAAGTAATTTAGCTGCATTTTATAACCTTATGAGTGGACTATTAAAACATAGTCCAATATTTGCAAAGGAATATTGTTTATCTGATAACTAGACTCAAAAATTGGACAATACTCGAATTAACATTATTCAAAAATTCCTTTCACCAATTTCAGTTTTCCATGTAATTATTCTCATGTATTTTTCAAATCGTTAAACACATTTTTACACAACAATTCAGTTGTGTGTAGAATTCAAAGTGTAAGATTTATCAGCTTTGCTACAAAATGCAACCAGAGAGGATCCATCACTAGAAATGGAAAAACCGTCTTATTTGTATTCTCTACGGCCCACAATTTACTAGAATACGACTTTAGACAGCAAAACGTTCACGTGGAATAAACTAGAACAAGATAGTTCCTAAACAAAATGGAGTTTTACGATATAAAGTGACAGACCATTTCACTGAAATGATTTCGGAATAGAATTTAAAAAAAGTGTCTTGGAAGCTTATAATAACATCAATTTTTTTTGGCAAAAAGCTTTCTCATAAAATCGGCTTAAAATGCTCGTTCCTGGAAAAGATGATGCCAAAAACTGTAAATGCTGGGCTTATTTTTTTTTCAGCTTCACGGCTTTGCGCTGACACAGGGCTTTTTCATCAAAACGCCCATAAAATACGAAATGATTATCGATGAGTTTTATAAAGCGAAAATGTATTAAAATTTTAAGTGTTAATTAGGATTTTTTTAAGTCTAAAAACACAAACCTGTGAGCAATTGTTAAAACTGTACAATCTGCAAACTTTTTTCTTATTGTGGTCTGGATTAGGGCATCAGTTTTTGGATCAACATTAGCAGTTGCCTCATCCAGTACTAATATTTTATTATTCCGTACTATAGCTCTAGCTAGGCATATCAATTGCCTTTGACCTAAACTAAAGTTTGCACCTCCTTCGGATATTTTACTGTCCAAACCTCCCTTTAGTTCTGACACTACTTCTTTCAGTTCCACTTCTTCCAAAGCATTCCAAATTGTTTCGTCATCGTACTGATTGAAAGGATCCAGATTAGATCGTAAAGTACCTAAAAATTTATGCGGAAGTAGGAAGTATATTAATCTTAGTTAAACTGGTTCGAGGAACAAACCAGTTTTTCCATAAAACTCCCGCAGAGTTTAAGGTTTTATAAAAAATATTAATTTTTTCCGGAAATAACAAGTTGCAGTTAATTACCTTCTCCGGAATTGAGGAGGCAACGCGAATTTTAATGGAGTTTTTCGTATACAGGTTGAATAATGATTTTTTACTTTTAAACTAGAAATTAGCTGCAGTATACAATAGAACCAATGTAATTTAAATTCAACACACTGTATACAGGGTGGTCCAGTTTCAAATGTCAATAATTCACCAATCGATAGCCCATCAAAAAATAAGTTGACATGCATAATGTCATTTTCCTGAAGAACGCTTCCTAAGAAAGACACAGACATCCAAAGTTCAGTTTAAAAAACTGTCAGACCAGATGTCAATTTGGAACAAGTAATTATGAAATGAGTCCTCGTTGTTTGATGTGACATTCTTCAAAATTGTTTAGACGCGTCAATATAGGGGGATAGTCTTTATTTTCTACACTCACTGGATATTATTCAAAATTGACAAAAATGTCTACTTGGGTTATTGTATTTTTTGCCTTAAAATGGTTCAAAAGGATTCAAATTTGGTCATCTGTGAAGTTTACGAGTTAATTTTTTACACTGAAAATAGTTAATAGTTACTGGCGTTCAATTTTTTAGACTATAGGTAGTGTAAAACTGATCATTCAATTCAAACTTTTTTTTTATTCAATTAGAGACTGGTAACAGTCCGAATTTTCGAACTAATTTAATTCTAAAAATTAGTGTTCAAGACTAATATCGTAGCATTTAATGCCAAAATTGTTTAATTTTATCAATGAAGAGTCTGAAACTTAACTTTTACTAGAAAAAATAGTTTAAAATTAGATTTTTCAGTCTTAAAGCACAGTGAAGCGTCTAGAAGTCAATTTAATACTGACAGAGCGTGAAATAGCATGTTTAAGCCTATGGAAAATTTAAAAATAGTTTTTTAAGTCTGCTATGTCAAAAACTTGGTGAAGATAACCCTAAAACTCGATTTTCCAAGCTGAAAGGAGTTTTAAAGCCCCAAAAATAGTCTAGAGTTCTAAGAAAATGAAAAGCAAAGTAAAAAAAACTTGAAAAGTTAGTCTTCAATTCAATTTTCATGAATCTAATGTCAATATCCTGTATTTAAAACTATTTTTAAGACTAAAATGTTGAAATGTATTTTCAAATTATGAAAACTTACTTCAAATGCAAATTTTAAGCTTTTTATGTCACTTTTTGGTGTCCAAGTCATTTTTCAAGGTTGAAATGTGTGAATTTGTAGTCAAAAATTCTAGATAAAGTAGTTTTTCATGGCTACAAATCAATTTTCAGTACTAAAGTTTTTCAACTTATCTGAAAACTATAACGACTGACTACAAAGATAGTTTTTAAGCCTCTCAAGTCAATTTTTACAGTTTTTTACAAGTCAATTGTCAAGGCTAAAGTCTTTCAATTTGTCTGAAAACTGTGAAAACTGGTTACAAAGACAATTTTTAAGCCTCTCAAGTCAATTTTCGCCGTTTCAAAGTAAATTTACTAGTTAATAAGTCAATTTTCAAAACTAAAGTCTTTCAATTTTTCTGGAAACTATGAAAACTGGCTACAAAGACATTTTTTAAACTTCTTAAGTCAATTTTCACCGTTTTTAAGATTAAGTTGGATTGGGTTGGTTATGGGTCTTTGAACGTAATAACTCAATTATCTCGTAAACAAAGTTTCAAATCAGAATTTTATAAGAGATACTTATTTTGTCAAATTGAACAAGTAAAGTAAAAAAAAAACAGAAATTTTTGAAAAAATCCAGTGATGTGAGAAAAAAAATTAAAACCATCTTTCTGTATTTACACCACTGGACAGTTTCGACAAACGTCATTAACATCACATAATGAGTATTAATTTCATACGTATTTATTCTAAATTTTATTAAAATTGCTCCAGCGGTCTGACAGTTATGACAAGAAACCGATTTTTTTAAACTGAACTTTTATGGACTGTATTTTCCTTGAGAAGCATTTTTCAGGAAAATGACATAATGTATGTTAACTTATTTTTTGATGGGCTATCGAATGGTGAATTATTGACATTTAAAACTGGACCACCCTGTATATGCAGATGACTAACCTGAAAATATGACTGGTTCTTGTGGTATAATAGAAATTTTGGACCTCATAATTTTCAGTGGAATATCCCTGGTACATATCCCATCTATAATAATTTTCCCTTCAACGTCTGCTAACCGAAATAGTGCGGAAATTATCGAAGATTTTCCCGCTCCAGTTCGTCCAACAATTCCTACTTTTTCTTTCGGTTTTATTTTGAAAGTCAGATTATTCAGCACGTACGGTTCGTTTGTGGCGTATCTGAAGTCAAAACGCACGTTATTTTAGCATAAAAAACTGGAAAATGCACACTAACCTTAGATAAACAGATTTAAACTCGAGCTGTCCATGTTCAGGCCATGTTTTTTGAGGTGCAACTTCCTCTCCTCTAGTCTCTTGCTCCACTTCCGTATATTCCACAACACGCTCAACTGATGTCATGTTATTTTCCAATTCGCTCCATTGTCTCATGCCCCATTGGAACATCCCAGTCAAACTCATCGCTTGTGTAATAGCCAATCCGACATTTCCACCAAACGTTTCTAAAACAATCTATATAAACAGTACTGTGGTGCTAAAGCAATTTGTTACCATTTCCTATGAAGAAAAAGCTGAGAGTTACCAAGGAGGCGTAAATAATGCAATGGAAATCCAGCCAGAAGCCGAAAGTTTGATTGCAACACAAGAACATATAAAAAGCTGAACTGTGCACATCTTGATAATTATCAAACTCCTTTCTTAAAATTTCCTGGGCTCCGAACGCTCTTATGGTGGTTAATCCTTGGAGAGATGCGTTTATGTGGGAAAATACCGGACTACGTGCTGAAATTGAGTTATTTAGATTGATTTACCTCAAATTCGATGGTTTTACAGGGTTTCATAATGTTATGCGGTTTTCTCGAAGTGGTACCGTTTTTTGAGCTGTTAGGGTGATTTTGAAAATATCACAATTTGTAAAATTGATACAGTTTTTAGGGAATATCTCTCTAAGGGTGGCTGTTTAGAGATTAGAGAGGAAAATTCGCTACAACTTTCTCCTTTTACACTTTTTTGATATGTATCCAAATAACCGAGTTAAGCTTAGCTAAACTTGGAGGTCTCCCATAATTTTTTAAAAATTTTCAAAAAAAATTTAGATTATAATATGTTTAATTTCAGTCAGGCTTTTTAAGATTACGTGACATTTCCGCCATTATGACATGTTTTAATTGCAACCAGTTTTCCCAGGTCTTTTCTAAAATTTGTCTACTTTTCTGTTTTGTCACGTGACACAACGCACGCAATTCAAATTTTGATCGTTTTTTGGGGAAGTGTCACGTGACTTTTGGTGACTATTTTGATTTTTTAATTCACTCTTTCTAAAGATATGACATCACTGGTTGGTAGGTTAAACCGTTTAGCCGCTAGAGGGCGTCAAACTTAACCAATTTTTCTCTAAACCTTAAAAAATCCAAGCAACTGAAAACAGTTTTCAAACTTCTGGTGGCATTTTAAAAGGATCAGTCATGCCCTTTTTGGTGTTGTTTCTCTGACCTGCAAAAACAGTTTGAGAACGTCTTGTAACACTTTTAAGAGTCAGAAGACAGTTTGAAAAACACTGGTGACATTTTGATGGTGTTTCTGGAGCTGTAAAAAACCGTTTGAAAGCTTCTAGTGACTTTTTTAAGGATCAGAAAACAGTTTTGGAGTCACTAATAGCATTTTGATGTTTCTGAGCTGCAAAAAAACTGCTCCATAAATGTCTTACTCGATTGCAGAATAAAATACGTTGATCTTTAATGTATTCGTAGTGTTTTGCTTATCTACAAAAATATATAGGGTGTCCTATTTATAAAAAGGTATTTTTGGTTCATATCTTAAAAACGATGTGCTTCAGAAAAAAACGAATTAAATATTTGAATTTGAGGAGGGTTCCAAATTTTCAAAATCACTCTGTATCTCGGAAACTGAGGATACGACTACTTCATCGTTGTTTACACAAAATCCCTTTACCTTTGCTAGTTTTGGAGATATCCCATAAAACTATCGAGTCTGAGACATTATATATTACAAAAACTTACTTGTAGCTTCCATTCTTTTAATATTTCTGCTGGTTCTGAGGAATACTATTCGATAGAAGTAAAACATGGATGCTATAACGAATGTCGGGATTAATATCCATGGATCTACGGATGCGATGATTATGTTTACTGCTAATACGTTTAGAGCTATCTGAAAGAAACGAAAATTGATTAGTTCCAATCAGAGCTATTAATAATTGGATTACTTTAATTGAAACATGAATTACTATCCAGTAAATGAATAAGTTTTCAAAAAGAATACTTGTAACTGATTTTTTAGTTACTAACTAACTAGTTGTAATTGGTAATTCATGTTACAGTTTTTTCAGTAGTTGAACTACTTTAAAGTAACTCAATTGCTTTCAGAGCATAACAAATACCTTGACCCACTATAACAAAATTTTAATCGAAAAAAAAAACAAAAAAACAGCTCCGAAGAGTTTCATAATATATTTTTCTCTTTTCTGGCCTTTATAATACGTAAATTGTCACCACGTGCTGTTTTTAGGAGGAAAAAAATTAATATATTTTTTTATTTTCTGCTTTTGAGCTTAGTTTTACATTTAATACAAACCTGGATGGTGTCAATTAGGACGTAAGGAAGTTTCTCGTCAATTGCTCCCATATCCTTAGAAAATCGGTTTAAAACTCGGCCAGAGCAATTTGTATTGAAAAATCTCATTGTAGCGTTGATAATTCTGGAATAAGACAAAAACACTGTGATAAAAATAAGTTATTTACTAAATGCTTTATAGTTATCAAAATTTATACTTAACAGTTATCTAAATTAAGAAATTCCATACCTTTCAAACATGCTATTATGCATTTTTACGGAGGCAGACATACAAAACGTGTAAAATGTTATGGACCTCATGATAGTTATAACTATAACCAATGCTATAATGGACGAATAAATGTAAAAACAAGTACTTGTGGTGAAAAATGCATCTAACTTTATTTCTACTTCTTTCAGCCCAGCATTAATAATTTTGTTATAGTTTTCTTCGAGGTAAACTTCATCTGCGTATGATTTATACAGAGTATCATTTTTCGTACTTTTTTCATGTCGTAACTGTTCCAAGTTAACCCTGAATAGATAATATGACTGTTAATATAACATTGTATTAAATGATGGTCAGTTTACCAAAATTTAATAAAATAGTCTGCGGAAGTAGAAGCCATTTGTGTTAAAACAAACAAAACGAGCACAAATATAGCAGTACACCAGCCACCAGCAGCTTTAAAGTATGCCTTGTAAACTTTGCCAGCTATTGATCCAGTTTCTCTAGATTCCCTAATTTCGGACGGTTCCTCTTCCGTGGGTTCACATAATGGGATGGATCTTGAAGCTAAACATTTTTGGGATTGTTAATGAAAGAGTGGTAGGGTAAAAGTAAATCCACTCACCTTGTTCCAGATTGGCGTGATGTTCTTCTTCAGGTTCGTTTTTAAATAGTTTGGAAAATGAGCAGCCGCTACTTTGTATTTCATTGTAGTTACCTGTAGCAGCAATTTTACCGTTGTTTAATACGTAAATTCTGCTTACTGATTTTAGGAATGGTAGTTGATGAGTGACTAGGACAACGCATTTGCTTCGTAAAAATCCTAGGAATGACAGATTAGTTTTCTTTCAGTTTTTTCAAGATTTTTTGATTCAAATACCTGAAATGCATTCCTCAAACAATTTTTTGGCCACATGAGTATCGACAGCTGACAAAGGATCATCCAGTAAATAAATATCCGCATCTTTGTACACAGCTCTGGCTAAATTAATTCTAGCTCTTTGTCCTCCACTTATAGTGACTCCACGATCCCCAATTACACTCTTGTCCCCATAGGGCAACAATTCAAAATCCCTATCCAATGCGCAAACTCTCACAACATTTTCGTAACGGTTTTTAACGAAAGGTTCTCCAAACAATATGTTTTGCCTTATGGTACCAGCAAAAAGCCATGGTTCTTGCGAAGCATACGAAATCGAACCCACTATATCCTTGATGCCTTTGGTTAATGACAGCTCCTTCATTATGATGTGCAACAGAGAGGTTTTTCCTGAACCAACTGGTCCTACAACAGCCACCAGTTGTTTGGGGCCCACATTGAAATTAATTCCCGACAAAGTGTCTTCGTGCAGATAACTATTCCATTTTGCCGACACATCATACAAGTAAATTCCAACTGATCTCTTGCTGGCAGCGTTGAGCAGTGGCGTAGACGAATGTATGATTTTCTTTTGAGAATACTTGACTTGCGGGGTTTTCACTTCGTGAAACAATAAAAACATTTCGATTCTTTTCACTGAAACTAAAGTTTCTGCAACATCGGACACTGCCTGCGGAAAATTGTTGGTCATTGCCGCTTTGATGATGTTGTAGAATGATTGGACGACGTAGACGAATTCTGCATTGGGACGATGTCCGGTTAGTGTGTAGGCCAAAATGCAAAGAAAGATCGAGGTTCTGGTGATAAACTTGCTGAAGGACACGTGCAAAGCACGAATGTAGGAAGCGAGACGAATCTGACGAATTTCTAACCTGAAGAAATGTTATATAAACGGTATAGTAAATAATACGGTAGAACTATAAGGTCGCAACCTTGCAAACCTTGAAAGGACAATGTTAGCAACAAATGCATTTTTGAAACAGTGATATCAAGCTTTTTTCACAATAGGCAGTAATTGATTGATTGATTGACATTTAATATTATGTAAATATCTAGATTTTTACGATTATTATACCGGATTTGTACAGCTGGGTAGACATTACTAATGATGGAATATCTTAGAAATAGTTAAGGTTATGAAAATTTCAAAGTGTTAGTTTCAAATATGACTAACTTACTGTCTGATTTTTCCTATGATGGTTGAAAAATACTTTTCCCAGTTGTACATTTTGATGACTTGAATGCCTGTAATGATCTCGCTCATGCTTCTAACTCGTTCATCCGTCTCGACAGCAGTTCGTAGACGGAACTTAGAAGCCAATTTTCCCAAAATCACTAAAAAACACAGTTTTTGTCATTTCTAGCTACAAACTTAAAATCCACTTACTTTGCAAAGGCATAAACACTACAATTAAACAGAACCCTGACAGTGATGTGAATCCCACGTTATAGTAGAGCAAATACATGATCAGTATAGTTTCCAAAGGAGCTATCCATAAATAGTGTAAGTATCTGATACAGTTATCAAAACGAGCCACATCGTTTGATAGTAGATTGATCATTTGTCCTATTGTGGTTTCGATTAAAGCTGTTTTACTAAGTTTTAAGGTTTTCCTAAAAAACTCCCATTAGTGAGTGAGTACAAACTAGTAAATTCAGCTACAAACCTGTAGATTAGAGAGCAACAAGCTATCCTCATTTTCATTCCTAAGTGATGTGAGGCTAACATATAACTATGAGAAACTACAACTGACAAAAACGAAGTTAAAATCAGTACGCCAGCGTACAGATAAGCTTCCTGTAGTGAGACCCTAGTTTGATGAGGTGTATAGTAATTCATTAGTTTTCCTAAGGCTAAAGGCTGTGACAAACTGAAAAAAAAAACGTCAAAATTAGTAGTGAAAAACCACCAAAATGAGAGGAAAAATACCCTAAAACGAATTCCTGAATAAATAAAATTGCTCCATAAAGGAGAATGTCTTTACGAAACATTCTCCATAACGCCCTTAACAGCAACGGTTTTGCATAATTCATTCGTTCCAATTTCCATTCTTCTTCTAGTTTGTCGCCCAATTTGTGTGACTCGTGCTCTTTCAATGGTTTGTAAAGGTCATCTTCGTTAAAATCCTTGACCCATCCTTTATAAAATATGGGAAGTCCCCAGCTGTAAATAAAGATTATGTATAGTAAAGTTCACGTAACTTTGTACGCACGTCACAGCTCAGAGGTAAATACATAATTGAAAAAAACTGGACAAACAAAACGCTTTTAAATTAAGCATTGAAGAAAGTTAGATGTTCTGCTAATCTAAATAATTATTTTAAATAATATACCCTAGAAAAACAAAATAGTTTTAGGGTAACGTGGTTGATGAGTAAATAAGGTGGATTTTTGCTTGAAACAAACAAGCTGATGATTAAAAACAGATTTTAAATTTATAAAAATCTACAAGGTGTTCCAAATAAAATAACAAAGTTGCTGCTACTTTTAAGTAGATCTCCATAAATGTCTAAAGTACCATATACTGTTGGACACCCTGTATGTTGCTGATATGACACCTGTGACGTGCAATTAAAGTCGTCAAGGTAATTTTAGATACATTGAGTTAACTTATTTAAGCATAACGATTATAAATTTTGTGTAATAATCTTTTAATGATGAATCATCATCTTAGATTCACCTATTCCAAGAAGAAACACATACACATTAATGCATTACTCAAACAAGTGGAAAATACCAAATTTATTCGCACGATTTGTATATTAGAAAACTAATGGCTTCTGTTTATAATTCCTTAGGAAACTTACCAAAAAAACAAATTTGATAGACAGTTTGCTCTAGACTTAGGATGTTCACGCTTGTTCTTAAACTCGTCGGAGGCACTGTCATCCATATTAAGTATTCCCTCCAACTATAGCAAATGTCAAATGCGCTTCTGTAAAAAAATAATGGTTCAGTATCGAATTTATAGAGATTGATTCAGATTTAAAGCGTAATCCGGGTATTGTTGTCGTTACAGCCACCCTACACGTAATGGAGAATTACTATAGAATACATTAACAAGAAATTTTTGCATAAGTTGTTAATTGACGCAAAATGGTTCACACCCACAATCAGCTGGTTTTCCTGTTTATTAATTATTCCAGTTGCAGATAAAAAGGCCTGTCAAGTCAAACGGTTATTTCAATCAAGTTACGTGTGTGTACCAGCCTTTTTTTACAAAAAAAATGTGAAAATTCAAGAATGATATGAATTTTATGCGGGACATTTGAATAACACAGATAATTGTCTGATAAATATACTACTTTCTATGTAAGAAGCCAAGGACAATAAAAATACGTCTTATTAGAAGGGGTGTCAAGTAAAAAAAGTTGCAATAGAAAAATCAAAAGGGTTTGACTCGATAGAATGCATCGGAAAGGTCGGAAAATCCATTCTTATAACCTGAAGCAAGATTAATGAATGCAACACAATGCTATATCCTGTTTATTTGTATTAATTAAGTTGATTGGAATGACTTTTTTGCTGTACGTGCAAGGAAAAATGAACGAAACTACTAAGAAAATGCAATTTAGTGGCCAAAACACACCTATCCTTGACATAACTATGAATTACTTTTGATTGTTGTTGTATGCCCCTTTATTGTAATCAAAAATATGATTATTAAGACTTTTAGTAACTACTTAATAATTTCTGGACTGATACGCTGATAATTCTTAGGCTAATCACAAATAAGACCACTCAAAACTGCAAACTTGTTAATTGGTATAGTTTTTCCAATCATGGTTTAGACGCCCAATTAACTTTTGTGTAACGTCGTTTTTAGAGAGGCTGAAGCAACTATAATAGTATTGTAAAATAAAAGAGCAAATTGAATCTAATTGGTCAAAAAACCGCAAAAACGTGAATCCCTTCACTACAGATTGTTGTACAAATTTCTGGCTTTGAAATTGATGCCAAATATCTGAAAACTGATAAATAGTGACTCTCGTAAAGTTCTGATATACACAAATAGCATTTTTGAGCCTATTTATTGGTTTGGATTTTTAAACTAACTGGAAACTACCTACTGTGTACATTTTGACTAGTTTGTCTCAAAATAGTGCATAATTTCTTCAATTTATGTCAAAAGTCTCAAAACTAACAAATAGTTTTTCCGGTGCTATTTTAACATACACAAATGGCATTTTCTAGTCTAAATTTTGCTCAATACAATGTCCAATTGATGACAAAAGTCTAGAACCTAATAAATATTGGCTTTGCAGCTGTTCGAACATAGAAAAATGACATTTTTGCCTATTTATGGCCCGTTTTGTAGTAACCAATTTTATATTGATTTAAACTGTTTTAAGAAATACATCACTTCACCATACAGGGTGGAGTTGTACAAACTCTTACGATTGATTTTTCTACAGAAAAAAAAAAACAGACTATTCTAATATGACTTGGAGAGTACATAGTAAGTAGTTAAAATATATACAGAAAATTTGTTCACCCTGTAGAACGTAGATTAACCGTTTGTAACGCCTAGTGACATCTGTACATCACTATATGAATTTGAATAGAAATAGTGTTAAACGTACTGTGGAATTGCTCGACGCGACATCTAGGAAGCAACACTATATACTAAACAAGTAGATTTGTGTGCTGAAATGACAACTTTGACAGTTTGAAAAAAAAAACTGATTTAAAACAAGCAAAAACGAAAAATAACATTAATTAGTAGAGTTACTGAACCAAAATACTGTGTTTCCCATTTTCATGTTGTTTTATTTTTATTATCTTTATTGTAAGGTATATATATTTATTTATTTACGAAATGACATGAATTTCTTCAATACAGTGAAGATCATGTCATTTCGTAGAATTACAAATTAGGGATTTGACAACTATGTATCAGTTTAATCCAATGAAAATGATTATATTGCCAACTTTAAATTAACGGTTCAAGTCAATTTTAAATTACAGTTTAACATTTATTTTTTCCTTCTTTTTTCATTTTTGTTATTTGTGTCAATTTACACTTTTTAAATAATTAATATGTTAGCTCTCTGGTTCTTGTTTCAATGTGTTCTGCTGTATATTTTTAAATTCATATTGATTTCAATTTGTCACTAATATTTCTTACTTTGTTAATAGTATCATTTTGCACTAATTGTGAGTTACTTCACAGTTCTGAGCTTTTTTTTAAATATTTTGTCTTTCTCTGCGATTTCTAATTGGTTTCTAAGTAATTTTTTTGTAAACTACAACTTTTTATATGATTGATATTATTTTCTATAACATTTAGTTTTTAGTCTCACTTTCTAGACTGTATTTTTAGAAGCAGTTATTTAAATTAAAAATGTAAAACAATAACAGTGAGGACGTAAATGTACAACTGTTGAAAAAAATAGATTACTAAAGTTTTTAAAAATAAAATTGAAGAAACTTTAGTGCCTTACCGGTTATTAAAATCCAAAGAATATCCAGATATCGAACCACGCACAAGTGCACACAATTTTCTAGTGATGCAACAAAAAGACACTTTTTTGGTCACTAGGCAATATGCACCATTAATGTCTCACTACCAGACCCTATCCAACACCACTAAAAATTATTAAACAAACAATCAATTATCGTTGAAATCTTATGCACCAATAGATATCTTAAGTAATGGTATTGTCACATCGAAATGGGGGGATACGTAACGATCGGTTTGAAAAAGATTAAGAAAATTTGCTGACCGGATTATTTTAACACTACGACTTTGTTATTGTTCATATTACTAGGTCAGATCTTAATATGAAATTTTTGTTTCAAAATTTGTACGTTTTTTTTACTCGACACGGCCGCTAGGTCAGGCGGTTATTTTTTTTTGTAGGAAATCGAATAACTGAATAGGTTTCGATTCGTTCAATCGACCGACTGATTAGCATGTGTGAATTATCGTGGATTGTGTTTATTTGCTTATCTGCTTTTGTACAGTTTATAAAAAAGTGTTTTGGTAAATCCTAGTCCGGTTCATGAAGGCTAATCTTTTTTAATTCAGTTTAGTCAGTTCTAAGATTTGGAATGTCAGATCATAAATCATAGAGAACTTTAGGTGATTCCTAGAAAGTAGGTTTTATCATTAACATTGTCTCTATGAACGCACGAAAATGACACGAATTCAAGCAAAATGGAAAGACAACAGATATAACTGGACAATATTAAACCCACTCTGTATAACGCGACAAACAAGACAATCCCGATTCCATTTTCCTGCTCAATCCTTGCTAGAACACTTTCAAGCATAAAATATTATATTAAATTTATACTTTTTTTTGTACATTTTTTTTTAACATGTAAATATTTATGTAAATACATTTATTTCTGTAACATTGGCAGAAAGACCATTGTAGGTCGATAGCCGTTTTCCTCGGAAATAAAGATTACTTATATATAGGGTGGACCATAAGTAATGGGACATAGAGCTACAGCATATTCCTGACATCAAAATAATACGATTTAGCTGAATTGTCCTATAGTTAATATTAAGAAAGATACAGGGTGTGAAAGTTGATATTTTATTTTAGTTTTTTTGTCATATCTTGCTAGCTGCAACCATCTCCGTCCCTTCAAGAGGCTCAAACTTTTTTTTACGGAGCTGAAACGGCCATATGACTTCAAAATATGATTCTAAGATGTTTTCTACGTAAAAAAGGTATACTTGTTGTAAGTCTTAAAAGTCGACCGTTTTCGAGTTATTTAAGCTTTTATTATTGCATGCATTTACAGCTACAGCAGCTTTTGATTACTTTTTTTTTATTCTACGTCTAAGTAGACTTAGATACAAAAACAAAAAGGGCATTCATAACAACTAGCTTTATTTTAAAGTTATGTTTATCTGTTAAATTCATGTGCTGAAATAAGTTTTCTTGTGAAAATATGCCAAGACATACGTTGTTTTCTAATCAAGAAATCAGAGATATGCTATGTGTCTACGCGCAGACAAACTTTAATGGACGAACGGCTTGTCGCAAGTATTTTGAGATATATCCCCATAGAAGGCAACCCAATCACAAGATATTTAAGCGTATTTATGATCACTTGGGTGAAACTGGATCGTTTCGACCTAAGCGAGATACTTTGGGACGTCCAAAAGTTTTAACTTCAGACCAAGAGGAAGAAATTTTGGTTAGAGTAGCAGAAAATCCCAGACTAAGTACAAGACGTTTGAAGGCAGAATGCGGTGTCCGTAAATCATCAATACTTCGAATATTTCGTAAAGAAGGTCTGCATCCATATCATTTTACACCTGTGCAAAATTTGTTACCAGCCGATCTTCCCCGCAGACTAGAGTTTTCACACTTTTTCCGGACCCAACAAAACAGAAATCCGCTATTTTTAAATGACATTCTTTTCACCGATGAAGCCACTTTTACTCGACGCGGTGTATTTAACTTTCGGAACATGCATGCTTGGGATATGGAAAATCAAAAAAATTCAAAATAAATGTTTGTTGTGGAATAATTGGAGATTATGTTGTAGGTCCATATGAATTACCATCAAATCTTAATGGAAACTCTTACCTAAATTTTCTTCAAAATTAACTCGGTGGTCTTTTAGAACATTTCATGCAAGATGGAGCTCCAGCACATTTTTCTGTACAAGTAAAAAACTATCTAAATACTATTTTTCCACACCGATAGATAGGACGAAGCGGACCGATTCCATGGCCTGTCCGAAGCCCGGATCTTAATATATTAGATTTTTGTGTTTGGGGTTATTTGAAAACAATTGTTTATAATGAGACCATCAATGAGCGCGACCAGTTATGGGAAAGAATTCTTAATGCTGCTGACCAAGTTAAAAATGAAGAAATCCTTTGGCCCAAAAAAACCTGTTTAATTTCAAGTTACTTTCTTCAGTTTGTAATTGTTTCAAGACACATGAGTGTATACCTACTTACACTTTCTTGTGTGATTTATTAAAAGTTTTACTAATTAATTGTTTTAGATTTTGTATTTACTACAAACATTTTTTAAACGGTCAAATTTACATACAGAAACTGTTACTTATGTGTGTAACATAAGGGAATAGAGCACATATTATCGTATTAACATACGACAATGCATGCAATAATAAAACATTAAATAACTCGAAAACGGTAAACTTTTAAGACTTACAAGTATACCTTTTTTACGTAGAAAACATCTTAGAATCATATTTTGAGGTCATATGGCCGTTTCGTATTTTACGCCTGCCAAAACCCCTTTATACCAACTTTCAATAATTTATATCAAACGACCGTGAAGATATGATAAAAAAACAAAAATAAAATTTCAACTTTCACACCCTGTATCTTTCTTAATGTTAATTTTCGGTATAGAGAGAATTCAGCTAAATCGTATTATTTTGATGTCAGGAATATGCTGTAGCTCTATGTCCCATTACTTATGGTCCACCCTGTATATCATTAACATTAGATGAAAGCAGCAAAGTTTTAATAACTTTATTACAGTAACTGTACAAATTGCCTTCACTGTGTTACATCAGTACAAAACTTTTTTTTTCTAAAGTCGTTACTTGCTTTTAGAACGTCCTTCTCCGAATTTATTACTTATAATCGTGTTTCCAAGTTCGTCAAAGTCTGTAGGGACTGTTTTAAGGAGAAAGACTAGGGTGGATATCAGGATGCCTTACATTCCTATTATTTCAGTTCACCCTTTTAAAGATATACTTGTCCTGTTTTGTTTAGAAATTATTTCAAAAATTACTTACACATATATGTGAATTACCGATTCGATAACTTAATGCGACATTTTCCGCAACAGAATGAAAAAGCACTTTTAAGTTAACGCTTGATTACAAATTATAAACAATTAGTTTCGGGATTGTGCTAAAATATTTTTGTTAAAAACGTGTTAGTTAATTAAGTTCGTCAGGAAATCACTAACATGGAAGAACCTTCATAGTTGGCCCAATAAGTTTTAAAGAAGTCTTCAGTGAAATGAAAAGTATGTGTAATACGTCGAAATTTTTTCCGAATTTTTTTCGAAATAATTCTGGATTGGTGGATTTTTTACACACCACTGTTTATGTGGTAAATTAAAAAAATTGTTTGCAGTACCTACATTTAAGTACTAACAATTTTTTCCGAAAGCCAATAATTATTTTTTTTTTATAAATACTGTTTTATCTAATTTGTAAACGATTTCACTAAGAATAATAAAGTAGTTAAGTGTTATTTTCCATATATGACATTTCTAAACATAAAGACTTTGTTTCTTTAGTTTTCAGTTTATTAAACACAGTGTCCAAATTAAGAGTAATATACATTATAAGAAGTCTTTTTGGTTTAAAATTGTTATTGATGACAGCCATAAACTTTCTGTTAGTTCTTAAAAATTACAACGTTTCTGACATTCATTTTCGTGTTTCTTAAAACAGTGAATGGAATAAAAAAGTTGATAGAAACCAGTACTTAAATTGTAGTTAATTAAAAGGAATTTTCATGCTTTTATTGAAATTTATCACTTTTTTGTCTCATTAGACCCAAAGTTTTACGTTTTTAGAATTATTGTAGTTGAAATAGGAAAACTAATCTTAGAACTAGTAAAGTAGTAAAGAAAAAAGTGTATTTTACCAATGTACTGGATGATTGTTTATATTTTACTCAATAGGGTTAATTTTACAGTATTCATAATTAGCCAAAAAGTCAAAAATTCCTGGTTAAAAACTACTCAAAAACATTGAAATCTAAAACCTTCTTACCTTATTAAACGGTTAAAATATTAAATTAAAAACACTAACTAGTGATGTTAAATAGTTGGAGAATTAGGTACCTACTAGAAGAACACTGACCTGTTTGAAAAATGTGCTCGACGTTCGTGATGTTATCAAGGAATTTGCACGTACTTGCTCCAAAAAAATAAAATACAAAAACTTATTAGTACGCACTTCTATGTATCACCAAACTACATAAGCATATACAGTTGGATTTAATTCAGTTGGTTTATTGGGTCAATTTTTATCTGGTCTTTTCTTACTTCCTTACTACCTTTAAATTAAATTAAAAGATTAAACAGTTCTTTATGTAAAAAAAAAATATAAATTCGACAAAAATGGAGAAAGTTTATGCTAAATTATGTTGCATGCTACATTGTTGTAAAATGTCAGTCTTCTAACAGTTTCTGCGACCTTACAAGAATATTCCAAAATGTCAAATGCTTCTAAATTCTACTAAAAGCCATCCACAAAATTGCCTTAAGTTTCCACAAGTCTGTTTAACTTTACAAGAATTTTCCAAAATGTCAGAACCTTCTAAATAGTTCTAAAAGTCTCTTAAAAATTGCCAGAAACCTCTACAAGTCTGTTTAACTTTACAGGGATATTTTAAAGTGTCAGATGCTTCTAAATACTACTAAAAATATCTTAAAAATTTGCCAAAAGCCCCTACATGTCGGTTTAACTTTACAAGAATTTTCCAAAGGGTCAGAGGTCTCTAAATAGTACTAAAAGTCTCTTAAAAATTTGCCAAAAGGCCCCACAAGTCGGTTTAACTTTACAAGAATTTTCCAAAGAGTCAGATGCTTCTAAATAGTACTAAAAGTCTCTTAAAATTTGCCAGAAACCTCTACAAGTGTGTTTAACCTTACAAGAATTTTCCAAAATGTCAGATGTATGTAAATACTACGAAAAACCTTTCAAAAAATTGCCAAAAGCCACTACAAGTCGGTTTAACTTTACAAGAATTTTCCAAAGTGTCAGAGGCTTCTAAAAAACATTTCCATAAACCTCTACAAGTCTGTTTAACCTTACAGGAATATTTCAAAGTGTCAGATGCTTCTAAATACTACTAAAAATATCTTAAAATTTTGCCAGAAACCTCTACAAGTCTGTTTAACTTTACAAGAATTTTCCAAAGTGTCAGAGGCTTCTAAATAGTACTAAAAGTCTCTTAAAAATTACCAGAAATCTCTACAAGTCTGTTTAAACTTACAGGGATATTTCAAGGTGTCAGATGCTTCTAAATAGTACTAAAAATCTCTTAAAAATTTGCCAGAAACCTCTACAAGTCTGTTTAACCTTACAAGAATTTTCCAAAGTGTCAGATGGGGGGGGCTTGTAAATATCTGTATTTAAAAGAAGAAAGAGAAGAACATCATGTATCATAATGACACATTAAAGACAGAAAAAGAAAAAGATAAATTTAAGTTGTATCAGATTAAAGTTTTCCAAGCTCTTATTTGACTAATAAATTTGATTTAACAGAAACTGCATGCTCAACCAAATCGAACAATAGTCACCTGACTGAAATTACAAAATATTTTAAGCATAACTAAAACGTATCCGATAAATAATAAGGTCGTTGGCTTTTTCTGTCAGTATCGAATCCGGCATAAGGCAAAACGCCAGGAATTTTAGCTAGAAACCATTTTTATGAGTTGAATGGATTCGCATTTGATACGCTGACTTACGCAAACCGTTTGACCAGCAATTGAAAATTTTCATCATCGTCGAGAACTTTTTCCCTATTGATTTTGTTACATGGTACTGAAAAAAAGCTGCGATTGGTAAATGCCGGCAAACCTTGAAGGTGTAATTTTTACATTCTTTAGATATCTGGTGATTATAAAATTGCGGTGAAGTTCCTTTGTTATGTTTGAATAACGAAATCATCAAACCTGCTAGAAACGACCTACAGAAAGTAGGTAACTTTTGTAAAAAAAAAACTGAATGTCCACTTTTCTGAAGGACTTAAAATTATAATTTATAATATGACTTAATCGTATTAACGTATTGCTCTAACATGTAATCCCTTTCGCATATATCTTTCAAGTTCTCTGGTACTATTAACATTAAAATGAATTATTCAATGACATACAGCAATTAGTATCAGTTATTTTTATTTTATGGAAAAGTTTAGATGAATAAATTATGTTTTTTGCTTATCACAAATTTCAATACACGTTAGATTAATAATTCCGCAAATCACTCTAAAGGTGAGTAGTGATTTTTGGTGGTTTCGATAATTTCAATAATAACATAACTATTGAACTATTAAGTAACATTGGATTTCTACACTTTTCATGAAACCGCAGAAATTTCTTTTACGAGCTTGAAAATCTATTGTGTTTGGGTTTGGTGAGTAACATGCACAGTGAACCGTAAATTGTGTTTTTGTCTCTAGAATCTTCCGAAACTAGAATAGTACTAAAGGAACTGGGTTAAACTGAACTGGAACTACAGGAGGAATATTTTATTAAGGATATCTGGAATAAACAAAATTTTTAATGTAAATAGCTGGGTCGTTCCGACTTTAAATCAGGAAATAATCCTGGAAAAATTTAAAAAATTAGTATTTCTTCAAAAACAATTTTTCAGTTTACCTTGGGACTTTCCTTGTAATAGCATTTGTGTGTCAGCCAAGCACTATCACAAGCGTTTACTCCTTCTGTAAATTATTAACCAAAAGACTTATAAAAAGCAAACTCAAGAAAGATGATAGTTTAGAATAGTTTTTCTTACACAGTGTTGCCAACTTTTAGGTTATATTATAATTCCCCCAGAAGTGGAAAAAAATTTATCTTTTACTTTGAAAATACTGTTCTGTCATTTTATAGCTTCATGGAGAAGATTTTGATAGTTTTCAAGTTAAAAAAAGTGACTTGGCAACACTGTTTCTATATTAAGCAAATATTCAGTTAGGTTAGTTTTTAAGTTGTGACTAACAGTTCAGAATGCTGTTTATTCTAACATTAACTTGCTTTTTATAAGTTAAAAAGAATATGAATATTTACTTACTGACACTTCCACATTTTCGAATAATCGGTTCGGACTGTTCCTGATATTCTTCTGGCATAACTGCTACCATTGCATCCACATCGATCACTCCATCATCGTCAATCTTACGAATAATAATAAACAATCGTAATTTTCATATAAATTGAAAGATTAAATTAAAGCTGCTACTTACTATAGCCATCTGTGCCAATAAACATTTGATGTAACATTTGAAGCTTTCAGCTTCGCTAAAAATTCCATTTCTTGCATCGTCAATTGCACCTGAAGTTTAATAAAGCAAATAAACAGAAATCTAAAAAAATTGGCACTTACTCTCCACAGCTCCAGTTTCTTCAATGCAAGTGCCATGCAGTTGATTTGCCAAGTCTTGCATTTCGTCTGATAATCCCTAGGAAATGTCAACATATAAATCAAAGAGTTTTTAGGGCAAATTATGTGGATACACACCATTACGTTAGGGATCAGAAGGAATAAAGTAGAAATCAGCACTTTACCCAGCATGATATGAAAAGTTGGTTTACGACTAAAGCTCTCAAACTTTGGAGCCATAAACCGTCTATTTATAAGGAAACGGAACCGTAATTTTTACTTTGACATTAATGGATACCTTTTGCGGCAGTTTTATTACTAACAATTTGCATCTGATTAGCCAAAACTAATTGTACCTTTGATTTAATGACATGGAAAGGTTAAGAAGCAAATTGAAGTTTTCATGCAGTATCATCCAATTCAATAATGTTAAAGATATATTGAAACTAAATACATATAATTATAGAATCAGCTTTTCTTATTTAGGGACATGTTTTTCTAAGGAAGTGGGTGGTAAAACAATGTCGTACTCATTTCCGTTCCATTATCAATCTGAAATCGCTACTTACGCCCAATTCATTCATATTAGTACATCCTTTTACTACCATATGCTTACCCATTAATAAAGCTGAATGTTTCAATGGATTTTTGTGGTAATAACTACGTATTGTCTAATAGAGTACTTATTGATACCTGAAAAATTCATCAATATTTTGAAATATCTGGAGATGAATTGAGGGAAGCAGAGAAGATTAGTGTCCAATAAGAACAAAGAAGAAAAATGTACAAACAGGGTGATCTGCTTGTTGTGAAGCAAACTTAGTGAGTAAAAAATATTCAAATATCCACCACTTTTTAGTTTCGTAATTTTTACACGCTAAATTTAGATATTAAAACTATTTAACCAATTTTTAACTTTAGAATCAATCGTTTTGACCCTTAAATTGTTGAATATTCCAATTGCTGACTTTTAATTATAATAATATAATTAGATCATAAATACTAATTAACTTCAAGAAAATCATCAATAAATCTTGAATAATAGGAAAATTATTCAGAAATGAAATCATCAACTCATTTAACTAAAAGACATTTATTAAAATTTGCATACTACGTCAACGACATTTATTAACAAAGAATATAAAAAGTTTTAATATCTAACGCAAAATGGATTGAAATGCTATAAATCAAAACCACTTTACACGTTATTATAAATAACAAAAACGATCAGTCTATTTCAAGAAAACTTACACGTATTTTGTAAATATAATGATGATTCTAACACATATACACTGCTGCAGTTTTGTGGAATTGCCTAAGTTCATTATTAATTGAAAAATTACATTGCAAAATAAGTGAAGATTAACGTAAATGTTGTAGGTACCTGTTTTAAGTAGCTAATAACTAGAGTTCGGATTAAAAAGCACTAAAATCGGGAGCTAAATTATTTATCTCAAAAAACCACTAAAATCTGTAAAGAAGCTTTAAAAAACACAAAATTCTTTCAGAAATGCAACATTTTTTACTTTTTTTCAGTTCAAGTTCTAGACATTTTTTGCTGCTTTAGAAGCATACGGAAAATTTTAGACTGTTTTGGAAACTTCCAAAATCTTTATGAACTACTTAAGGAACATTTGGAAGGTTTTTGGACAGTTTAAAGAGCTTATTGAAGGTTCTGGAATGCTTTAGATGCATTTGGATACAGTTCTAGAATTTTTTGAAATCTTCCGAGACTGTTTTGATATCTTTTGGGTGCTTCTAGACTAGTTGAAGAGCATTAGGAAACTTTTAAACCGTTTTTGAAGGCTGCTTGGAAGTATTTTGGAGTTCCCGTAGTGTTTTAAAACCTTTTTAAACTACTTGAGGTGCATTTGGAAAGTGTTTGAACAGTTTAAAGAGAATTGAAGGTTTTGGACTACTTTTAAGGCATTTGAAATCTTGTAGACGATTCTAGAAACTTTTGGAAGATGTTAAACTGCTCTAGAAGCATACGGAAGCTTTTAGACTGTCTTGAAATCTCTCAGAAGCCTTCAATATCTCTATTGCAATTGTAAATTAACCTATAGAAAATAAAACCATTCAAAAAATAGAAGCAAATAAGCACACACAAAAAGAAGAAAAATCAAAAAAAGCATCAAAAAGTCTGTTAAGTGACGTGTTTTTGCGCAAATCGTTCACATTAGATGTTAAAGTTTGGTTGCTTTTATAATTTACAAAAAGCAAAATTTCTAAAAATCCGAACTCTACTAATAACTAACATTCAAAGAAGCTAACTACTGTCTTATATGAAACTTAACTAATACTTTACATAAATAAAGTTGAATCTCATTAACATCTATGACAAAAAGAGTTTATAATTAAATAGAAAGAAATTAATCAAAATGTTTGAAGATAATACAAGGTAAATCTGCTTATCTTTAAAACGTCTAATACCCACTTTCAATTAAAAAATACGTATTAATACAAAAGCTGTTTGAAAAAACGTTTTTAACGAAATTTCAATACTAAAATACTTACATTTATAAACGAAACAACCAAATAATTAAGATAAGTCCACTCTCTCCAAATCAAAATATTATAAAAATGTACGGAATGATCAAATTGACAACTGTCAGTTTTTCGTTTTTAAACTGTTTCACGTTTGTTTTACTGTTTTCTACTAAATGTTGTTAAAATTTGTGAACAGTTTGTACTAAACTGGATTTATCCAGGTTTTGACTAGACTTTGACAAGTAAATGCGAGACAATTTTCCTATTCAATCTGGTTACTTTTCAGTTTGGTGTACAGAGAGCAAAGGAATGACGTTCCCATTTGAAACCCGACCATTCGTAACGATTCCTCCATTCGTGTCACCAGTTTGGAAGTGCGTGGATCTGGAATGATAGCTCAAGGTTCTCTGGAAACTACGTTTGATTGCGTGGTGAACCTCGTTGTTTGCGAAACAAAATAGTATTGCGCAACACAATCCCTGAAATTTATACAGAAAAATTAGTTACTATACACTGACCTTAAGAAGGAAGGGAAAATTAACAAAAAATGTGCAAAAATATAGTTATACCAAAAAAAAAACGCCAAGCAGTAGGAAACCAAATGAAAACTAGCTTACTTTTACATATTCGTACATTTCCTTTATTGAATCTTATGGATGAAGTCAATTTTGAGCCTCTATTATCAAATAGGAAAATAAGAAAATCTTCCTATTCTTACGAATAAAAGCAAATTACCTGATAGGATATTATTATGGCACTGAAATATTGATGAGTCTCGTACAAAGGATGCAACGAATCTGGCTTGACTGGAATTAATATAAACTGCAATCCAAATAGCGGAATCAGGATGAAAGCGGCTCTAAGTGCTTTCTTGACCCCATCCGGAGCTGGATTTGGAGAGCTTGGATTGCGAATAGTCAGGATCACTCGCAATATGTCAACTAGGAAAACTGTAATAAATAATCGATATTACTCATGGAAACAGTTATTTTCTCGAGAATTTTCGTTTTTTAATGGTTCTTAACCCAATCGATAATCTCCACACCAGCTATATAATGTAAACGATAAAACGAGCAACAGTTTACCCGTCGACGCTTGCGAGCATAAATTGACGATAAAGGTAGAGGATGCTTAAAATTCTATAAACCTGTAATCACGGTTCAAATAAAAAAAATATAGCCCGGTAAGATCTGTACATAAACACATCAATTATCCTCATTTGAAATGTTTGAAGGTTCACTTACAATTAACGATAAATAAACAAAGAAAAGGTAAAAATAGACTGGAAAACAAATACGCAAACCTTCTCTCATTTACAGGGCAAATCTAAATTTGTATTAGGTCTGTTCGCAGAAAGAATCTCCAACTAATTAATCAGAGGAATATGCCCTACTATTGGTCATTAGCCAGAAAATGATCTGAGCATTCAAAGCCAACATTTTCCATATTTTAGTTTGCTCTCCATTACCTAATATTGTTTACATCGTTCCTTTCCAACATGTCTGTGAAAATATTAATAATTCAGCACTTTACAACTTAATTTCCCGGATAAACATCCTTTCGTATATTCAAAATCCTCTTAAACTTAAAGGGTATTTTACAGGCGATGACCTCACGCCATTTTATTTATTATTCTATTACGTTTTCCTTGTTTTGGAATCGCCTCAAAGAAGTTTGGGTTTCTGTTGGATAAACGGATCAGGATATTAAATTTCCATTTCCGGAAACTCGACCAGATCCAAAAGGTTGACCAAATCCATCAAGAAAAACTTCATACATGTAAAAAGGGGTGTTATTTGTTTCGATAAAACAGTTTTTTTATTGGGCATGTAAAACTAAATGCTGTTATTTTTCAGTTAAATTGGAGGAATTTGAAATTTAAGACAATCATGATAACTTACTGTAAAAATGGTATTTGTAACTTACCCATTGAAGCTATTAAGGATAGTGCCACTGGTATGGTGATATACCAAGTACTTTGACTAGCTTGCTCCATAAAACATCTGAAAATTACAAAAAAGTGTGGTTTAGATTTTTTGTGTTAACAAGGTCAACAATTAAAAATTAAGTTAAGAATAAAAATTTAATTAGAAATCTTGATGATATAATTTTCCCAAAAGCGTTTGAAAAAAGTTTTCAACTAAAATTCCAGAATTTTTTTATGTTTTTCGAAGTTTTGTTTTCATTCTACTTTCTTATACTTTGCAAATCTTTAAAATGAACGGCTTTACAACATGGATTTGCTGATACCAAAACCAACCAAACCATAGCAAAATTCCACTCATAAATCTATAAAATTCACTTTAAATGATTTAGAACTGTACGTTGATCATGTTTTTTTTTTAATTCTACAGCTTCATAGAGTAATATTTGACAGTCTGCAGTATTTTAATATATGGAATTAAATAGAATACAGCTTCCTTTACTTCTTTTTTTATCTCTGTTCGCACAAACCGAATAAGCTTGATTTATTGATTAGATTTGACCGATATAAAATAAGTAAACCATGTCAGACAGAATTTTTCCTAGTTTTGAACTTTGCCAATATGACTTGTGTAAACCTGAACTAACAATAAGTAAAAGTTATTTCCTTTGTTTCCAAAAAGTTTTATGCAAACTTAGTATATTCGTTATCTAACGAGGTCAATAACTAAACTCAAATGCAATAAATTCCTTTATGAGCCTTAAAAAGACTATTATTAAGTCATTTCATCAAGTCTGAGTGATTTTATCTATACATTAAGTGTTCCTGTTGTGTTTTTATTAACCACATAATTCTTCCTAAACCATTTATACTGTTTGTGCGTCAATGTCATTCCTAAATAAATCACTTATATAATATACAAGCGTAAGGGTAATTTTCGCCAAAGCTTTTCCCCTTATAGGCAGTTTTTTGATTGATGACTTCCATCAATAACATACGCATTTTTCCAATAAACTGGACAATGCAATTTTCCCAGGCGTTTTGACAGCATTGTTAATTAATACAAATTGGTTTTTAGCCTTACCTTCCAGTATCTTTGCTAATAAAAATCCGTACTGCATTGTGTATGATTACAATTAACACAGGCACTCCCCAACCGATTCCATAGAACCATTTCATAGTTCTTTCTTCACTCAAGTAAACTAGTTCTAAAGCAATATAGAGGTGCAGTGCTTCACAGAACATCCACATGTAACTGGCTACCATGAAATACTCTTTAGATATGTGTAAAAACTGACACCAAAACTGCAAAATTGAAAAACTGGATTAAAAATTGAAAATTAGGTTTTTTGAAAGAAGTTTTTACCGGATCGTGATTGGTTACTTCAACGTTTGACACAACTTCAGTGTACCACACTATGGACAATATGTTGTTCAGTAAAAATGATAGGAATAGTTGAACGTGAATGCGTATTCTGGGACATCTCAATATCCTAAAATAAGCAATGTTACAGAAGAAATTGTATTTGATATTGCACACTTACCTGAAGGAAAAGAATATAATTATTGATGCTATTAGTGCAACAGATGAAACCGAATATCCTACTATGTAAAGAAATTTAATGGATCTATAAAACTGAATAAACATTTAAGCAATTTTTAATTAAATTCACTGACTATAGAGTTACCTCTAAATCTTTATCAGACGATTGAGAGCAGTATGCATAGTTGGTCCAGGTTTTGTTCTTTGAATTTACGAACCAGGAACCGTTTTCCCAACATTCTTTAAAAGCCAAGTGGATTTCTGGTTCGTTTTTTCCACTTAGTGGGCACGTTTGGTTTGCGATGGTTCCAGGAGGTGTTGAATTCCAACATAACATTCCATCAAACATTGATGGACACCAGCCTAGAATTGCAAATGAAAATGACTGAAGTTTTCGGCTCAGAGTTTCGGTTCATTTTGTAGTGTTTTTTATCCTTTTTCTAATGATGTATTAGTGAAATCTATAAGAGTTCTAATAAAAAATTACAATAATTAAAAAAATTAAAAAATGTCATTTTTGTAAAAAGAGCAATTTTTGCTATTTTTTATTTTGCTCCATGAGGGTTCCAATGCACAGCAAAGGGTATATTTATACCAAAAAACCTTAAATTAGGTGAAATAGGTACAAAAAAAGCACTTTAAAATTCTTCAACCTTCGAAAAATTTGGAAAAATGGAGGGGGGGGGGGGTATTAGGAGTCTCTTCTTACTACTTTTTGAAATTAAATATCTCGGTAACGTGAAGAGCTAGAGAGGCCAGTTTTGGCCAGTTTGGTCAGTTTTGTAGCTTTTTTTATTCTTTTTCTAATGACTTTTTAGTGAAATCTACAGGGTGATTCCAAAGTTGGTGCTTTCCTTTCACCTGCGAATAAGGCTTCAAAAAATAAGGTTTTTTTTTCATTTGACGCTTTTTCGAAATATGAACAATAACGAAGATAGAGGGTGTCAAAGTTTTACTGAAAAAATAAAAATTTAATGATTTTGGCCAAACCACTTGAAGTAATTAAACAAAATTTTGTGGATGTCAGTAGCTACGTGGAAAGAAAATTTTCCAAGAAACAACAATTTTCTTGCGTTTACCAGTGGCGCGCGTATAATTTTTAAAAACATTTTCGAAAAAAAATAGGACCCTACTGGTTTTTTTTTTCAACATAAAAATTATTATTGAATTCCTTATTCAATTCTAAAAATAAAACCCCTTTCTTTATTTTTTGCTACAACGCTGCGTTTTCGAGCAAAAAAATAAAAACCGTCTTAATGCGTGCTTAAAATTAAATGCTGTTTTAATTTAAATTGTCAAATTATTAAAACTTAGTTGAAAGGCTGCTGAAATCTTTTGTATTTGTTTATGTCTGTTGATGTTGATAAGGAACAAACTGTCAGTTTCTTGAAATTAAATTAAAGTTATTTTTTATTTTGTTTTTTCAGTAAAACTGTGACACCCTGTATCTTCGTTAATGTTCATATTTCGAAAAAACATTAAACGAGAAAAAAACTTATTTTTTGAAGCCCTATTCGCAGGTGAAAGGAAAGCCCCAACTTTGGAATCACCCTGTATAAGAGTTGAAATAAAAAACGTTACAATCATTAAAAAGTTTAAAAAAATTCATTTTTGCAAAAAGGGCATGATTATCCCAAAGGACCTTAAACTAAGTGAATTAAGGACCTAAAAATAGGTTACTAATGTCCGTTTCCCCAACATTGGCTAAAATGAGTTTAAGGAGAGCTTAGATAAGTTTAGTTTAGACTGTGTTTGTTTGCACCTGATCTGTCACATTCAAACTTCAACTTAGCTTAAGTTGTACTTAAAATCGGCTTGGATATGTCAGGGAAACAAGCACACAGGACACTTATTGCAGTTTCCCTATCTTGACACGAGGAACACTACAAAACACTTTATTGTTAAATTTTAGCCTGCTGGAGGTTAAAATTAAATTTGATGTTTATTTTTTACCATACACCAAAATAATTCAGTAAGTTGGTAAACTGTTTTGGATAACGCTTGTTTGTTTCTTTTTCTACCAAGGTCGTGAAGCAAAAATGGTTTATTTCAGTATTTTTAGTTATTTTTCTACATTAAAAGAGTGACATTGTAAGTGAGTTAAAGATCAATAACTTACCATTTTCCACGGTTTCGTTTCCACATAAACTGGCTAGGTCACTATAAAAATCGTCGTTAATGGAGTCTTCCATTGTGGCATACAGTCTATAATTAAAATGTGACTGCACTGATAATTAGCTCATCGATTAGGTTGGGTCTTGTTATTAATTGGTCGAGGCGTCTTTTGTTTCCAGTTACTGTTTGTCGTCAAAACTAAGGTGGGAACACAAGAAGCTTTAATATGCCAAGCAAGTCAATCAATTCACCAAACACTAGCCCGTTTGATACGTACTATGCACCTAAAAATAAAGATAAGATTTTAGCCATGTGTAGACACCGAATTAAATTTTCAGCACTACTAAGTAATTTCATGATTAGGTACTTATTATATCATTATCAAAATCTATAGGATATTAATATAACAACAACGCGGTAATCGTGATTATTCCACTGCGAAGAAAAATTATATAAACGCTTATCTTAAATAAATATTGTACTTTCGGGGATAAAAATGGGACAAAAGTCTTTACGGATTTTAGCGGAATCTTAGTTTGTGGCTTAATTTAATTGGATTGTATAGTGGAAGCTTCAGGGATAACGTTACTAACTCACTTTATCTCCATTATCATATTTAATTCGAAGAAACGTCGTAATTTATTTTTGCTTGATTACTGAATTGAAATAAGTGTTTTGCTGTCCACTTATAAAACAAGTGTACTTAAATGTAGATTATAGAAAGTCTTTTAAGTTAATGGATGATTAGATTACACTTCACCTAAGCCCTCTTATATGTATGTGTAAAAATTTAGTGTAATTTTACTTTTTTTTGTATTTTTTTTAAATTCTTGTATTGAAACGAATTTTCTGGGTAAATCTCATACAAACTGGAACGATTGCCAAAAACAGTACATAAAACAAATCAAATTGCATATGAAAATAAAGTCATAATTAACAACAAACAAAATGGGTTTATTTTAGTACCAGCCAGTAATAAATTTTCGTTATTGCAATCAGATTTCTAACATGGAAGTTTATTAAGTTAAAACTAATAATCTAAATCACATGATATTTGGCTAGATTTTTTTAAACGTATAAATACTGTGTTTTTGTGTTAAATTGGAAAAACCTATTTTGGTTGTTGGTTTCTGACAGTTTTCTCCCTGACTGATTCATCAGATAGGAAATATAACGAGGAATCCAAAAATGTGCTTTAAAATGTGATCCGATCACTACAAGTGGGTTTTCCATGCGATTTTGTCGGAGACTATCCTTAAAACAGTATATCTTTGCACTTTTTCTCGGAAATTAGGGGGTTATGTATAAAAATGACCAGTACCAAAGTTGAAGGAAAATAGACACTTGATTCGTGTTAGTTAAAAATAGTCATTTTGAGCAAAACCCATTTGGCAGATAGGCCCAAAAATTTCTAATTTCGGCTACATTTTCGTGTCATTTTGTTTTTAGTAGTAGTTTTTTACTACTTTTTGAAATTCAATATCTTGGTAACATGAAGAGCTAGAGAGGCCAGTTTTGGCTCATTTTGTAGTGTTATTTAGCCTTTTTCTAATGACGTTTTAGTGAAATCTATAAGAGTTCAAATAAAAAAGTTATAGTGCAATTTTGGTAATTTTTTATTTTGCTCCAAGAGTGTTCCAATGCACAGCAAAGGGCATATTTATACCAAAGGACCTTACATTAGGTGAAATAAGTACTAAAAAAGCAATTTAAAATTTTTTCATATTTCAAAAAAATTGAAAGAATTAGGAGTATTTTTTACTACTTTTTGAAATTTAATATCTCGGTAACATGAAGAGCTAGAGAGGCCAGTTTTGGCTAATTTTGTAGTTTTTTTATCCTTTTTCTAACGGCGTTTTAGTGAAATTTAAATAGAAAAGTTCACAATCATTCAGAAATTGAAAACAATTTTTGCAAAAAGTGCAATTTTGCCAATTTTCTATTTTGCTCCAGAAGGGTTCCAATGCACAGCAAAAGGCATATTTATACCAAAGGACCTTAAATTAGGTGAAATAATTGAACTAAGTACTATATAGAAATGGCAACACTTTTTATCTTCCAGGACCGTAACCATAATTTTTAATAATATGCTGAAAAATAATGAAGTTAATTAAATGTGATATCACCTTATTTCGCAGAATTTTCGTGAAATTAAATCGACTCGATTATGATACACAAAACACCTAAGATACTAATCTTATCAGCAATATTAACAACCGATTGTTTTTAATTAGTATGATCAAGGACGTTTGTAACTTTGCGTAGGTTTAACAGCTACAAATACAAAAAAATCTTGTTTTATTATTTACTAGTTATGACTAAAAAATGAAATTTTTGACACAATATTTATTTAAATCTTTGAATTTCAAATTTAACCAGTCAGTAACCTGTAATCTTGCTTATTATATTTATACTAACTGATTAGATTACCGCAATGTTATTGTTTTTTTTTATAAATTCGGTAATAAAACTTAATACTTCAAAGATGACCGGACTAAGTTTGGACCAGTTCACCACGATTTACACGGATTTGATAAGATAATCTAACTTTATTGATACAATAAAAATTTTTTTGGAAACTATTATTGTCATGCACAGAATTTGCAGTTAAACAGTCTAAATTTATCAGTTTTGATATGACAATGTTTACACAAATCTAACGTTTCAGTGCCGCTGATCTAAACCAGCAGTTAAAATGATGTATTAGATCTGATTGGATGATAGTTTTAGGTTTGTTTGATGTTCGGCTGCGCAATTACAATAGTAATTGTACTAACAAAGCGTTTTTGTTAGTGTATGGTGTATTAAAATGTCAGGAATTTTCTATTTTTAGTGGTTTTGCATACAGTTTGATTTATTGTCAGTTTTTATTCTACTTAACTCGAGCTAAATTTGGAAAACAATGTGTTATTATCTTTGTGATTGGTTTTGGTGATGCCAATTCAAAACTAGCTATAATTATCGATAATTATAGTATATTTGATTTTAATAAAAATTTTTTTGGAGAGAATGGTTTTTGAACACAGTTCAGAAAAACTGTTCTACATTTTTATTTTTTTTGTGTTCAAGAATCTTTATCTCTAAATATAAATTTTAGCTAATTAGCGAGCACAATTTTAAATATTATTTTTACAACTAATAACAAATCTAAACAGACATTAATAAAAAAAAAGACATTTGTATCCGCTTCGTACGTAAAAGCACATCAACTTTAAAACAGCATATTAATATTATTTTTAGGAATGTTTACATGGCATCAATTTCACACAAATTCAAAGATTCTTAATAAAATAAACCTCACCGAAGGAACTATTATTTAACATTCATATTTATGTTTTCCAATATATTTAAGCTTTCACTTTCAAATAAGTGCTTTATAGTAAAGCAAAAGTTTGTGTCTTTTATAAACAAACTTAATAAACTACTTTTTTTTAACATTTAGTTGAGCAACACTAATACAGCAAATAAACTGAATACAATTAATATTGATTAAAAAAAAAACACGATCAAAACAATTCATTTCAATTACTGTTTAATCCCGAACATGACTATATTATTTGCTGCCTACATAATCAGTCATATCTGTGACACTTGATGGCATTCCCTTATTTATATTTGTGTGAAGATATAAGTATTAAACAGTATTGATTCGTAATTAAGTTTTTTTTAAATAATTTTTTGTACTTTTACTAGAAAAAACCTTTTTTTTAGCAGTCTCTCATAAAACTTTGAGAATCAACCAGACTGGCGAACATCCTTAAAAAGTTAACGAAGGAGTTTTCTTAAAAATAAGTTGCCCAATTTAGATTTAAGGAAAAGGGAAGACTGTAGCAATTTTCTGTTTGAGTGCTAAATTAAAAACTTTCAAAGCAGACAAAGTTATTTGTAATATTTAAAAGTTAAAGCCCGATAATCGCAACCTGTTCCTGAGTAATCATCCATAATCCTAAAAATAGAATTACCTTTAGGTGTCGTTAATTTTAAAGTGCTTTGAAGTGGGCCAGTTTGTACAAATTTTAATTTTGTCGATAAAACTGACCTAATTTATAACGCACTCATTAAACGGTTTATAACAAAGTTTAAAATAAAAAATTTTTAATCAAATCATTAAAACGATAAGTTTAAAGTTTACACCACATGAATTTTATCTTAAAACTTATTGATAAGGTGTGTATGTACTAGATAATTCAAGGTAATTAATTGGTTTGTGTGGATTAGCAGTTATTGTTTATCGAAAAATTAATCCATGGAAAGATTTTTAATATTTTGCTGTAACATAAGACAACCATAAAATTTTCTATATCATGATTTTGAGTTATTGTTTAAATGGATTTTTATGTCAAATGAAAATGTAGTTTACACTTTAAAAAATTGGTAGGTAAATCAAATTTAGACAATGGGCCTATCCCACATATCATAAATTTTTGTTTTAATGACTGGAATCGAAAGAATAGGATCAAAAAACTAATTTTTCATATTCTTGAAGAAAAAATTATGGTCGTAAATGTTCCTACATTAGTTTGAATTTGTCCATTAAATTTAAAAGATCTGTTTTGGCGCGCATGTGACGTACGTAATTCTGGGCGATTTTATTGGCTGTTGCACGCCATCTGTTTCACTTCTTGTCGCTGATTGGTTGATAGTGTAGTACGTCACCGACGGCGGGCGTTTAAAACATGAGATTAATGTAGTTTTTATCATCATTTTTTTTCTATTTAGACTTAATATTTTTGAAAACAAAAAAATACGGGTATAATATTTTCAATCCGTGCTTGAAGTTATGAAATAAAAAAAAATTGTGGGACAGGCCCATTGTAAAAACTTAAAAACTAGTAATAAAGATCTCAAAAACAAGGTGAAAATTTTTAATGTTGGAAATTTTTAAACTCAATTTTGAGCATTGTTTTACTTTATTAAAATTGTGATTAATTTTCCAAACTACAGCAAAACATTACTTATAATAACTATCACCCAAACATTTTTTCAACAGTAATGTTATTTTGGCATTTTATTCAAACTGGAATTAGTCACGAGATCCTTGTCCAACCACAACATTATTCTTATCACGCACGAATGAAAAAGACGCCCTTTAAACTTAACGTCCCTTAGCGCAACACACATGGGTTGTAAATTTTTGTGATCTAATTTTTCAGCTTTATATCTGTGTATATTATGGACTACTTGAAACTAAAAAAAGATTGAGATTGAGTTATCTCCCACTTGTCTACAATTTGGAAAAATTTAAATTCGTTATTTTTCGGACCAAATCACTTGGAATGATTTCATCGTTTGGCAAACTCTAATCAATCAATTGTGTTATTTGTTGACATTTCGGGTATGTTTGATGGATTATGATTTACCGGCGATAAAGCTTCCATGTACTGTTGCTTAACCATTTTCCACGTTTAATAATGTTCATCAAACTGTAACCGGCTCACAATTTGCTCTATTTTCTTTAGTTATTTTGATATTGTACATTGAACTTAACCTTAACCATCTGAAACGTTCTATATCATCGTGAACTTCGTAACATACACAATAACAAGTTTCGGGCGAAATACCGTTTCCGTAAAGTTTCATCCTAATATCGCAAAATACCTAAACTAGGAATGCACCTCTTGACTTGGAAAATGTGATAGAGCCACGCTCTAAGGCATTTCTAGGCTTCAACAAACATTTTGGACTGAACCACTGCGTCAATCTGTTTTGCAATCTTTGCATATTAATTTAGTTAAGATTATCTAATATGTTGGTAGAGCAAAATGTGTTTTAAATGTATCTTTTGATATTCAAATACGTCAAATTAAACTAGTTAGAAGATCATGGATGATGCTAAGGTACATCCTTGTTAAACTGAGTTTACTTAATGTTTCAGCTTTGGAGGTAGTTTAAGAAAATTCCAACTTTTCCTTGCATTAAATCAGGTAACCTACCATTCAAATGCATAAAAATCCAAGAAATATGTATCAGTCATCGTTAATAAACTGCTAATTTTGGGACTGCTAGTTCAAAGTTTTATTTTTCTTCACCGTTTGTTAAATAAACGTTGTTGGACAGTCAAAAATCACAATCCTTCAAAATACCACTCACTTTTTAACTTTTCAAATAGGATTTACAGTTTTATAGCTTCATGATATAGATTTGACAGTAGTCACTCTTCTGATAAACCAAGTGAGGTCTTAAAACTAAACATCCCATTTATAAAATTGAATTCATGTATGTTATGTACCACTCATAGAGCTATAAGTTGTTATAAAAGTGTTTTCAAATATGATTTATAGTTTCATAACTTTATAGCATAGATTTTGACAGTTACCACTCTTCTAATAGATCACGTGAGGTCTTAAATAGAGTCTAGTACTGCACTTGCTAGAATCTTACTTATAGATGTATGAAGTTGAATTCATGTACTTTATTTATATTAACTTTGGTAGTTTTCAGGTGTTTTACAGTTTAATAGTTTCAAGAAGCAAATTTTGATAGTGGTTTGGTGGGTGAGTAGTTTTGATCTGCTAAAATCCTACTTATAGAAGTATAAAATTGAATTCATGTACTTTATATTGGCTTTGCTAGTTGCCAACTAAGTTTTACAGTTGAATAGTTTCATGGAACACATTTTGTCAGTTGTCATTCTGCTGATGGACCAAGTAATGTTTTAATTGGACAGTCCCAACCCCACAACCATTGAAATATCACTCGTAGAGATAAAATACAATAAAAGTGCTTGTAATGATTTTCCTACTTCCCCAGTGAGATTTATAGTTTTTTTACCTTTAGGGAGTACAGTTTTTGACAGTTGTCATTCTTCTAATAAAACAAGTGAGGTCTTAAGTAGATTATCTAATACTGCACCTGCTGGAATTCTACTTATAGAGTTATAAAATTGAATTCATGTACTTTGTACTAGCTTCGCTAGTTTCGAAGTCAGTTTTACAGTTTAATAGCTTGATGATAAAAAAAATAAACTCTCATATCATGTATGTTGGCTGTGTTAAAATGATCTTTCGTAACATTGTTGAAAATAATATTTTTTCCTAATTTAAATAAGATGTCAGATTTCTAGTTACTTTTAGTTAAATATGAGCTGTTTTTTTACGCTGGTGTTTGATGTTGAACATTTTTGATTTCGAATAGTTTTAATTAAAAAAATATACGCTTAGTGCAAAAATAGCTTGCTGATTATTTTATTAACTTGCCTAGAAAAATCATCATCATTGAAGGATTAAGATATACTATAATCTCAAATAATCAACAAATAATTTTGAACACGTTTAGTAACGTCCAAGTGGAATTGAATTTCAACAAATTGCGATTTTCGCACTAAATTAATCCCGCTTAAACTCTTAGATCTAACCTTACCCTTTTCTTCATTTTTGGCCTAGGAAATCCAATTAGCGATCCTCAAAGCAGACACTGTCACACATTCGAGACAAGTCGAGCAATTGTCGCCCCTTGTGCTTGAAATTCAACTACTAAAACGTTTAAAATTATTTGTCCTAAACCCGAAACAATCAGCTAAATTTATGGTTCGTTTGTTGTGCGTTCATTTATAATCCGACCCTCAAAATTTTAACCAACCGCCACTTATTTGTTTGGGGAAACGAGTGTCAGCAATCAGCGATTCAAGCTATGCGGACTAATCGACTATCACGGATTACAATGCCGCGATGCTATGAGATCGACAATTTCTCTCTTATTAGCTGCATATAGTAAATAGAGAAGCCTATTGATCCTAAATTGCTTCGGTGAGGTGTTTATCATTGCCTATTGGAGCGCCAAAGCTGCGAATCACTGGGACGATGCCAAAAATAGATTCAACTTGCGTTTTTTTTATGGAAACTTGTCCATACTTTCCGAAAATCATGTTAAAATAACGTGTATCAATAAAACTTGTAAATTTTAGTTTGTTATTTCGATTAACACGAAAATGCTAGAACAATTTGCGTATGCAAGCAGTTTGTATTGATATTATGTAGATTCACTGTCTTATATTAAGTTGTTGTGTAAACACTGTGTTTATGACACTGATATGCAAATACGTTAATAAAAGCTTTTGATGTTAGATTCAAATCAAATTATACTTGTAGGCGGATAATTTCCATGTTTGTATCTGTAAATAGTGTTTTGGTTATGAAATTACTTACTCAAAAAGTTTTGCACTCAATTATTCTGAACCACTGGACATTTTTGGAGAACTTAAACGATCAAAATCAATAAATTTTATTGAACTGTTACCCATCAGAATCAACAGCAAAATGTGGGTCATTAACATCACCAATGCTAAGTAATGTTTGACTAGGTTTTGTAAATTATTAGCATGGTGTAAGTCTACATGACTCAAAAGTTTTTCAGAAAAGCAAAAATTGATGTGTAGAAAATTATATAAAAAATATAGACATTTTGACATTCAATAACTTTTAAAAAACTGTGTCATTCAATGAATTGAGTCTTTGTAAATAACTTTGATGTGTTATTATTTAGTGTTCTTTAAACTCTTTTTAAGGAATTTATCGCAGAAGATGATCATGGTGTGATTAGATCAGAAAATTTTGACCTGCCTAAAATTTTGTTTACATTACCCGTTAATTGCTGAAGCAAACAAAGTTGTCTGTATATTAAAGTGGTACTAATTTTGGCAAATTGTACGTCTAATATGTTTCGTCACATTCGCAAATTTGCTGCAGAAGTTTTATACAAAAACAGTCCTTTTTGCTGTTTACAACCAAACTACAGACAATCATAGGAAGGAAAATAAAACCTCAAAATCTCATTTTGATATGTTTATTTCACATTTTTTTCCACACCCATCTTAAGCATAACCTGGTTCTTAATAACTATAACACCCATATTTTTGTAATTGTAATCACTTAAACTAGTAACACTTACGTCAAACACACTGATTTAGTTACCCAATTCCAATAGTTTTTAGGCCCTTACTATGCTAATTAATATAGGTCATCCTAATACTTCTGTTAAACCATTAAAACTTTAATGTAATAGCGTAATATCGTATACCAGTCTATATTTAAACTTTGTACAATAAATTTTAGGAAAATATAAGAACTGCATTAGTCCATTTTTGTTATATTAACTGTTTTTTGTGGAATGGTCCAATTTGTTTTTTTCTTTTAAATTATATGTTAGTTTCATAACTCTATAATAATGTTGAAATTTTGGGAACTAGTGATTTATTTGCTAACGAAGACGTGAAACTCATTTTTAATAAAAGTAGAAAATCCACTCCGTTAAGATTATTCTGGAAAATGAAGCACAAAAAAATCTTTGATTTAAAATTCCACACCACGCGTTTGCCCTTCTGCTGTATTGATTTTTACGGTTGATTATAAAGTTTGGTGTCGATGAGAACAAATATCTGATAAGATAAAGAAAAAAAGTTATTTAATTTACTGCCCAAAAACCAACCTATTATATCAATATTTTCAGACACCCTGTATAATAGTATTTTTTGCAGTTGTATTTACAGAATTATTCTTAATGGAATTTAATTATTCAAAGTCTAAGCATTATTTTCCCCTTATAATTTAATGCTGTACAATTTAATTTTTATTTTCTATAGATATAGGTTATATAACCCTTAAGTGTAAACATTATACAGAATATGTTAGACAACAGAGACAATCAAAAGTCTTGAGCACCTGTCTATATCACCCTGTACACATATTTAACTTTCACATAAGTAGTAATTTCTGCTCTCTAACATCCTTACAAACTAGTGGAAAGAATACCTTATTTTAACCTCCATTTTTTAGCTTCATTGACTGAACCTGAAACAAAAAAAAAACATAATTTGTAGGACACGTGAAGCAAATAAAATCTGCCTTTCTTTCTGATTTTAAAAGTGGTCGTTTTGTGTTTTAACGATACGAAATATCCGCACCTAGAATGCAACTTTAATAGGATCTAACAACAGTTAGAGCAAATGCTCCATTTGAAGAAAGTTTTATGGCGTGGAAATTGCAACGGAGATGCAGTTTTATTGCATTACCGAACCATAAAAGTTGCATATTTTTAGATTTGAAAAGGTGTTTTAGGGATGAAAATAGATTGTACTGTCCAAAATAATCTTGCGTACGTTGCATACAATATGACACCAGCACAATTAGAGTTGTAAAGTTATCTGTCAGGTTACATCTTGGCTGAAGGTTTACAAGCCTTGAAAGAAGTTTTATGGTTAGTTTCAGAAAAGGTACGTTGGTATTGCCATGATGGCAATCTCTGAGATATTGACAAGTATCTTTAGGTTTTCAAAAAGTACGTCTCCAGAATTTCTTTCTTGACATCTTTAGCTTTTTACTTTATCTCTTCTCTCTAGGTTGTCTTGAAATTGCTAACTTTCAGTACTTTTGAGCCATAAGCTCAAACCACAGACTAAATCAACCGTCAAAAAAACTTTATATTATTATGTTGCTAATGTAGAAAATTGTGATTTTAGAATTTCAGCAATGTAACCAAACAATACAAAAACAAAAATCATTAGATCAACGCTTTGTCATAGTCAAGCAATTGCAATTTGAATATTGCTTCTGATTTGAACTTTAGCCTCAAAACTTCTCCCATTTCTAAATATAATCAACAATGTATTTCCGTATTTCCTGTGGTGTGCGAATAGTTGATTTAATCTAGAACATCGTGTTCAATCAAATATCTCACACAAAAAGCATTTCCTCAATTAGATCACATTTTACTACCGTTACTTTTGTATGGATAATTTTAAAATTAAGTTCAATATTTTTGGTGTGATTTTTTTTTTGGATAAATTATCCGACTGAATGAGTAAAACAAAAACAAAAACTGATTTCGTGCTATTTAGATATTCATTAACCGAATTTACATTTTCAAATGACTGAGAAAATTACGAATCTCCGGAAAGATATTTACCTAATTTTCTCTGACATTTCACGGTTATTAGCTTTGTGGACAATATCGATCGGGGGAAACAGCTCCCGTTTCTTTTTCATCCTAAATATCACTTATTTGTTTTTCCTTTTCGGGGTGACATTTGAGCTCTGATAAAATTTTATTTAGCCCACGGTCTATTAATAATGGTGAGAACTTACACTTTAAACTTTCACCGAACAACTCTGAACGGATTTTCGTCGAATTGATGGACCATTTCCATTGAGCATAAAAACGGCAGCTGCACTGTCTCCGGTTTGGTAATTGCTCCATCTGGTGCTTTGTCTCGTTAAACTTCTTTGAAAACTTCTTTTAATAGCTTGATGGACGTCGTGATTGGCAAAACAGAATAAAATGGCGCAACACAAACCCTGAAACAACTTTTACTTAAATTTGAAAAACATTTTAAACCTTTGCCTGCTTAATTCTCATTTTTGTCCATATAGGTCATTTCGATCTTTTTAGATCTACCCTATCTATGGAATTTTTCTTGTGTAATGAAATAAGACAGCACTGAATGTTACACAACAAATTTAGTGCACATTGAAGATCATAAACAGACTATACAAATCTAAAGCAATTTTTCCTCAACTTTTCAATTTTCGTCAGCTTAACCCACAATGATACCCACTACAATGGCATGGCTAATGAAAATGCGTTGAAGATTGAGAAAAGTCCTTTACAGCCATAAATTTTGAATGAAAAATTAGATCAAATTTGTGTTCCACTCATCTGGATACGGAAACACGCATTTTTATAAGATGATCCACATCAGTCTAAATTTACTCTCTGAACTGCAATAAAACGTGATACATTACAATTAATTAAGTTACTTTTAAATAGCATTCCCAGAGCAAATAGCAATCTATCCAAGCAGAAGTTTTCGTGTTTTTGTGTGCTCATCGGGAAGTCGGCAATTATAGAACGAGACAAAGATAAATAGAGCTGCGACTTGGAGCTTTGGAAAATGTTATTGCAACTTGGTTTACTCCACGCAATGCAAAATTAAATGATAGATATCGATTTAGTCTACCAAAACCTTAATTAATGCTCTTCACGAGATTCATCATCTAAACGTTGAACTTGATTGATATTTATTATCTTTACGAGTGCAGGAATCGATTACTTTTATCCTTATCCATTGAGACATGTTACTTACTTTGCTAAAGTGAACATTTTTGAAGCATTTTGATTAATTCCGATAAAACAAATTGCAAATTTAGTGTACACAGTCAAATTTGAAGCAAAAATTTGAAACTTGACAACAACACACCTGCCATTTTGTTATTGAAACGGTAATTTTTAAGGTCACATGTCCAAATTCCGGACGTAAAGTGTCAGTATCTGTCATTCCACTTATCAAAACTGTCATCCTTACGCGAGAACTGTCAAAACTTGTAGTGTCAATTGAGAAAGTTACGAACAGGGCAGACACGAAAATTTGAAGTAACAACTGACAAGTGTCAAGGTCGAACTGTCAGAAAAAAAACACAATCTGTCATTGTACTTGTCATCTGTAACTGTCAAAATTTAAAGTGGCAAGTAGAAAATTGTACGATCGTTATACAAAACCGTCATTCTAACACTTTCTGTAATTTTTTCAAAATTTAGGTAACAAAGTGTGAAACTCTTTTGTCACCACTGTCATTATCAAGCTAAAAGTGTCAAAATTTAAAAAGTTGAAAGACAACATTTGCTGGTGGTTAACTTACCTGATATGGTATTATAATGACACCAGTGTAAACATACACAATATACATGGAATCCTCGTGATGGGGTGTTACTGGAATCAAAATAAATTGCAAACCAAAAAGGGGAGTCAAAATCAGTGCGGCCCTGACAGCCCTACGAATTCCAACTGGGGCCGGATTAGGAGAATTCGGATGCATAATTGTCAAAATCACCCTTAGAATGTTTATTAGAACAACTGCAACAAAATACAAAATTATTTGGAGTGTTGGATGAGGGATAAGGGTCGTAATTTGGGAGGAAAAATATAGCCTCTACCTCGACAAACCCTAATTTACCCTAAACAAATATTTAGTTTTGTGATTGAATCTAAGAAAAGTCTTGTAAACGGTTTGATAAAACCTCTATGCACTGGTTTAATGGTTGGAGTTTTTTAGTTAGGGGTGGAATACTTACTCATCGATAGGGAGAGGGTGAACACTATTGGTACGCTGATAAACCAGGATCCAAAAGCTTTTTCGTGCAACCAACACCTGAAAAAGTTAAAAAAATTAAAATCGATAAAGAAAAACACGTAAAAGTTTGTAAAAAATCATCAAAATCAAAAATCATTTGCTTAAATGGGTTCAGTTGAAAAAAGTTGGTCATATTTTTTGGCTTCTGCAGGGCTTTAAACTTGACTAGCGGTTTAACGAAGTTTGACCATTAGCACTCATTCATTTAATCCTAAATAACTTTCTTATTTGAAAAACGTTCTACAGATTATTATACATCAGTGGATAGCCAGTGAAATGGGCTTTCTAACGGTATATAAATGTTGATTGGTTGGTCATATTTTTTGGCTTCTGCAGAGCTTTAAAGTTGACAAATGACTAAACAAAGTTTGATCATTAACCTTGTACAATACATTCATTTATTTGATCCTGAATAAAAGAAAATGGTTGGTCGGTACCAACTTTATTCAAAAAATCACCTTTTCTGATTTGCATTTGCATTCTCAACTTTAAACGAACTCTTTGTGGTGAAATGCATTTAAAATGAGGTTTTTAAATTACTTCCTTACTTGCTTTACCCAGGACTTTTCTCATCAGTAAGAAGGACGATAGATTGTAAAAGTCCAATAAATTTGATACTGTAAAGGAGTCTGCACTAGGAAAACACTCGGGCATCTTAACTTTTCTTATACCTTCACTTACTTGGAAATCGTGTTTTGTTGAAAGCGAAAGGCTAACAAGGTAAAACCTCCTTAAGTCTGCAGGTGCCTTGGAATTTTTCGATTATGGAAAAGTACAAGGAATAAATGAATATAAGTTTGAATTCCGAATAAGTTGAATTTAATACTATACTTTTTGTCTAATTAAAAGCAAAAAAAGCTAACTCACCCTTAAAATCTCAAATAGAGGGAGGGAGATTAAAGAACGTGCTTCTTACCTTATTTGAGGTCATTCCGTCTAACAAAATTCAAAAAAGACGACATTTTTTTTTAAATCTCATTTTGTCTGCTAAAAAAAGTAATCATAACTGACAAATATTTGTTATCTTACCAGAAAGGAGATTTAATGCTTCGTAAACAAGCTTTTGATTCAAAGCTTCAACACAAAATTCAGGGTTTTTGATATTTAATCGAGCATATATTTAAGACTGAGAAATTCCTTTGTGACCCTTTCGGTTGGAAGCGTAAAAAGACCGAATAAATTAAGGGCGCTCGTTTATTTTTTGTTTCCTGATGGCGAAAAGAAAGGACCAAATTGGACGATGCAGGAAGAAAGCAAAGTGGTTTTTTCCTTAGAGTTAATGTGTTCCTAATACTTCCATGTTGACCAATCGATAGTCGTTGCAGTGTAATTTTTGAGTACTGAACTCTAAGGATAACAAGTTTTAGAGCCACACACTCAGAGAATAATCCATCATTTCTTTGTTCAGGATTTATACGCGTTGACAACATATTTCTAAGAGCAAATGCGTGCGGAATTTAAGTAATTTTTCATAAAATGCAGCATGGAACAAGCTTTTTACATTTCAGAAATTTGAAATTAAAAAATTAATTGGACGATAGTCCAATTAGGAACAAACGGAAAGAGATAACTTTATGGACCTTATCAATGTTTTTCCGGTTTTTGCATTAAAATTCGTATAAGCTAGGTATTGGCATTTCAAATATTGATTCCAGTTTAATTAATACACGGAAGCTTGTTATTGTTATTTTGATTAAAAATGTATTTACGAAGCAGTGGTTTGTCTTTGGTTTACCTAGGACAAAGTTTTTAACTTGTTAATTTTAAAAAATTACAAAAGTGGTTTAGTAGTAGTGCTTTATGTCTCAATGTTCTTCAGAAGCTGTTCTAAAACTAGATCTAAACCCTGATTTTTTACTGATTTCCTACAAACCGTAGTAAATTAATCTTCAACGCACAAACAACTCTACTATTTTTAATGGACAGGGCGTTAAAACACTCGACAGTTCAACTGAGTTATCTGCAAATATCCAATCCCAATGAGTTACACCGCTAACCAAAGTACACTGGGTTATTCGAAATTAAACTTCATCCAAAATTAACAACACAAAACCGCGTTTCCTGATTTATGGGTGGACTCGAAGATAAATACGACCAAATAATACAACTGAAAAACAACGTTCCCCGCATATTAAACGATCGAATTTGCAGTGTTTATTCAGTATTTTTTTGAGAACAATGAGAGAAAAACTGGAAATTTAATCCTGAACTATATGGGTAAAAAGGGTTTGATTGATTTGTTCAGTATTAGGAAATAACGCAGTAAAGTGTGTAAATTCAGCTGAAGAATCTAGCTTGATGATTTTAATGACAAAAATGGATGTACAGGACAACTATTGGTAAATGTTCTATTCAAAAAGTTCCAGAACAAGGTAAATTAATCAGAAGTTTGTCTATACGTCCAAGTTTTCTTCCCAGATCCTTTTTAGGAAAGTTTAATATACTTTGAGATATTTAGTGGACTCAAAGCCATCTCTATTAGGTTTTGCATCTCAAGCAATATTCAGTTATTATTTTCAGTAGTATTACATTAAGATAATAATGCAACTTGAGGGAGTTTGAGGTTTCCTAATCTCTATTCCTAGCTATTAATTTACCGTAAATTCCTGCAACTAAACCTACAAAGTTGCAAACTACAATTATCTCATACATGGTCTTACCAAGATTGCTCGCATTTCTGAAACTTAAGTTATTTTGACTTACATCTGCGTGTCTTCTGAATAGTATATCCTTACTAAGGCATGCACCAGCACGATAACAAACGAAAATCCCCAGCCAATGGCATAAAACCATTTGATGGTTTTTTCCTCTCTGACGAAGACCACAACCAAGGCTAGATGCAAGTGTAAGGCTTCGCAGAACATCCACATGTAGTTGGCTACCATGAAGTACTCTTTAACAATGTGAAGTACTTGACACCAGTACTGCAAACCAACAAATAGTACCAGGAACTTAAATAAGGTTAAAATCACTTTACAGGATTTAGTATAGTTACTGAAACCACTTCAACTACTTCCCTGTACCAAATGATCCAGGTGATGTTGTTCAGTATAAATGATAGGAATAGTTGGACGTGGATTTTAATTCGAGTGCATCTTAAACCCCTAAAAATTTATTTTTTTGAGAGATTTTTAAATTGTGTAAAGTGGATATTACTGACCTAAATGCAAAAAATATGCCCAGCGACAGTACCAACGCCACTACAGAAACTGAGTATCCAATAACGTAGAGAAAGTTGATAAAACTGTAAAACTACAAAATATACACACATTACCCTTTTAAATTTTAATTCAAATGTGAAAACTAAACTAACTTCTAAAGACTCGTAGTTAATACATTCAGTATAGTCTGACCAGCTGTTGTTACCAAAAGTGGTGTACCAAGAACCATTGGCCATGCATTCTTTATACGCATATTTAAGGGTGCTGTACACTTCATTTTTAGGGCAGGAAAGGTTGGCTTTTGTTCCTGGTGGTGTTTGAGGCCAACAAAGGATTGTATCGTATGTTTCCGGACACCATCCTGAAACATTTTTCAAACTTGTTATCATGTCGGAATTTGAAAAACCGACACTGATGATATATTTTATACGCGGTTTGTGATTGCGGGTATTTTGAGGCAATAACTCTTACACACCAGCTGCACACGACAACATTACAAATCTCAGCAAGTGCGCTATTAAGGAACGTATACAAACATCTGAAAACATTAGTTACCTTTTATGGTGTTGTTAGTTTTTCCGCAAGTAGTGGCATTAGGTCGGTCCACATAAACTGTGCTGTTGTTATACATTTGTTCCTGGAACAAAGAAAGTTATACAGCTACTAAAAACTGCAAGTGCAACACCATTTGGTAAAGTACATTCACTTTCCTGCCGGATAACAAAAGTATAAAAGCGACAGCAAATTTAAATATTCATTTGCTAAAACTTTAATATTCGTCTACAAGCCCTTAATACCTTCCTGGGATTTAGCATGAAAGGGTTTAAGTGATGTCAGGCATTACAGGGAAATTCATTAATAAGAATTTACTAGTGCTTGGTCATCATCCCCAAGGATTTGGTGAATTAAACCAGGTTAATAAAATTAAAATTCTGAATTTTTTGTTAGCTTGATGATTGTTGCTAGTTATATGAACTTCATCCTAAAATTCAATATCTAAGTTTACTATATGCAACGTTAATGAAATATTGGACGTAATGGTGACTCAAATTACACCCAATTAATTAGAAAATTTTAAAAAAAAATTAATAAAGAATAGATTTTACAGAAAAAAGTTTCATAGAACAGCTGCTTCAGAATCAAAGAATAATAACTGCACATTTTTCCTAATACATGTGGAAACTGTCCCTTTCCTCATTAATGTACTAGATTCTAAATACTATAAAAGAAAAACTCAAATTTGAACCATCAAATTTCGAACAATCTATCAATATTTCATTAATTTCACACAATGTTACAAATAGAGCAATTCCAAGAGATGATATTGCAGAAGAGCCATTATCATTATCTTAATTACCCCATTGATTACCCTTTTGAATCGGTTATTTTGAAAATTACTTTTTGGGTCTCAGCTGGATTTATACATATAGGAAAACAAAAGTAGGTCAATTTGGCTAATATTTATGAGACAAATAAAATCGCTGTACCCAACAGTTTAGATGTTGCTGAAAAACTTTATAAGCTCGAAAACAATCGCAGTAATAAATTCCACCTGATGTGATCCTAAATCTGACTCTGATATCATTAACTTTGTTAATTTATCAACGGTAATGAATTTAGATTCAATTTACGCGTTTGTTAATGATCGGCTTTTTATCTTTTTTCCGTTTTCCCTCTTTGGCAATTCGTCAGGGATAAGGTAACCGAAACAACCTGATAAAGCCTAGTTCAAATTGTTGTTTTGCTCATTACTGCCAGCAATAATCTTTTTAAGGCTGTTTTGGCAAAATTAATATAACAAACTCGTAAATCCTAAGAGTAAATGAAAACTTCAGCTATGCACGTCAGAAAAAAAAAACCACTTTGGTTAATGTTACGTTAAACAAATTAGGTACTAATTCCACACGTTTATACGCCCAAATCGTTTTATCGCATGTCTATTACTTTTTCGTTGACGGTCGGTATGAAATTGATAGATTATAGATGAGTTTAGTATCGCTTAACGTCAACAAATATATGTGAAATATTAAAAGTATAAACCTTAAGTAAATATGGTATTTATAGAAAGCTGAACGTTGAAAGTGACGTGTTAGAGATCACATAAAAAATTACCTACTCTGGTGTTGGCAGGTAATTAAATTTACCTGGTTAAATCCAATATAGTTAGCGAAAAGGAGCAAAATGGGTAAATTTGCAAAGCTGAAAGTATAGAACCTCTTTATTTTCTTAGAGCGTTAGCTTTCTAAGTTTGTCTAACATTTTGTAATTTATTGTGTCATTAAAAGGATTCAATTATTAAATGTTATTTAAGTGTTTATTTGGTCTGCTATATCCGAGTAGAAATTTAAACTTTTGCTATAACAGAGCACTCTGGCAGTATTACAAAATTGTTAAGTAAAAATAAATCGCTTTCTAAAATTACTTTGAAACTTACTGGTACAGTGAAATTATTTATTAAGCAACTATATTTTATTAACTGAACTGTTAATTTCATCTCTGGTTTAGTGCTTCGAAACAAATTAGGGGAGATCATTATCACATGGCTCCAGCCTTTCTGATATATTATTTCACTCTTATATCAAAACGACGATAATTTTTTTATATTAATGATATTAATACAGTTTGAAGTGGTGAATACATCAACTGCTTCAATCCCGAATTTTTTTATTAACATTTTCACTAGTAATAATGTCTAGACTTTGTATATACTTTTGACTGTTCGTCAAAAAGAATGGGACAGCAAATTTTTTGGTCAATTTTGAGCGGCTGTTTCTTTAAATTGATTCACTCGATTTAAATATTTTTTTTGAGGTTTAAAGGGTTTTTTTCCTCTTTCTGATGACCTAAATAATCAAAAGTTTTAACGGATCCGAAATTTAATCTAACGACATTTCTCTCAAAAAAAAATTCTTTTTCAAAATAACCTTAATGGAGCCTTGTAGTCAATATCTCTAAATTTTTACTTTTCTTGTTTTTAATTTAACTATTTTTTTAATTTTTTTGTGGGAGAGGAAAGGATTAGCAAGGTTACACTTAAAACTAGCCAATTTAAGTAAAAAGCTCAACCTGCGTTATACAGGGTGACCCAAATAAAACTTTGAAAACGAAATCATATTTTTATCAGAACTCTTGGAATGTTCGGTGATTTTAATGGAAAATAATGATAATGGATTAAGAAGCACACTATTTGATTAATGATCCAATTTTGTTTTGTTTGACGATTAAGAGCCGTTTATAAAATTTGTTGGTAAATTTCAAAAATGACTTTATTTTTACATTTTTTTTATTCAATTTCAATTCAATGTGTTTTTACTTTTATTTACACTCACTACTCCTCTGTGGGAATGTGGACTACTTCTTTTCAATTAAATTGGATAGTTTTAAGTGTAATTCAGCAAAAAATCTAAACAAATTGTTGAATTTGAATAAAGAGATTACCAATAAATTTTATAAACGGCCCTTAATCGCCAAACTGGTAAAAACGTCTAGATATATGAATCATTAAACAAATAGTGTGCTTCTTTATCCAATATCATTATTTTCCATTAAAATCACTGAACATGTCAAGGTTTATGATAAAAATATGATTTTGTTTTCAAAGTTTTATTTGGGTGACCATGTGTACCGCAGAGGAAACTTTTTACTGAAAATGGGTAGTTTTAAGTGTAACCATTCTTTTTCCACAAAAAATTTAAAGAAATTATTAAATTAATAACAAAAAAAGTAAAAATAACCCAATTTTTGAAATTTTGCAATAAAATTTGTAAACGGTTCTTAATCACCAAATTGGCGAAAACGTCTAAAGATGAAAAAACAGTCGTTCAAAAGTTACCAAAAATTTTCAGTCAAAGCGGAAGAATTCTTGAGGTGGTCAATTGCCCAGAAAGCCAAACATATTTTCAAGAAGAATTGATTTTAATTCGCATCAGAAAAGAAGAGTGGCAGAATGTTTTGAGCTGCCGTGTATACCATTTTTATCTAAATATTAACAAACCGTCACAGTCAATAAAAAGATGCAAAACTACTGACTACATTAGATTACTTTCTGTTTTGTTATGCAAATTACATCAACGGCGATTTAGTATTATAATTCATGTAAATAGCTTCAAGAATATGCGTCGAAAAAATTGAGGGATTTTTATAGTCCGTCGATAATTTATGAGGCAAATATGGGGGATGAAAATCATTAGAGTAGCATCCAGTGTATTAATTAGATAGAGGTTGGGGTGTGTCTATTTGAGTGACGTTATGTTTTTGACATGGGCAAACTTGGATGATATGTTTTAAGGCTATTATCGAGCATTATCCAATATGTAAAAGTTTGAAGGTAACGTCAATAACGTTGAAAACCTATAGTCAATCATTGGTTGTTTTCCAGTAAATGGATTTGGTTGTCAATCAGAATTTTATTGTTAGACCCAAACCCAAATACAGGTGATTAATTATTCGACACAATATACCAATGATACCGTTTACATGACAGGGAATTTATTCTTAGTAATTAGGTAAACGACAATTTAGTTGCTAGAATATCAAGTGAGTTTCACGGTTTTTTGTTCAAATTATTTTGGACTTAACGTGAAAAAGGGACGTTTGTATAAGAACTGACCAAAAACATATAATTTTATTCCTTGATGTAATTAAGCTTTAGTGAAACTTTCCGCCTAATAAAGCTTTCGGTATATTCATTAACCTAGGATTTACTCGAGTGAACACGCAAAGAAGCATTATGTTTTTGCAAGTTAAAAAGTATTTTTATGAATATAATTTTGGCAGTTCTAACATACAAATATGTTTGTTTATAGGTCCATGAGTGGAAATTGTACAGTCATGACGTGTATATTTTCATAAAAGTCATAAGCTTGAAAATCATCAAAATCTTCTCCATGAAGCTGTAAAATGACAAAACTATCTTAAAACTAGTAGAATCAGTTAAAATGTACATGAATAGTTTTTTAGAGCTTTATGAGCAGAATTTTTGACATATACGACGTAAAGTTGTTTTTTTTTTGGAGCTAGTTTCAAAGAAGTCAAAATGCTGCAAACTGTGAAATATACAACTCTACACAGTTCTAATTCATTCAGTGTAAAGTATAAGAAAGTAAAACAAAACTTCAAAAAACTTTCAAAACAGTGAAATCTGGCTGCTTTGGAGAAATTTATTTTTAGGAGGCACACTGGTTTTACGTTAGGTTAGTGTTGTCACTAAAATTAGAACGCAATTAAAACTTTATTTTTTCAAGTTAAAAAGTATTACCTTAATTAGGTTAAATAACATTAAAACCTTGAATCTGTCAAACAAAAACGAGCGTGATAAAAGAATGAAGGAGACTAAAAACAAAGTTTGCGAATTGGCATAAACAGGATAAGTTGAAAAGTTTATATGTACTTTACGTTAAACTCTGAATCAAAGAAATTCCGACAATGTCTGAACTTTTAATGAGAATAAACTTTCAGTGCCATCAAAAAGATCAAGTCCAATAAAATCCAATTTTAAAAAACATTATCTACAAGACAGAAATGTAAAAATTGTGAATGGAAATATGAGTTTAGTAGCTGAAGTTTGTAGATCACAGAATACAAATTTGTTAATGAATTAAGTTTAGTAATTTTGAGCAACTATGGTTGATGATCAAGAAAATCTGTTTATACAGGTAATATTGACATTCACTGTTAAGCATTTTTACATTCCAAATTTTGATAGTAATTCTTGAAAACTATTATCAATGACACTAATTCTACATAAATGTTACAAGAAAACCTGCAGAAAGGCAGAAGTGGAAGTATTTTACCATAGATTACCTTTTTAGAAGCTCTAATCAATGAATAAAGCTAAAATACTTACAAAAAGATTGACATTTTGGTTTTACTTAAAAGAGCAATGAACAAGGTTTTTTTAAAAAAGTGACTTGATATTTTCCTCATTATTTTTCGTAGAAAAGAAACAACATTTCTTATCCCTAAGTTACAAAACAAAGTGAAGAAACTGTCACTGTATTGAGAAAGTAGTAATTATAACAGACAAAAGACAAGGAGAATATTAAAATTAAGAATAAGAAACGATAAAGTTTACTCTATTGTTGATTCACCCTGTACTAGAAAACCAAAAAAAATTACTATAAAACCTAATAATCCTAATTAAATTTATAAATTTAGTAGTTAACATTATTTAAGTTAACACAATTGAACTGTTTTGGGAATTAAACCTAATTTTGCTTTATAAAACTTATTTAAACTGTTAACCTAAATTTGATCATAAAAGTGTTAGTTACTATTTAAACTTACCTAAGTATTTGAAGTTGATAAAACTAATAATTTAGTAAATCATCACTGTTGCACCAACCAAAACTGTCACATCATCAACACCTGTTCGGGAAACTTTTCGCTAATTTCCAATTGGGAGAAAGTCCTGAAAAAAGTTTTTCGGCAACTCAAACAATATGCTAATCTAAAACTTCTTCGTGAAATACAAGGTAAGCGAATTCGCGAGTTTGGCTCTGGATATTTTACGCCGCCTGTTCCGAAATTTCCGCCGTTACTGCCGACAAAACTCTGGATAACCAGACTGGAAATCGGCAATTGCGCTTCACTTTCCATTTTGGATATAACATCAGGCCTCACAGCCAATTCTGACTTTATCTCAAATTTATGTAATTCTGTTTAATCCGAATTAGATATGCGACCCTATAACATCCCTGGGTTGCTATAAGGGTAGAGAAACCAGATAAGTTTCCAGTTTTACTGTTTTACTAATTAACCGTGAAATAAGGTTAATAATAAAGTTGAGCAAAACTTACAACAGTCTCTAACAACCAAATGTTAAAGAAAAAACATTGAGTATAAAATAACAACGTTATGTTGATTGACCATTCAGGCAAAAAGAATCACAATCCTCCCTTACAACTTTGATATCAAACAACAAGGGTGGGTCACGATAAACAGACTGAAAGAGAAAGATTTCATCCACAAAATTGATTAAATCAATTCAGTTTTGTGTAAAAAAACTTTTTGACAATACTAACAATATTTTTAAGCCCTAAATACTATTCAAGGTGATTTCCTTTAACCAATTTTGATAAAGGTCACATTATGATTGCTGGATTTCAACCAGCTGAGTTCTGTTAAATCAAGTTACATCTTGAAAGTTTGTTCACGGATATCCGCCTTAAAGTTTGATCTTGTGAGGGTAAACTTATTTTTAGGTTTAACAAGAAAAATACTCACTAAAAATCACTTTTATCAATATGCACTTTCACTTATTTGCTCAAATTCATCCCATTTTCCTTTCCTTGTTAAGTATTCGTATAAACGACGGTTGATCACAATGATCCACGTAAATTTAAAGACAACACTAACGCTTCTTTAGGTTCCATATTTTAATGTACCCACATTGAACGTATTATTTAATTTAAAATAATTGCAAGTTAATAGCAATTTATCGAATTTTCAAACGTTTATGCAGACGTCCGACAGTTAAGTTGAGAGTTATAATAATAGAATTAATATAATGATTAAGAATATGTCAAAGATTAAATTTTCTGTTATATAAAATTGTCATCAACAATGGGTAAAACAAATTACTCAAGTAACTAAAGTAAATCAAACAGTGAAGCAATTTTGCTGCAATTATTTTGATATAGGTAATGAATATTTTCTAAAATTTTAAGGTGGATCCACTAAGTCAGATTGCAGTTTATTTATACAGTAATTTTCACATAACACATAAACTGTAATAAAAGAGTACTTTGTCTTTTAATAAGTTTACACATAATTAGAATTTGGTAAACCAAATAAAAACGTCAAAACAAAGCATATGAAATGATTATTTTGTGTTTTATAGGTTGTTTATAATAATATTTCATTTAACGTTTATCATTTAAGAGAATTAACTAGTAGTAAAATTACAACATTTTTCCTAAATCGTCAGATTATTATTATTATAAATCTAAAGTATTCTAGTTCTCTAAAAGTCCCAGCAGCATTCTTATAATATAACCCGTGACTTCACATAATAATTTCATTAAAGCAAAATTCAAAATGCGAAATAGAATATATCCCCCCTTTGCTCAACAAATTTTCATTTTAACTTTCTCAGTCTCTAGAGTATTTATGAAGTGCTTTACAAGAAGTGAACTTCGTAAAGTTTTGTAACTTAGTTTCTTCCCGTAGAATTAATAGCGCTAAATATACTACTTAAAACGGGGTTTTGGGTGACAATTTGAAAATTAGTATTAACACAAACTTTCTGTTAATAAATATATATCCTAAAATTAATAACTTATGTAATAAAATTGATTAAAAACGGCTTCGATACCAACAAAACTTGGAAGTTGTGTAATAGGCAAACCGAAAGTCTTCATTCCTTCTAATTTAAACATGAATAAACCACTAATTACAGTTTCATTAATCAGCTTTTTGCAGTCTAATGAAATGAGCAATTTAGTCTCGAAACAGTTCCTAATTTGATAGTATAAATAAGCCAAAAAGTGGAAACGACAATTTTGTATAGCTATATTATCATTTGAGTAGGATAAAGGGTTGTTTTATTATACTATAAACAGTATAAGTGATAGAAGACATTTGATCCTGAGTTTATAAGGGGCTGAAAAGGGTCAGTTACATACAACAAAAGACTGGCTGACATCAAAGGGAGATATATTATCCAATTCATTTCCCTGAAGAAAGCACGTGATATCTATAGAATCTTAGTAACTGGTAGAGCTTTCCAGTATCAGATTTAATCCTTTTAAGTGATTTAGGTGAACAGTGGCTAGTAAATAAAATTTTTGGTGTCAAACTTGCATTTGCTACTAAGTACTCCAAAGATAACGATTATAATGGCTAATCAAAAACCACTTTTATTAAAGTAGCTCATTTCCTTTTTGCTAATACACTATGAAGTTCCTTTTAAGTTCAGCGTTTATCCTGGTGTGTGTTAGTGCTTTAGTTGAGGAAAACTGGGAGAGTATTGACAGTCGCACTGTACCCACTTGGTACGACAAAGCAAAAGTGGGAATTTTTGCCAACTGGGGACTATTTTCAGTACCAAGTTACGCAAACGAGTGGTTTTGGCATGAATGGAAATCCGATCAAAACGAAGAGGTTGTGAGTTTTGTTAATCAAAACTACCGTCCTGGATCAACTTACCAAGAATTCGCAGAACAACTAACTGGAGAATTTTTCAACGCTACTGAATGGGCTGAACTGTTTAAGAAAGCTGGAGCTAAGTATGTGGTGTTTACTAGTAAATTTCATGATGGATTTACCATGTGGCCTTCTAAGTACACTTACTCTTTTAATTCTGTCGATCAAGGACCTCACCGAGATGTTGTGAAGGAAGTTGGTGAGGCTGTAAGAGCTGCTGGACTTAGATATGGTCTTTATCACTCATTATTAGAGTGGTACCATCCCTTATACTTAAGTGATCTAGAAAGTGGCACCACGGATTTTGTTGACCAAAAAGTATACCCTGAAATGGTTGAACTGGTTAACACCTACAAGCCTGATATACTTTGGTCTGATGGACAGTGGGACATGCCTGATACTTATTGGAAGTCAACCAAATTTCTAGCATGGCTTTATAACGAAAGTCCAGTCAAGGATGAAGTTTTAGCCAATGATAGATGGGGAAGCAATGTCACGTGCTTGCATGGGGATATTAGGACCTGTATTGACCGGTACAATCCAGGAGTGATCCAAGCCAATAAATGGGAGAATGCCATGACCATTGACTGGCATTCTTGGGCTTTCAGACGGAATTCTAATATTGACGATTATGCCACCACAAAACAGTTAATAGATCTCCTGGTAGAAACAGTAAGCTGTGGAGGAAACATTCTGATCAACGTTGGACCTACTAAGGAAGGACACATCGATCCTATTTACCAAGAACGTTTAGTTGAGTTAGGGGAATGGTTGTCTATTAATGGAGAAGCAATTTATGAGTCAAATCCTTGGGTGGAACACCAAAACGACACTTTAACCAGCGGTGTATGGTACACGCAAAAGGATGGCGCCACATATGCATCAGTTTTAACTTGGCCAGAAAACAATTTACTCAATCTAGGTGCAGTTCAAGAGATTTTTAATGAATCAACAGAAGTTATAATGTTGGATTCCTACCAAGTACTTAAATGGTTTAGGGATGATGATGGAGTTGTTTCTATAGAATTTCCTGATAAAGCCACAGTGTCGAGAAATGACGTATGGGTTTTGAAGTTTACGTAAAAAAACTTGTTTCTGCAAATAAAATGAGTGATATTACAAAAACTTTAGTTTAATTACAAGCAAACTGGGTTACCAAAATGTGCGTTAGTCCATTAAAACATTGATGTCAATATCTTCATCCTTTACCAAGGGAAAAAACTTGATTCATCTTGTATAAACTGATTTATCACTCATACTTTTTACCAGAGTCAATTTATACAGTGGTTAATTTAGTTAACTAATCTAAATTGCAACATTTTAGAGAGTTTTCTGCTCTTTGCCATGTAGGATAAGTACTAAATTCGAATCATTCTTCTACGTTGTATGAACTATCTTTTGACGAATAATTATAATTAAACTAATTCTAATCATATTCTAAGTTAGTCAAATATTTACAAAAAATTGATTGACCCGTTCACTATCATATTTTACATTGAAATTTCTTGCAAAATACATGAACCAACAAAACTTTTTATTGCAATTCCATTAGCAAGAATAAATTTAGGAATCATTCTCCTTGCAAAATCTTCAAATCATTCCTCTATATCTTTCAAAGCTGTCTTCAAAAGATGAGCATTACATATGACACAAAATTGTAATTGAAATGTATCCTAACCAACTTTACACTGTTATTTATTACAAACCTAACAGTTGTTCCAATTACAGACACCTCATATATTTGCTATAGTACTCAAGAACAAAAAAACAATTATCATCCTTTATCAAAACACTTTAAGTCTCATCAAGCCTGTTTCTCATAACCAGTTCGGTTAGAAGGTTTATCATGAAATTATTAATACATTTAGCATTTTTGGTGTGTGCAAGTGGTTTGATTGAAGAAAACTGGGAGAGCATTGATGGTCGAACTGTTCCTGATTGGTATGATAAAGCTAAAGTGGGCATTTTTGTTCACTGGGGCTTATTTTCAGTGCCCAGTTATGGAGACGAGTGGTTTTGGCGCGAATGGAAAACCTCCCACACTAAAGAAACTGTGACTTTCATGACTCAAAACTATCGTCCTGGATTTACTTACCAGGAATTTGCTAGTCAACTGACTGGTGAATTTTTCAATGCAACTGAGTGGGCTGAACTGTTTAAAAAAGCTGGAGCTAAGTATGTAGTTTTGACTAGTAAACATCATGAAGGTTTTACGTTGTGGCCTTCAAAGTACACCTATTCTTTCAATTCTGTGGATCAAGGTCCTCACAGAGATATAGTTCAGGAAGTTGGTGAGGCTGTGAGAGCTGCTGGTCTTAGATATGGTCTTTACCACTCTTTGTTAGAATGGTACCATCCTTTGTATATAACTGACCAGGCCAATGGTACTACAGATTTTGTTGACCAAAAAGTTTACCCAGAAATGGTGGAACTAGTAAATACCTACAAACCTGATATACTTTGGTCTGATGGTGAGTGGGAAATGCCTGATACTTATTGGAAATCAACCAAGTTTTTGGCATGGCTCTACAACGAAAGTCCAGTAAAAGATGAAGTGCTAACCAATGACAGATGGGGGAAAAACGTCACTTGCCACCATGGGGATATAAGAACCTGCATTGACAGGTACAATCCAGGAGTGATTCAACCTAGCAAGTGGGAGAATGCAATGACTATTGACTGGAAATCCTGGGGATATAGACGAAACTCCAACATTGATGATTATGCTACTACAAAAGAGTTAATAGACCTTCTGGTAGAGACAGTAAGTTGTGGAGGAAATATTCTGATCAACGTGGGACCTACTAAGGAAGGACACATTGACCCAATTTACCAAGAACGTTTAGTTGAGTTAGGAGAATGGTTGTCCATTAATGGAGAAGCAATTTATGAGTCAAATCCTTGGGTGGAACACCAAAACGACACTTTAACTGAAGGAGTGTGGTTTACACAAAAAGATGGAACCACATATGCGTCAGTTTTAAATTGGCCTGAAAACAATTTACTGAAATTAGGGGCAGTTCAGGTGATCTTCAATGAATTGACAGAAGTTATAATTCTGGATTCGTACCAAATACTTGAATGGTTTAAGAATGATACTGGAGTTTTCATACAATTTCCTGATAAAGCCACTGTATCCAGAAATGACGTATGGGTAATAAGGTTTACGTGATTAATAAAATTCTGTCTCTTAGAAAAGCAAGGAAAAGAGTTTTAATATTCTTGTCCTTAAATTTCCAGATCGGTGAAGAACGCTTAAGGAGAAAACTTTGATTATTTAAATTGATATCTCATCAACTTCTATCAACTCTAAACTTATGGTTAAATCGTGTATGTCAAGAAAAAAAGAATTTTAGTTGGCAACACTGCCTTTCACTTTTAATTACTAAAAAGGGTCTTCCCTGTTTTCCGTCATATGCAAGGAAAATTTTATGAATGAGCTACATAATATGGATAATAAGTTGCTGAATCACCTTATTAGGCTCATACGTTACACAAACGTATCTATGCAAGATTAAATTATGAGTTTGTGTGCCACTTACCAACAAGAAAAACACCTCACTTAGTACTCCAAAGTGAAGAAAACAATTTGTTTAATGGCTTTTATCACTGTTTACCAAAATACTTTAGATTTATTTTAAATAGCTTACTCCAAACAAGTTTCTCTTACATTAGCTTGTGTATTAAACATGAAGTTAGTATTAAGTTTAGCATTTATTCTGGTGTGTGCCAGTGCCTTGGTCGAGGAAAACTGGGAAAGTATCGACAGTCGAACAGTTCCTGAATGGTACGATAAGGCAAAAGTGGGCATTTTCGTCCACTGGGGTTTATTTTCAGTTCCCAGTTATGGAAATGAGTGGATTTGGCATGAATGGAAAAGTGACCAGAACGCTGATATTGTGAATTTCATCGAGAAAAACTATCGTCCTGGATTTACTTACCAGGAATTTGCAAGCCAATTAACTGCGGAATTTTTCAATGCAACTGAGTGGGCTGAACTATTTAAAAAAGCTGGAGCTAAGTATGTTGTCCTGACTAGTAAACATCATGAAGGATACACCTTATGGCCTTCAAAGTACACTTACTCCTTTAATTCTGTGGATCAAGGACCTCATAGAGATATAGTGCAGGAAGTTGGTGACGCTGTAAGAGCCGCTGGTCTTAGGTACGGCCTTTACCACTCATTGTTAGAATGGTACCATCCCTTGTATATAGCGGACCAGGCAAGTGGAACTACAGAATTTGTGGACAATAAAGTTTACCCAGAAATGGTTGAGCTGGTTAACACTTACAAACCTGATATACTTTGGTCTGATGGTGAATGGGATATGCCTGACACTTATTGGAAATCAACCAAGTTTCTGGCATGGCTTTATAACGAAAGTCCGGTAAAAGATGAGATATTAACTAATGACAGGTGGGGAAGCAACGTCACGTGTTATCATGGTGATATTAGAACCTGTATTGATCGGTACAACCCTGGAGTGATCCAAGCCAATAAATGGGAAAACGCTATGACTATTGATTGGAATTCCTGGGCATACAGACGAAACTCCAATATTGGCGAATACGCCACTACCAAACAATTAATCGACCTTTTGGTAGAAACAGTAAGTTGTGGAGGAAACATTTTGATCAACGTTGGACCAACTAAAGAAGGACACATAGATCCCATTTACCAAGAACGTTTAGTTGGGTTAGGAGAATGGTTGTCCCTCAATGGAGAAGCAATCTACGAGTCTAATCCTTGGGTGGAACACCAAAACGACACTCTAACTAGTGGTGTATGGTACACGCAAAAAGATGGCGCCACCTACGCTTCGGTTTTAAGCTGGCCAGGAAACAACTTGCTGAGATTGGGTGCAGTTTCGGAGATTTTCAACGAATTTACTGAAGTTATAATTCTGGACTCGTATCAAGTACTGGAATGGTCAAAGTCTGAAGATGGAGTTGTTACCATTCAATTTCCGGACAAAGCTACCGTATACAGAAATGATGTTTGGGTTTTGAAATTCAACTAAATGTACCCATTTGTAATAAAGTTAATCTGTTGATTTTGATAGTTTTGTTCTTTGCGTTATACACAAAAACTAAATATTAACTTAAATTGTTCAAAATTCTACTAAATCACTCAAAAAAGTGAATTTGTAGGTCATTCAATTCCTAACTTTTCTTGAACATATCTTCAATGATTTGGCAATTTTGATGTTTGCCAACTGCTTTTCCAGAAACGAGTCCTGTAATACATGAATAACAATTTTAAGACACTCTCATCATTTAGAGCGATTATCTCCCTAAATGTTTGCAATGGTTTCTAGAACTATCTTAACCAAATTTAAAATCTATAAGGTTATGTTTTATCGTTTTTTCTAGTGCGTTTCTTTTTTTCAATCTCAGTGAAACTCAACAATACAATATTGTTCCAAATATATACCTAAATATTTATTTTTAACCTTACAAAAAATCTTACTGTGCTATTTAACAATAAACATGCGTTTTAACATTCAAACTTAACTTTAGCAACAATATCTATTTACAGAAGTTTTTTACATTTTCAAGTAACATTGTTCTGGTCGAACACTTGGACCACTTTTTATTTCGTTGTGTTGATAAATCGTAAAACTTTTATCTAAAAACATAAAAGTCTGCAGAAATATTGTGTTAGGCATTCACCCTGAGTAAACTTGAAAAATCAGTCAATTACATCATACACTAGATAAGATCTAAGCAAATCTCCTTAATTTCATCTTGAAATACTTAACCGTCAGTCTTAAACCAAACCATTTCTGCTAAGCAAGCCAATACGATACAAACCGAGTATACTGAGACTAGAATCAAACCAGTTCTTTTGGAAAGAGTGAATTTGTTTAAGAATAATGTTAAGTATAGAACGATAGCTACAAGCAATAAACCCATAATAATATACACTATAGCTCCTGATTCAATTCGGAGAAAAGCGCATTCATTGGTACCCATTAGAATGGTTTTGAAGAACCAGGGCATGCCCAATGAAAATAGAATGTTCATGGAATTTGCTCCTAATGAGTTGGAAACACCCATTTTACCTTCACCTACAAAAAACACATTATTAGTGTGTGTGTTGGCTTATAATACCATGCAGATGACTTACCTCTTCTGGTCATTATAGCAATGGAAAGTGATTCAGGAAGCGATCCTCCAGCAGCAACAAACGTCATACCTTGTACAGTTGATGGAATATTTAATACAGAACCTGAAATTAAAAAATACTGAAATACTGAACACACATCATGCTAGTTACTACTTACCAACTAAAGTAACCATCCAAGAGACCATATAAGAATTACCACCAATCCAAAAGATACAGAAAAGGAATGTTATCGGCCACAAATTGGGATGCAGCTTAGGATTGGGAATTGTGCATCTAAGTGCCATTTTAATTGGCCAAGTATAAAAAAATAAAAACTTGGTAAACCAACCCCCTTGGGGTATCCTAAATGGGCTTTTTTTGATTTCTGGAAAAACAAATTTTAGTTGTTAGTTAGTTAGTTATTTTTATGCATACCTTGAATTTCAGCCTCTTCCAAAGCTTCACGTTGTCTTTTGAATTCTTCGGGGTTTTCAAAAGCAGATCGTCTAGTGTTTTCAGCATAGGAACCGAAAGCTGAAGCTACTGATGCTCTTACCGAATCCCTGTTGTAAATTTTTTCAGGATCTTTGCTGCCTTCCTCTAAAAGTCGTACGTTAAAATTTGGCCAGCAACACTATGGAGTGCTTACCAGCTTTGGACACTTTTCGGTCAAAATGTTTTCTCACAAATCTGGACATTCTAGGGTTTTGGAACATAATAATGAAGTAAAGGAAGTAGCAAATGAAAAGCACCAATCCTTCGTACCAGTAGACTTTTCCGTCATACACAATTCCAACCAAAAGCATTATAGCCATCATGTAAATGGTAATATCTCGAGTAACAGGCCACCAATCCAGTTTGATAGGCTGAAAAGTGAGAACATTGTGTTATAAGGTATAGATTTGAAGGTTTTAGGCCATGCAAGTAAAACTAGTCACCTTACCCTATCAGTCCAAAACTAGCAGCATTAAAACTAATAAGTTTTTAACAATTTGAATTAGTAATACAATTCTTACCCTAATGGCAGCCAAAGAACCAATAGATGCAACACCCAACGAGTTAAACATAGATGAACCTACAATAGTTCCAATACCTAAATTAGATCCAGTGATGAAAGTAGCAATTAAGTTGGTGAACAGTTCTGGACAGGACGTGGCCACAGACATAAAAGTGGCAGCTCCAACATCCTAAAAACACCCTGTATATTCTCCAAATGATAGTATAACAAGCGAAATCTTACAGCAGAAATATTAAGCACTTCACATAATCTTTCAATGGAAGGAATAAAATATTTGTCACAGACGATAGCTAGAAGAGTGAAACAGTAAGATCCGACCAAAATGCAGACGATAATTCCTCCACGACGTAAAATGTCGTCACTCAAAAATGGCGGAAACTCGTCCTCATCACTCTCATCAGTTTTATTGGCTTCTGTGCATACTCTGATAATTAAGAATTTATTAGTATTCTCACAATGTAAATAAGTAAGGTAGGCTTACGTTTCACTTTCTTCTAACAAATTGATTAAGAGCTGACTGACATTTTCTGTTGGATTCCGTAACTCTGTCGGTTGTGACAGGTCAAATTCTGCAAAGTATTTTCAATCAGTTTTAATTTGGACGACATTTTACACACAAATTGTCTTAATACTAAAATTAGTATTAATACTGACATTGCAAGTATAGAGAATGGGCCAAATGGGACATTTTGTAATTTGAAGCGCAAATCTGCAAAAAAATGGCGATAACCGTTTTTTACGTGTTGTGTCAACTGGCCTTTGTTGCAAGCTTAACAATTGGATTATCAAAGTCACGTGGCATGTCTCAACCAATTTCAACTTTTGCAAAGTGTCTACAGTTTAGCAAATTTTCAAAATTATATTTCAAAAGTCACGTGACTGATTTTGACAGGTGTCAACTAGCCTCTACAGTGTTGCAAGCTTAGAATGGGCCTGTCCCACAATTTTTTTTTATTTCATAACTACAAAGACGGATTGAAAATATTATACCCGTATTTTTTTGTTTTCAAAAATATTAAGTCTAAATAGAAAAAAAATGATAATAAAAACTACATTAATCTCATGTTTTAAATGCCCGCCGCCGGTGACGTACTACACTATCAACCAATCAGCGACAAGAAGTGAAACAGTTGGCGTGCAACAGCCAATAAAATCGCCCAGAATTACGTACGTCACATGCGCGCCAAAACAGATCTTTTAAATTTAATGGACAAATTCAAACTAATGTAGGAACATTTACGACCATAATTTTTTCTTCAAGAATATGAAAAATTAGTTTTTTGATCCTATTCTTTCGATTCCAGTCATTAAAACAAAAATTTATGATATGTGGGATAGGCCCATTACTATCTGGCATCGTGTGTCTAGTGTATTTCAGGTGCGTTATTTCTGAAAATATATTTCTACAGCAACTTTTTGCGTAGAATCCAGCCGTGTAAATATTTTTCTTCTATTAAATACCCTTTTCGGGAATTTTTAAGTCTATTATAAAAGCTATAATATAAAATAAAATATGATTCCAAAAACTTGGTCCAGCAATTCTCCTAACAAAATAAAATTATTTTTGTAGTCATATAAGACACTTGTCAAAACTTTTTGCAAATTAAAAAAAAAACAATAATTGGTCAATACTAATACAATAAGTTTACACTGTCTGTGTGTTACACACTAAAATTATCGGAATTTTTTCCTTCAAGAACAATAGCCACTTGTAGATATTAATTAAATTTTATAATGAAAATTAAAACACGTCTCTGATAAAGTATCTTTAAGCCTGAAGAGTATTGATAAAGTGCAAACTTGACCTTATACCTTCCATTTATACAATTCTTCCTTAAGTTGGAGTTAAAAATTGTCCTTTAAAAGCAATCAACTACAATAGAAACAATAATAAATTTCTCACGAGTATCAGCTTAATTTTCAGTGTATTTTTTACATATCATTTATCACTTTATTATCTAAGTAATTCATTGTGTCTGATCTTGGAGGTTTAAAAAAGAGCCAAAGTTTTGTATTATTGTTTGGAAAATAATTGTTGTTTTCATGGTAATAAAGGCACTGGATAATTATCAACAGTTAAATTAAAATTACTAATTTTATAATCAGTAACAAGTGGATACTCAAAATAGTAGCCAAACATAATTATTAATAATTGAATAAAAATAATAGTTTATGACTTCCGTCAATAAATTGTTTAATCTACAATAAAGTTTAATTCCACCAGAAGATTAATAATTTCAAAGTTTAAAGTCAGCTATTTTAGCGATAATTGATAGGACGGAAAAAAACTAATATGGATTAGATCAAGTGACGCATTATGAACTTACCGGCTGTAGAACAGACACCGAAAATTCCCAGCAGCACCAAACAAACTATACTTTGACACTTCATCATCAATATTTAATCAAACAACGTTGTTGCAGCCCGAATTCCACCGTCTCACAACTCCATAACGACAGACGTTACCATCAATGAATCTATCATCCATTCTATATAAATGGGTCTGCATTTATCTGAAATCTATTGAAAAAGACTTTGATAAGATAACTGGCAGATTTGCGGATTGTGTGTTATTTTTCTTGTAGAAGGGTGTGCGTAATCAGTCGGTACTCAAAAGATAAATAGTTTCAATATATTGTATTAATTGTTTATTACTACACACTTCAGACATGTTGGTTGTTCGGAGAGTATATTGCCGAATGGATCATATTTTTGCCTTTAATTCCTTAAAGAACTGGAAAAACTAGAAGGATATTTAGTTAACATAATTTACACAACCACATTCTCTGAGATATGTTGATTTAAAAATGTTTTATTCAAACATGAAACTCAGCAGGAAAATCCACATACATATTGCAAAGCTGACGGGATTTTCTCTACAAAATACTAAGAAGTGTTAAGTCCACAGGTAAACTATGTGGTTAAGATAAGTGATTTTTTTATTATTTACTAAAAATAATAAAACCGTGAGGTATAAAGAGTGTGAATCAAAATCAATTGAAGTTGCTTCCAAAGTGTATATACAACGTGGATTTAAAGTCCTGAAACAGCACTATTTTAAATGGGACACCCTGTATTTTTTTCAGTCATTCAATTCTCATTACCAAGGTCTACTTGATGACCTAAACGTCCTATATACAGGTTGTTCAGTTTCCGAGATATTTAGGGTCAAAGCTGTCAGAAGTTTCTTCCAAACTGTACGTGCATTCAAAGCCATGTAACTGCACTATTTCACCTGAAACACCCTGTTTTTTTTAGTCATTCAATTCTCATTACCAAGTTCTACTTGATTACCTAAACGTCCCATATACAGAGTGTACAGTTTCAGAGATATTTATGTTGAAAGCTGTGACTAGAAGTTGCTTATAATTGCTATAAATCTATAACGTAAACTGTGATTAGGAAAACGCTTATCCCAACATTCAAGATTTATTAAATCGGGGGCCAAGTTAATAAAAGTTTGGAATTTGGGGACAAATACGAGTTTTTTTCCAATATTAGAGTCTATTAGCTCTGAATTCTTAGAAGGAAATTAACTTTTGTATTCTTAATAATTTTAATAACTAGTTAAAACCTTAATTGGTTAGTGAAGAACATCCTGTATATGTAAAAAACTCTAATTTTTACCTTAATGGAGACATATTGTTCAACAATTAGCTATACTCTATTTTGTTTATCAATAAAAAACAATTTTTTTCGTGTTAGATAATAGCAAAAGTTTTAAGGCAACTAAACTAAGTAAAGCTTATGATTGGGTTTTTAGTTTGTTCTTTAAAGTCTACTTATATATGAAATAAGTGGAAAATGATAAGCTACTAACACTAAAATATTCTATACATATTTCCAGTAGTATATAACACCATTAGTAATATTATCTACTTGCGTATTACTAATTATTCCAAATGTTGTTTACAAGATGCATTAGTCACTTTCTGATACACCTGTTAAATAAAGTCTTTCTGAATAATGAAATTTTCACTGTTGTGACCAGTGTTGCCAAGTCAAAATATTTAATGGCGGTAGAATAATCAGTTAAAAAACGGTAGATAACGGTAGATCAAAACAAATTCATTCATTTTACATTATTATACAGGGTGTCATTTAATGTCAAAAATTTTAATCATTTATTTTTGCTATAAAAACCGTACTTTAAAAATACAAATTTTTAATTGTTTTTATTAATAATTGCTTTTATGTTTTGACATTAGTGACAGATATCACGTGGTTTTAAAAGATAATTTAGCTAGGCAGTCACGTGACCATTGTCAAAAATCATAAATCTCAAAAAACACTCTTTATATCAAATACTGCAAGAAAACGTTTTTAAATCCTGATTTTTGCAACTTTTGAGCAAGATTTGACAGTTTTGACATTAGTGACATGTTTGTGATTGTAGAACACTATTTAGTTAGAAGGTCACGTGACAATTGGCAAAATAACTATCATAAATCTCAAAAACACGTTTTATATCAAATACTGCAAGAAGACATTACTATACCTTGATTTTTGCAACTTTTGAGCATGGTTTGACAGTTTTGACGTTAGTGACAGTTAAACCGGTTTTAAGGGGGTGTAAACCTAGCCCGCTGGGTGTAGAAAGTCATTCCGAACATTTTTTGTTTTTGTAAAATTTACGTAACTATTTGCCAACATTATGGAAATGTGATTTTTTTATCATGTCTATCAATTTCAAAGATTTCGTACTACATGAGAAATATTTTGCGTTGCGGAAATGTGATTATCGATCATTTCTAAGCAAATTTAACTCCACTCGGTGTAGAAAGGCATTGTGAATATTTTTGATATCTTGTAAACTTTCCGTAACTCTAATCGTTTCCGAGATATTCGACTTGTTATTTTTATTTTTTTTTTGGAAATTGCATTCAAATTTTGAAAATATCGTATTTCCGCATTGTTGGGGGTTTCAACACTGCATAAAACTGAAAATGTTTGTATTAAACTGCTCTTTCGCCTCGTGATGACCGCAAAATAATTGAACATATACAGGGTGTTCAAAAAACGAAAAAAAACATTTCAAACTAAACGCTCTGCCTGTTGTTACCATGTTTAGCCAGTTTTGTAGTGGTAATCTTAGTCCACTGTCATTTTAAAAAATAAAGCACTTAAAAAGGTTTTATGCAAAGCTTACGGCTGCAGACAAACTGACTTTGATATTGTAAAACACTTACCTAAAAATCAAACTCAAAACTGATGAGCAAAATGTCTGTTAATATAGATATCAACATTATAAGGCTTTAACAAAACTGATCATCTATTTTACCTGTCGTTTCCCTAAAATCGGATAAAACTTAGTCCCTTCATAAATATTTCAGCTAACAAACTAGAAAGCTAATAAGTAATAATTACTGTTCTATTTTCGTATAACTATGAGCAACTATTTTAGACCAAACTTGAATATTAGGTATTATCAATACTAATTTATTGATCTTTTATTAATATGCATTGCGTAATATCACTTTGTCAATAATAAATTTAGAACCAAATCTTTAATTAACCACTTGAACCTAAAAACGTGAGAATAAACTAGTGTTGAGATAACAAGACACTTTGTCAAATTTTTTTACGTTTATTATATTTAGTCTAATTTGATGTCCTTGAAGTATTTTAGATTGATCTAGAGAATTGTTTGCTTTAGCAGCCGATATTAAGGAAATCAATAACTAACAAAAGGTAATATTACACTGAAATGACGTGGAATTCCCGTTTATATAATTTATTACTAATAAATAATTTATATTATCAGTACGTAGATGTATAAGTGGTATAACAAGAAAATGAAGTATTTCTCAGTCTTTGATGTGTTTTCTGCTTTATTTTTTATGTGAATCTTTTTTGTGGTTTTTGTGAAAGTTTCAATTACCAAACAACATTTTAAATTTACCTTTTTCACTTCTTCACCCACTCAGTGTCACAATTTACAAATTTTCTTTCTGCAAACCGTAGAAATTGCAATCAAACCAATATTAAAGTAAGACTTTACCATCGAACGATTTTTCAGTAAATGCTCGTAGATAATTATTATTGCTTATTTACCGCCTGAATAAAATATAATACAAAATTTCAATGTCACCGTTCGAACTCCTTATAATTTTCCACAACCATAAAGACGCTACCAACTTTAGTTTTACAATTTGGATTAAGTTTTATTATTATTTATGCTCGTTTTTAGACGATGATAGGCATTACTTAGATAGCTGGCTTTGAAGTGTTTCCACTTTGATGTGGAATGGAAAAGATTTCTTATCTGAGCTGACTTTTGGCATCTTAGAATACATGTTTTTAAGCTTGTAAAATGTAGGCGGATAATATAAAATGCTTCCTGTGGAATTATTGTTTAATACCTTTTGGCTTAAATAGGAATTTAAATTGAAACTAGTATAAAATGTTTATTGATTGGCGTAGTGTCTGGGAATATGCTAGTCAAAAATGTCATCATTTTCAAGATTTTTGTAGTGGGATTTTTCTGATACTGTGTATGTATTTAGTAAGGGTCTGAATTTCTACTTAGGGAAATTAAATCCCCTGTAACTCAGCCACATGGCAAAATTCAGGAAATGTTAAGGGACAAAAATTGTGGAAAATTTAATTATCTGCAAAAACCTATAAGGGACATTTTGCCCTCAAGGGTGTCAGAAGGAAGTTATACTAAGATATCTGAGTCCTGGAAAACAATTCATTCAGTCTTTACTGTTTTTTAAAGCGTAATTATAAAATGTTATCATTTTATAGATTTTTTTAGTGATTTTGGACCTCAATGAAGAACAAGGGTAGTAACAGCGGTTAACTTCCTTAAAAGCCTCTGGCACATTCAAATCACTATTAGAACCTTCTGGCAGTTGGAGATGTCTATTAGAATGTTCCAGAGGCCTCTGGTAATTTTAAAAAATTCTAAAAGCCTCTGACACATTCAAATCACTATTAGAACCTTCTAACGCTTGTTCAATAATTGAAAATGTATATAAAACTTGTTAAAATCATATGTTGTGGAATCTGAATTTTCCACTTAACTCTACATTTTGTTGCTACATTTTTATGGATCATCCTGTATATGAAATTGGTTTTCACATTCACAGAAAAAGTTTTGTGTGTATTCTTTACGGTCGTCAAAGTTTTCAGCAGAATTTCAAGTTACAAAGCACGTTTTTCAGTTCCGTATACGTCAAAGTTATATTTAATAAGGTTGAGGTCTGTATAGCATTCCCAGACGGGGTATTTTTTTCCCTTTCAATTTACACGGAATTGGAATAAGGGAGACATGACGTAGATTTAATTTCCAGGCGTAACAAACAAATGAGAATGGTAGAAAATACCATTTGGTAGATAAAAGACACATTGTTGTTTTATCCATCACTAAGGAATAATTTCTGTGTGCCTGTAACACTGATAATGGTGGGTTAGATGGTAAAACATAGGAAATTTAAATAATTCTTGTATACAGGTTTACTGCATTAGATAGTACTGCTTTAACCTAACTTAACCTAAAAATGTTTTCCTTATCTAATAAAGGCTAATTTGCGAAAAGTAAAATGACAACTTCCACAATAAGTTGTGTGTTTTTTTAAGGTATTTGGATAGAAAATTTAATGAGAATTCCACAAATGGGCTTAAAACTGCCATTTTATTACTTCAAGTAGGTTTTACAGGCGATTTTATTCTTGACTGTCCTTTCAAACTTTGTTTCTGACAGTTCTAATTTTTACACCGCTTTTTTCCTTGACTATACCAAATTTTGTAGTGTTTTTTTTAGGTTATTGGATAGGAAATTTAATGGGAATTCCAAAAATGTGCTTAAAACAGTCATTTTTTCACTTCAAGTGGGTTTTACAGATGATTTTATCCTTGACCGTCCTTTCAAACTGTGTTTCTGACAGTTCGAACTTTGACACCGCTATTGTCACTGACTGTACCAAATTTTGTAGTGTTTTTTTAAGTTATGGAATAGGAAATTTAATGAGAATTCCAAAAATGTGCTTAAAACAGTCATTTTCTCACTCCAAGTGGGTTTTACACGCGATTTTATCCTTGACTGTCCTTTCGAACTATGTTTCTGGCAGTTCAAACTCTGACAGCTTTTTTCACTGACCGCATCATATTTTTTAGAGTTTTTTCAGGTTATTGGATAGAAAATTTAGTAAAAATTCTAAAAATGGGCTTAAAACTGAGATTTCTAATTTATCTTTGCTAGTTATATTTTATTTTGTTTCCTTTCTTTCACAATTTTTTTCTTCATAGTTTTTGATTGTGATTTTTTAAAATATCAGAATTCAAACAATTAATTGAAGCACCTTATTATGATCCTATACGTCCACTTTAGACTAAAATATGTTTTAAAAATCTGTATGACGTAAATCGAAAAAGATTGCCTATACAATAATAGATCGAAAGTGTATTGTAGTAATATACTTAATCTAGAAGAGGATTTGTGAGTGTAAATTTATCAATTAAAAACATAACAATTGACGTTTGTCCAAAAATGTTTATATTCCATTTATATTAACTGCAATAAGTTGTTGTTGCAACTCAAAATTGCATTTCTGGGACCTCTATGAACTTTGGCTATTTTAGACAGAAAATTATCATAAAAATCTTTCAAAACCGAAGTCTTAAACTGAAAATGTCGATATTGAGGAAGTGTTTAGAAAATGTATTTCTTGATTACTTCGAGTAGTCACTTGCGATTTTTGAGTGGTCTTTTACGTCAATAAACCAATTGACGTACCAATTACTAAAAATGCGTTACCGTTCTAATCAAATACGTTTCGTTTCATTAAACTTTCGGTTTTATTTGCTAATATAAATAGATTTGACGTTATGTTGCCTTGTTTCAACATCAATAAATGTTTATATAATATAATAACAATAAAATTATCAACAATCAACTATATTTTCAATTAACTCTAGCATTTGGATGACCCAAACTTAATTTAAGCGCACAACAAAACAACCCTTTTTGGAGTATTTATGTTCCTCGACCTACTATACTAACCCTGCAAGCTGGCCTACTATAAACACTGCTTGTAGTTGTTTGTAATTTTGTTAAACTTTGAAATAACTACTAATTTACTGGGGGTTTTATATATAAAGTATCAAGGACAGCCACTTTCGTGACTACAATTCCATAATCAAAGCTAAAATACTGTGCGTGTAGAGATTCATGATAGAATTTACACAATAGAGCCCTATTTAATAGGGTGCAACTTTAATTGTGCCCATGTGTGATTTTATTGACGATTGGTATGTTAAATTCGTGGAAATGCAAATAGGTTTTCTGTCCTTAAATAAATTTATCCAGACCTAGTTTTAACTAATATTAATGTAATACATACATACCAATATTGAAAAATTTTTCTTTAATGCTTTATACAAACGAATTACTTTTACATCAAACAATTTAAAGAAAAAGGGAGGTTTTTCAAATTGTGTTTGTTGTTCAGTAAATTGCGTTTACGGCACGAAATCGATACTGACAGCTTTAGGAAAACAAATTGTACACTGTTATAAATTTTTCTGCATTAATAATTTAAACCAAAAATTAAAATATTACAGGAGACAAAGTGCTTAATAGAATCACTATAATAGGAGAAAGATACGATCAATCAAATCACAATCTTTTTTATGTACTAAATAACAATTAATCTACACTGTTAAACTGAATTTTCCTTCAAACTCCTATTTTGTAGAAAACTTTTAAAAATTTGGTCATTTTGCTCGTACAATCTTTCATAAATTTTCTCATAATCTAACGGTCCAGCGACTCCTCCATATTCATTAGGTAACACTTGTGGATCGATGTATTGATGAAGGGATTTTCGATTATCGTAATGGAAAACCACCTAAAAAGTCCAAATAACTCTGTTATCTGAAAAAATATATTTTAGAACGTAATCTCTTATACTAACCAATTTTTTCATATCTTCAGGTAGCAAAGGCCATATAATTTTAACAAATGCACTAACTAAAATGGAATTGTTGACCACATGAAACATGTAACTTTGAAACGGAAGGCACTGAAGTTTTTTGATGCAAAAGTTAATGTTTTGGGGTGTCATCCATTTTAGACACTTGTACCGTAGTTTTTCCATGTCGATTAAGATGCAGAGACTTTTGTTTGGACCTGAATTCGTCTGGAACCATTCCAGCCATACGTCGTCTAATGCCAGTAAGTCGACGAAGTCCATTTTAGAAGTATTGCAATTTTCTGTAATGTCATTGATCAGAGTCAGAAATGAAAAATTTTTAAAGACCAAAAGCCAAACATATTTAAAAGAAAAATTGCATTCTATCCAGTTAGAAAAAAAACCAGAAGAATGCTTTGAGCTGACTAATTACCAAGAAACTTTGGAAAAAACACCAAAAGCCAAAGACGTTTTAAAAAAGAATTAAATTCTAGAAGCGTCAGAAATGAAGAGCACAAGAATGTGTTGATAGGATTGAGCTGCCTAATTGTGCAGAGTTTTAAAGAAGAACTGGATTCGTCAAAAAAAGAAAAGCAACAAACTGTTTTAATTTTTAAATATCATTTACCCAAGAATCTTTAAAGCAATTACCACCACATTTAGCAACTAATTTTAATTATAATAGAATAACAATTACATTACCCATTTTTAAAATATAAATCATCCTTCCATCTCGGTCGGTTTCCAACAAACCCATTCTCACATTTTCCTCTATAATCCGTTTTCTACTTAGAGGCGGTTCAATTGGAAAACCTTTTGGAAAGCTTTCGATTAGTTGAAAGAGTGACTTGAGCTGTAAATTGACCATTTATGTTACGAATGTTATTTCACCAGCACAAAACTCACTTTTGCCCAAGCTTCCTCAATTTTAAACGATGTGGCATAAAGAAATCTTTCCAAATAATCATCGTTTAGTGAATACTTTTGTAAAAGCTCATCCCCTGGAAAACAAACTTTTGTAGTTTAAAATTATTCGGTTAATATGGTTTAACTTACTGGCAATAACTTCCTTGAGTTCTTCTAGTTTAAGGACTTTTTCACCTTCTGATATATTAGTATCGTCAACCATAACTATTTTGGTTGAACTGTCAATCGGTATTAACGGAAAAGTAAACATTACTCACTTATTTATTTAGCGCAAAATTCAAGGATAATTAATATAATTTTTGTTAACCGTTAAATAAAATCACAGTTTGGTAATTATTATGCAAAAACTAGGTGTCTTTAAAAATTATTGCATTAATTATTTTTTTAATGTTTACTTTAGTTTTTATGTGATTATTTTATCAAACGACATGCAAAAATTAGTATAATTATAAATCCTCTGTGGTTAATCAAATATCAATTGTATAATACCAATTTTCAGTAATTAACAGATTTGTTAGAGGTTTTTTTGTACTTTTTGTGCAATAAATCTTGTTGCAATGTCAATATATTGCGCAATGGATAATTTACGATAAATAATCCATGATGCTTATTAGACATAAAAAATTACTAGTATCTAACTGGGAATTAATTTTGGCTGTTAATATAAGTTTAAAAAATCAGTGTCTTATCAGTTTTTTTTTTAATCCAAAGTTTTTGATTGGAAATAATCAGATGTGGTTATCACATATGGTTGATTTACTGCAAAATCAAAAATTTGTTTAAAGATCAGAAAGTAAATCTAGTTATACCAAAAAAAAGCAAGAAAGTTCAAATCCCGAGTTTTCCATATATATTTTTGCATCTTTCTCAAAAGCATGTCAAATATACTTTATTAATGACGTCTTCATAGTTTGTGATGATTATAATTTATTTACTGATAAAATACATAAATGCATTTACATAATACCTACTCACAGTGTTTCCACGAATTTAGTGTAATGTCGAAACTTAAAAGGACAATAACAAGTTTTATCAGTTATTTGTGCCAAACTGATAAACTTTTACTTTTTTTTACTTGGAAATTCATCACAAAGTTAACAATAAGTTGACCAATTATTCGAGTGTTCTTACTGAATAAAAAAAAATTTAAATTCATTAAATATTACTAGTTAATCTGTATATTTCTACTCAAGGTAAGGCTTTGCCAAATTTGTTCATTCTGTTCGTACAATTTCTGGTAAATGCTGTCATAGTTGATTTCTTCCTTTGTCCCTCCATATTCTTCTGGTAATACTGCTGGATCTATGTAATTGTGAAAGGACTGCCAGTCGTTGAAATGGAACTTTACCTGCAAAAATTCATAGTATACTTCAAAATTAATCAATAGTTGAATTTATCCCACCATTTGTTTTAAATATTCAGGTAAAAGAGGCCAAATCATCTTCACAACTGCATGCATCATCGCGTGCTTCTTTACAACGTGAAACTGAAAATCTTTGAATGGAAGAGTTTGAATTTTCTTCACTGCCATCTTCACATTGTACGGTGTGATCCATTTGAAGCACTTCCATGGAAAATTCGAGATGTCGATGATAACGCATAATCCGCATTCGGTTGGGTAATGGAGGAAAATCGATTCGAGCCAAATATCATCCACTGCTACCACATCCATTAACTCCATTTTTGCCGGGTTGCAATTACCTAAACATTAAATTCTGGTCATTTAATTTATTCTGGTTTTTGCAACAAACCTAGTTTTACTAAATAAATAGGTCTTCCTTCCTTGTCAGTTTCGGGTATTGCTACACGGATATTTTCTTCTATAATGTGTTTCTTTTTTAACGGCGAATCTATGGTAAACCATTCAGGAAATTCCAACAAAAGTTCGTAAAAAGTTTTCATCTTAAAACATTTTAATATTGTTTGCATATGTGTTGTTTAGCAAATCAAACTTACTCGATCAAAAGCAGCGTCCACATCGTAGGAAGTTCCTCCAAGAAATCTCTGCAAGTAGGTGTCATCCGCGTTTGGACAATTTTCGAATAGTTGATCAGCTAAAAAGTTTTTATTGCTTAGTATCTCGAAAATTGACAGAAATTATTAATAATTAAGACCTTATTAGATTTTAAATTACTTGTTTACCAGACCTAAATACAATAAGTCATATGAAGGCTAATTAATGCACAACCTATCAAACGTGTCTAGAATTTTGATGGGATCTAATGAAAGTTAATTTGCAAGTATGTCGTATGTGTATGTTGGTGTGTCCTTTTTTTGTTGAATGTCAACAAACTTGCTTCTTTACATTCTAATAATCAGAAGTCTGAAGAACATAATAATAATTTGTCCAATCTTACCTTTAATTTTCTTTCTTAATTCCTTTACTCTCTCCTGTTTTTCTTCTTGAGACAAAGTCTGCAGCGACATTGTAAATCTGTATTTACATCAATTGTTATTATTTTTTATAAATCCGGAGGTGCTGTACTAACCTAACCTAGCAAAGACAGTTGCTGAATAAATATAAACGAAGGCACTGAAGTCATTTATAGGCATAGCAAAGGATCAAACATGGAGCGCAAAGGTTATTGGTTTCAGTTATTGAGTTGGGATTATGTTAATAACTAAATTAATTGTTAATCCAACCTTTTAAAGTATAACTTTGGTACTTACATAAATCGCTGAACTGAATCACCCGGTATAATTACATGGATTTGACGTGTATTGTACAATACGTTATTATTAAAATCTCGTTACATGTAAACAACGAGAATTATGTATAATTTTTGGTTATTTTTTCCAGTTACTGTAAACTAATTATTGTAATAATTTTTTTTTTCTTATTTTTTAGTATTTTTTTAAAAAATGGAAAGAATGGGGGGTATTAAGGGTCTTATTTTACTACTCTTTGAAATTCAGTATCTCGGTAACATAAAGAGCTAGAGAGAGCTAGAAAGTATTTTTTATCCTCTTTCTAATGGCGATTTAGCGAAATTGATGGAGTTCAAATAAAAAAGTTACAACATTTCAAAAATTGAAAAAATGTCATTTTTGCAAAAAGTGCAATTTTGGCAATTTTTTATCTTACTCTAGGAGGGTTCCAATGCACAGCAAGGAGCATATTTATACCAAAGGATATTAAATCAAGTGAAATAAATACAAAAAAAGCACATTAAAATTTGTCATTTTTCAAGTGGTGTTAGGAGACCTTTTTGCTACTTTTTGAAATTCAATATCTCGGTAACATAAAGAGCTAGAGAGGCCATAAGTTCTGCCACCATGATGGTAATCATTAAGCATATTTCAATCTGTCATAAACTTGAAAACTATCAGTCTTTTCCCTAAAGCTATAAAATGTTAACATTTTCTTAAAACTAGTACAATCTGTTAAAATTCGGATTAAATGATTTTTAGAGAGCAGAATTTTTGACAGTGGTGTTAGAAGCTGTTTTCTTTTAAGCATTGGATATGTCAAAATGCTGCAAATTGACAAAACCACTCTATGAAGATATAAAAGTACACACAGTTCTAAATCATTTCAAGCAAAATTTTATAGGTTCATGAGTTGAAACCAGAGAGTATTAGTGAAATCTGGCAACTTTTTTAAAACGTTTTTGGGGAAATTATATCATTTAAGGGTTGGCAACACTGCACTGGACATTGTCACATTTAACTAGACAATTATGATTATTATGACCAGAGAGTAGCAGCAGAAAACATATAATAGTCAGTAATATCATGTTGTAAATAAAATTAGTGTTTACTGTCCTAGAAATGACCAATTTATCAAAATAAAACCTTTTTAATGACTAAATTCATTAATCATTAAAATTATCATATTATACACTTAAAGAAAAATATACAGGGGGGGAGAAAGTCAAAAATCCATGGATATAGATCTAAAAATATTAACAGACTAAACATATATCACAAATCTATTGTAGTTCTAGTGAGCTTAAATCATATTTTGAAGGAATTCACGTCCACCTTCATATCCATAAGTCTCAATTTCATCAATCAATTTCGGGTTTTCCTTTAAAACCCCAATCCAGTCGTTATATCTGTAGTCTTTGTGGATTCCACCGTATCTAAACCAAACCAGAATCATATATTTTGTAAAAAGCTTTGTTTCTATTACCTTTTTGGCAGATATTTGGGAGAAATGTACTTGTGAAGACTCTCCAAATTTGGATGGATAATAATTCTAGCTTTAATATGATCCGAAAGTAAAGGTTTCAACATGCCAAATGCATAGTCAAAAATCCTGGACACGTTGATAATGTGGACTGCGTCCACTCTATGTGGAATGGAAGTCTAAATAGTTCACACTAATTATTTGCTTAATTAATAATGGGGAAAGTTGTACTAACATAACCGACTGCAAGCATGTTCTTTGCAATAGTCGGTGTCATATACCAGGCATGACCTGCACTTAAATTAGCCACATCTATTATACAAACGCCACCTAAAATTTGGTATTTTGGTTCTAATATGGCGGCCTGTATTAAAAATATAACAGCTTGGAATAACTCGTCTGTGGTGAACTCTGAGGTGTTCCAGTCTCCTAAAATATTCAAAGCTCACCCAATCAATCTACCTCAAAATGTCAATGGTTACCAATTCTGAAGAATAACATTCTTCTTCCATCCTGGTCAAGGTAAGGTGGGACGCTGAAGATGTCAGTGTCTCCTAATGCTAGTAATTTGGTGTAGTTTACGTTGGTGAAGTAGTTGGGGTTTTCTTCTCTGAAGATGTGATATTTAACAAACTGGAATTTGTAATAAACATTACTTTAGTTTGGACTGGAGTAAGAACATAGTGACATCTAGATTTAAAATTGATTAAGTCACGATTGACTCGAGTACTACCATTATCTCACCAACTACAGTTTGGTTCTTAATATTATGGATAGATGGTGCTACGTTACAAGGAAGCATTTACAAGGTGTTATTTATTGAAAGTCCAAACTGACTAACCTGATACACTATTAACATTTTTTCATTAACTAGGAATTTAAATAGACAAGTTGTCAGAGCCCAATTAAATAGTCATTAATTAAGCGTCTCAATTATCAAAATACTCACTAATCTGTGGGCCATTTTAACTATAAAATTCCTGGATCTCAAAAACCGCACCAAAAAAGCGTCATCTGTTCTTACAGGTTCGCATTCCCCTCTTTCTAAAACAAAAACACTTTATACTATGTAATAAACAAATTAGTTGTTTAGTACCAAAAATCATATCTCTGAGTTCCTCGATGAGTTCCAGTTTAGTGTTAGGATTTTCTCCTATATTCCTTTCAGCCCATTTTAGCATCTTACTGTGCGGTTCAGGTTCGGACAAATCAATGCTGGGTTCCAATATGTCATGATTTCTGTCTGTTTCTTGGACCACTGGATCCGGTCTTTGATCCATATTCTGTTTAAAAATAAACGAACTGGAATTGCTTGAAGTCAAACGCGGATATTGGATATTTCCATTAATAGCTTGACATTTTAGTATCAGTAATTAACTATTAATCTGGACAGTTTACTTTAAAGTCTGACAAATAATATAGTTAGAAAATCCTTAACAGTTGGTTTAAAGTTTGTTAAGTATTCCTGCCAGTACTCGATTAAGAAACAATAGAATGATTTTAATTCAATTGTCGTATAACACTGTAAACTATTTAATAGCAGTGATGCAATGTTGACCATTATGCATGCCAAAAATTATAGCAATTGTGGGTAAAATTACGAGAAGGTTATAGATCAAAGTTTTGCTACGCAAAAGTGCATACTTATAAAGACATATTTGGTTTGCAGCTTCTGTAATGATGATTTTACATAGTATCCATCAGAGTTTTTGTTTACTGATTGTTATTCTCGCATACCTTAGCTACAATGTAAATTAGTCAAGTCGATACACGTAAAATTAAATTTAAAACCACAAACAATACCGCATATACGTAGTACTGATTATCTGTTAAACTAATAGGTTGGACGTACTTGGTCGTACCAGATTAGATAAATTTAAAGACAAAGCACTGATTAGGTGTAATTATTGTATTTTAGTTTTTGTTGGCAAAAAAGTTATAATTGGCTTTTCTACAGTGCTATAAATTCAAGTCATACGTGTAAATTATAGATAAACGATCTGTTATAAGTTTTGTTTTCAAATTTTGATTGTATTCTGGCTAGTGCCAAGAAATTGCTTTATTATACTGGTCATGAATTTTTTTACCAAACTGAAATGACTTCTATACGTTCTACGTTTAATAAGCTTTCTAGAATAAGTCATACTAGAAAAGGAAATTCTACATAATTAACGAGACACGAGGCACACGACAGCTACAATGCAGTCTCTCGAAGCGGAAAGTAAGCAAAGTGGAAAGTTTTAACATTTACATCTTGTGTATCATACCACTTCCGATATGGGCAAATTGCATAACACTTCGCCTTAATAGTCTTGAGAGTAAACTCTTACACGATTTGATTGCCCTTTAGGTCATGACAATTACTAAGCCAAAAACAACAATTAAAAACCCATAGACTGCAATAATTAACTAACCACAGGTTGATCCCAAAAAACTACTTTTATTAGCTTTGTGAGTTAACCAAAACCACTCATTACAGTGTGTTTCCATTGGATTGTTTCCGTGTCATTTAAGTATAAAGTTGAATTACTTTTAATTACAAAATGTTTGCATACATTGTCTTAATGAGTTGCTAATAACTCTCGTACTATACTACAATATTGCACTGTTCTACTTTAAACACTATAGTATGATTTGCAATTTCTATTCAAGGCGTTCTTGTAATAGGTAAATCAAGGTAAACAGATTCGTTTTTAATATTGTTATTACTTGTTGAAATATTTGTATGATTGGTTTTGATTTAATGAAATGTTTTCAATTTGTTTTCAATCAAAATTAACAAAACGGTCAATACATTTAAAGCTCTAACCTACATAATAAAATTCTTTTGCAAAAGTAAGTTCCGAATAGAAAAATTTCAGTTATTTAAGCGTTTTTCGCCCTCTGGATTCAATAAATTCCATTTTCACAGGTAAAAAGGGATGAACAAAATTGGATAACTTTTTCCGTAGAAAGGTAGCAATATTGCAGGAAATAAATCTATTTAGAAAAATCGTTATAGTTTTCCTTGAGCAAGAGGAATTTATTGTCTTTATAGTTAAAATGTTTCATTACACTGAAATTTTTCTATTAGAAAATAATGGCAGTTTCAAATTATTAGAAATAAAGTTTGGTAGAGTTTACAGCCCAATTTTATTCTTAGAAAATATATTTACCTGAATTAAATTGATGGAAAATGAGACTTTGACGTTGCTTTTTCCAAGTGTTCTAATCCAACATCACACAAAATATTAACAATTAGGTACTTTAATCTTGCACAAAACACCACTTTAGTACAATATTATTATCGTTCGTATTTACCGACATCTAACTAACAATAATCTTGGTTCAACAACAATAATTGATCTTATTCAATAACCTTGATGATGCTGATTGTTTCTTCTGAAGGTTAAAAGCGTTCATGCTTTGTGGGGGAATTTAGTTTTTTTCTGTTAGAAGTTTATAAAAAATCAGGAAATATTTATTCTTTATACTGCTAAGTAAATATTAAGAAAAACTACATTGTTAAGCAATTATTTAAAAGCAGAGTTTAAGCAGCTGATGTTATTAAAAACACGTTATACTTGTTTATTGAGACTGAAAGATACCAAGACAGGATCAAGTAGTTTTATCAGTAAATTTTAAATTTCAACTTAAACTGCAAGTAATTGTGTACTAAACCAGTATTGTTCATATCGAAGTTAAAAAGTAACTTAACAGAAATGTCTCACATGTTTATAGACTTTTTGGAGAGCTAAAAGTATAAACTTTCGCTTTTTGATTTTGATGTATATATAATAGTTTGTGTAGCATTAAAATTGGTAGTAACACTTAAAAAAAACTTATATTTACCGTGAATCACCTGAAACCCCATTTTAATGATCGACGACATTAATGAATAAGTGGGAATTCTTGAAATAATGATTGATACCTCTTTAGAAGCTAATAAACAAACAGTGTATGTTTAATGGAGGCAATGCCAAAACTAAAAAAAAAATAAAATAAGATTCTATTTAAGTTAACTTTTGCTTGTTACTTGCAACAAGTTTACCACTAAAAATGAGAAAATTAAATTTTTTCCACAGGAAAAATTAGATGCACGAGGGATATTTGGTAAGATTATTTCCTGAGTTAAATAAACATTTTATTTTAATTAAAACAATAAGAACAATAATTAATAGGAACAATAACTTTCAAGCTAGAAAGGGTAACACTATTCTTTATGTTGTTGTGAGGAGTGTGCAATTTTTTCGATTTTTTTTCCGGAAAAACTGCTGACAGCTAAGTTGACAGTTGTTGACAAGTGATTTTTCCACTTAAAATTTACATTTGTTATACTAATTCTTGATAGCGATTGGTCAAAATTGATAGGAAGGAAATAATCTATGTAATTAACAGCTTACGTACATTTTAGGATAAACGATTGGATTTAAACTGGTCAGAATAAAGCTTTGTACGCCAAGAGTAACGGAAAATAAAGGAGTAACAAAAGTGGAAAGCAAAGGCAGGAATAAAAAAGTGAAAAAGTAAAACAAAATATTGAAGTTGATGAAGAACAGATAAGGAGAAAAAAAGAAGAGTGAAAAAAGTAGGAATGAAAAGAGTTAATTTTAAAATAACAGTTTAATCTCAAAATTTCTGCAATCTTTTGATGGGAGAGAAACGTCTTTTTTCTTGATGAAAGTAGTACCTAATCTATCTTAATCTTAAAAGCTTGAAGTAATTTACAAACAAAAACTTACCTTCAAACAAATGTAACAACAATACTTTCCGGACTGAAAAAAAAAACAATGCTCAGTACCACTGACTAACTAATCGCACTAGAAATGGTTAACCGTTTAATCACTATGTATTTGGTTCCTGATTAGGTACTACTGGCTGGCAAAATGCTGAACGGAATTAACGTTTGCCGCCTTTAGGCGGTTATGTGACTCTTTATTGCGAATGGTATAACAGTTTGCGTTTTGCCTTGCTATCTGCAAGTCTTTCAATTGTAAACAACACTGTCACTATTGTTTTGGTCGGTACTTTGGTACTGGGTGTGGGCGAAAGAGCAATGTTTTCACTCTTTTGCTAAAACCATTGTATCATCGAAAATGAATATTCTATAACATTAATCTACTAATTACAAAACATAAACCCCAGGAGTGAAATCCATAATAATTCCCACACAAAAATTATTTTAAAAATCCAATATTGTTTTACAGGGATTTAAATTGCATTTCAAATGGTGCATAACGATTGGGTAATTAATTGGTGGTTTATATTGATCAATATCAGAGGTTACAAGCACTTGATGTGGTACCAATGACCTAGAATATTGCAGCTTTTCGATTTTTACTGCAAAATATTTTAATTAATTTAATTGCTGTGAAAATCAGAGATTTAGTAACAACTGTTTTGCTGACTATAGTGTAATACATTTTGTTTTATTATATTGTGTTTTTTTTTTAAGTATGTACGTATTAAATAACAAATTTGTGTGTAAAAAGCGCCATTTTTAAAAATGTATACAAATAAAACCTGAAACTGTTTACTACTGAATTATTGGTGAATATGTTATTGCCATTATGCAACTAGAGTGCTTTTAAACATTCTTAATAACATTTTGTACTTTTTCAAATTCAGTAGAAAGGTTTTACTCTTTAAAAACCAAAGTATAAAAATGGCAGTACAATGTTTATAATGGCAGTTCAGAGGTGATCGAAAGTGACATTTTACTTTGAAATCCTAATTATTCAAATCACACGTAAGCGTGTTCAAAGTTTCGTAAAAATTATATTTCCAGGAAGTTCAACAATACTGTGACCACTTTAGGTTCAGAATACTTATTGATCACTCTGTAGAAATAGTAGGTAACTTATGCAAACAAAGGAATGAGCCTATCCAACACTGAAATCAGACTAATTAAAAAATATCATTTATTTGAACCAAAACATTTACAAAATAAACCATTTACACTTCGACATGTTCTATTACAACACAGGTACATATTTCACATTGAACACATTTTGATTGCAATTTACAAAAAAGTAAATAATTAAAATTGAAATAATGTTGGTTTAACATTTTTAATATAAACAAATTTACTAATAAATTTTACTAAACGTGCTTTATTTATAGGTATTATGTATCCTTTTGTATGTACAGGGTGATTGTTCATCACATTCTACTTAATAAGTAATTTTTTACTTTTTTGCCTGTATTCCGGATGGAATTTACACATTAAATAAAGCAATAAGCTTATTTATATCATAAAGCAAATACACTTTTTAAAGTTGTTTGTTTTTTAGAAACTAAGGAAAATTGCTATTTCCATAAACAACATTCATACTTGAGCTAAAGTACCTACACACTATTCCCCCACTTTATATGTATATATGAAAAAATCTTTTACTCAAAATTATTAACTAAAAATATAACAAAAAACATCACAATAAAAAATAACAAGAATTAAGTTAATCTACTGAATTAACAGATTTTTCACTATCACTTTTGTACTCCTCGTACTCAGTCTCTTCAATCTCATAACCGAGAGATTTCAGTTCCTCTAATATTCGTGGCGTTTTACTAAATTCTAAAATCCATGGTCGGAAACTATAATCCGGATGTCTGCCTCCATACCTAAATGATTTGATTAAGTTAATAAAAATTGCAGTATAAGAAAAGGAAAACTTGCTTTTGAGGAAGATGCTTTGGATCAATGTGTTTATGAAGACTCTCCATATTGTCACCGTGGAAGAAGACACGATTCTTCATGGCTCCTGTTATGAAGGGTTGGAAGGCTTTGTAGACCATATCAAAAACCCAGGGTTGGTAAACCACGTGAAGGGCGTGGATTTTCATTGGAAATGATGTCTAAAAGAGATATAATGAATGTCAATTTTGTTAATTTTCCTTCCAGGTTCAGGAAGTACTTACCACTAATATCTGCACAATTTTATGGGCTACACTAGGAGTCATATTGTAAGCCTGTTGTAGTGTTAAATCAGACATATCCAAGAGCCCAATACCGCCAAGAATCTGAGCTCTCTGTTCCAAAATAGCTAATTCTAAAACTGCCATTGTTGCTTGGAATAATTCGGTCACGGTACATCTTTCTGGATCCCAATTTCCTGTCAAAGCATTTGCAATTAAGCTTTTGTTCTACAAATATTCACTTAATACCTACCAAGTCGATATAACAATATCCTTCTTCCAGTCTGTTCCCTGTATGGAGGAACTGTGATAATGTCTTCATCGCCAAAACTTAGCAAATGTTTTAAGTCGACTCCTTCGAAGAATTCTGGGTTTTCTTCTTTGAAATTGTAATAGTTGACAAACTAGAATAAATCTTTATAAAGATTCTTTTAAGTGTAGATATAAACCGTAAGTAGCTTACCAATCTGTATGCGGCTTCCACATTAAATTTTCTACCTCTTAGAAACCGAAGAAGGAATGCATCGTCTGTTCTGTGTGGTGTGCATTCACCACGAGCTAGAAAAGTTATAATTTTAGTAACTATGAGGGAAAATCTAATTGAATTGTTTATCAAATGTTACTTCTGTCAATACAAAGTATTATTTATTGTTATAACTGTCTAAAAAGTTTAAAATAGGATTAAGAAAAATAGCTTGCACTTTAAGGCAATGGTTAACGGTTGTAACGGACTTATTAGCCCAGTTTACACGCTTTATTCTGAAGCAGTTGACGAGATACTATTTAAACCAGAGTGAAGGATGTATACACTTAAAAAATTGTTAACCCATTTGAGACTGAAAACCAGTTAAGTAAATCAATCAATTTAATCGGATTGAAGTTGCAATGATGAATTGTGAACAAAAGTGATTTGCAGTATTTTTTTAAGGGACTAATTTCAAAATTCTCAAGAAAGCTTCTGACTATTATTTAGATCATCTTACCATAAATCATATCTCTAAAATCTTCCAGAATCATGCAACGTGTATCGGGATTCTCTCGAATATTTTCCTTTGCCCATTCCTGCAATTCTTTTGGAGGCTCTTCCAAATCCAGGACGAATGCCACGTCTGGATCTAGAGGCATATCGTCTAGAAATAATTATTCTTTATTAGTCAAGGGAAAATTAGGGATTGTTCAATAATTTCTATAGGAAAACCTGTGTGTAATTTGATATTCAGGCAAAGGTTTAATGTAGTGTACAAACCATTTACGATAAATCCTCATGTTATCTTCTTTTTCCAACACTTACCCTTGTGTGTGAGTTAGGAGAATTTACGAAGTGGTAAAACCAACACTGTGTAAAATTTTTTTCACTCTAAGTAGTTAAGAGATAGAAAAATCCATATTTTGTATTTATTTAAGGACAATAATGAGCGTTAATTTTAGAGGAAAAAAGGTTCTCATTAAATCATACATTTACTAATTAAGTTATTTATTTATTATTTTCTACTATACATGATTAACTAAATATTTCTTATTTAACAATTGGGGTCAAGTTTATTATTACCGATGCGTTTGCACTGTGGGGCAAATTTAGATTGGTACTTAAAAAGCCTTGAGGCTTCTCTCCTAATTATGCAAATACAATATAATTAACTTTTTAAATACTTTGTTTGGTACAAAATCTAAGGATGCGTGATTTTTGCGCTACCCTGTATTTAAGCAATTATCGCTTGGTAATAAAATGGTATTTTTTTAAAAACACTAACACGCATAGATTTTGCAATATTTGTAAATGCAGTAGGCATCAATTATTATTACGCTTACATATTTCGCTATTGGCGGCAAGGCATTTATTTAGGTTGTATAATACTAGACTCATAGAGAGTGAATGTTAAGAACTGATTGCAATCTGAAAGTAAATCCATTCTGCTTTAGTTACAAATTTTGTTAATTTAAATAAATTGTTTTTAACTAAGTTGGAAGTTGTGATAGTGTTCATCAGAGAGTATTGTCATTTGTCCATGAGTACAGTGTAATCTCTTCATTATCATGCTACCTTTATTGATTGATTTGTCATTAATAGAGGCAGAGCAAATTATGTAATTCTATTCTACTAATTTCGATTCTGTAGCACCAAGGTGACATTGATAAAATACTCTAAAAAAATTTAATATTTGCTTTTACTCTCGAACAACAGTTAATTATCATTTTCACCATCAAATGTTTTAGATGCGTTCTACTATAATAATTACGGTAAAAACTATCTTTAATTACTTTAAATGTCTAGTTCCGCGTTTTAATAATTCATGCAGTAATCATGTAAAAAAATAATTGTGACGGTTTTTTTTTAAATTTTTAACACGCACTTCAGAAAATTCTTTTGAGTATAAGTATTAAGAACAGTAAGTTTTAATTTACTTTATCAGTAAAGCTGTTTCGTGATGTTTCTCAATGACTTGTATGTCATCCTGTACAGTTGCAATAATGCTACTTTTTGTGAGATATTTAGAAAAAACTGTAACTTTTTTCAAATATTTTTGTGCATGATTTCTGGACTTTTTTTAAGATTTTATCAATTATTGTTAATAACCGTATTGTTTATAAACCAAACTGCTCTTTTTATGTCTCAATCAAAATAGCAGAGTTTTGGTTGCCTATCAACTAAGTGCAGTTTTGGTGGTATAGTCTGTTGAAACCCCAAAAATGGAGGAGATACGGATTTTTCTATTTTTTGAACACCCTGTATATGTTCAATCGTCTTACGGTTAACATAAAATGAAAGAGAAGTTCAAGATAAACATTTTGAGCTTTTTACGGTCGCTGAAACTCCAAAAATCACGGAGATATGGAATTTTCAAAACTTCGGTGCAATATATAAAAAAAATACAATTATCAAATATCTCGGGAAAAATAGAATTACGAAAATGTGGCAGTGGGTTACAATAATTAAGAATCACCTTCTGCATCCAATGTAGTAGGTTTGTACCTACTTAGAACCGAGTAAATAGAGTAACAACTGACAGAGCGTTAGTTTCAAATTTAGCTGTTTTTTGGACGCCCTGTATAGGTTCACTCGTTTTACGGTTAGCAGAGTAAATGAGCAGTTTAAGGCGAACATTTTAAATACTTTGTAAAGAGATGGAAATACCCATACACCACAATTTAAAAAAAATATTTTGAGTTTTTCTCATTGTACAGCAAACATAATTTGTCAACTACAAAATTATTAATAGAAAAAAGCAGACAAACCCTACCTTCAGGCTTATAACCTATAATATTTCCCATTGTGACTTCTGGTAGTTAACCGTCCGTTACCAAACAATTAAACTAAATTACAACACAATCTAAAGGCATTTAACGATCACCATGCACTAAAGAAATTTCAACAATGAGTTCTGCCGGACAACTAGACCTGTTTGTAAACTGGTAGTGGTAGTTCGCTTGGTTGAATTTTATGCAACATCTGATCGATAAAAACGTCAATTTTTGAGCATGTTCCGCCAGATCTTGAAGGCATACATTTTCAAGGAAAAAACAGCGTGGTTATTAGACTAATTAATATTAGTCTGACAGGTGTAATTTTTTAAAAAATTGCAACTGAAATTAATTATTAGTTCATCAATTATTTGTGTGAATGATCATTAATCATGTGTTTATGGACTGTACGAGAAATAGTAAACAAATATTTTACTAACTGGTAGTAGGTTTTTAAATTTAATACAACAAAAAACAGCGAATTTAAGAATCAGTTTGTCTATAACTCACAACTATAAAAACAAGTTTAGCAATCAATTCTAATGATAAAAGAAAATATATGGACAAACTTTAAAAGTTACAATAAATTGTAATAAAAGTTAATAAAAGCATTACCTGTTTCACTTGCGAGACTTTGGTAAAGTATACACTTTTCCATAAAAAAATTTCCTTGGGAATCCAAAGGTATCAACTTAAATACTATAATCACCGTATTTACTTGGTGATTATTAATTTCAGTTTTTTTCTAAGCATAATTTACTTAATATGTAACCTTTAGGGTCCGTTTTTGCAAAAAAAAAATCCTCTGGTGCAGACAGGTCAGAAATTCAGATAAAAAATGTCAATAACACTTTTATGGCAATACGTAACGAAAATCTTACTGCATAAGGAAATTTTCTTCACAAACAATTTACGGTAAACGATAAATATTTGTAAATACACTTTTTCCATGTGGAAAAGCTTGAAAAATACATTCAAATCAACGTTGCCAAAGCCAAAACTCTTGATTCAGTCATTTGGGCAACGTCGAAAAGCTCAAAAAGCTTTTATTTCGTTTTAAACTAGCTATGACGTTTAAAAAAGTATAAAAGAGTCTTTTAACCTCAGAACTGTCAAAATTGACTCCATGGAGCTATAAAGACTACTTACAGTATAGTGTGGTACCTCCAAGAAACACATCTACTTGGCATTTTATAATTTCCAAATTGTTGCTTTTGATGTGCATTTATTTAAAATTCTTTTAAAATTTTTAAAATTCCCTTCTTCTATCTCTAACTGTATAAAATAATGCTGTAGGACGATACAAATTATACAAAATTATGTTCTAGTTAAAGACATTTTTGTTTTTTTTTGGGTTACAAATTTAATTTTTACTGTTATTGCTCTATATAATTTTAATCCAGAATTACTCCAAAGGAGATAATGATTTTACATACTAATGGAATAGTCTCAAAAGGTTTGAAATCCTAGGCTCTAAACTTGACTTAAAGGTACAAAAATATGTAATAACTTTCTTAATTTGATCACTAATTCACAATTACTATTCAATCATTAATTTAATCGTTAACATAATAGTTTTCTTGATGCTTGGTGAAGGCAAATTAACGTTAGCACCTCGATGTATACTGTTTAAATAATCTGCAACTGATATAGTATCTGTATTTTGCAAACTTTAATAGCTCAAGTGACTTCAAACCGTCAAATGTAATAAAACCGAACATCTTTCAAAATTGTCCTTTGATCATTTTTCCAATAAGAGAAAGAATGTGTGTTATCAAAGTTTCCTACCTAGAAGCTTGTGTCATCCGCATAGAATAACATATTCTGATTTAAACCAATACCAAAACCAATATTGTTAATAATAATGAGTACTACATAATACAAAATGCTTTGTATTGATTTTTTTCAAAACAAAAATTTGTTGTTGAGTCAAATTGGAAACTGTGCTTACTATTGCCTCAGTGAAAAACTTTTGTAGAGAGTGAACTATGTAACAGGTAATTAAGAAAATCTTCTCAATAATAGGCTCTTCATAATAATAGCAATAAAATAATTCATTTTAAAGAAAATGAGGACGTTCATGACGATAATGACACCTTGAACTGGATTCAAACCCAATTATCGTTAAAAATAAAACCAAATTTAACTGAACTCCATATACAGGTTATTTACTTACAATTCCGCTATAGTTAACTAGGTGGCATCCTTAATCCTTGCCTAGATCAGTTTTTTGCGTTTTCGTTAAAATGCCTATAAACCCAATAGCTATAACTAAATATGGTTGTTTACATTTCTGTTTCTAACGAATTGAAACTAAAAAAGGAGTAAATCCAGCAGAATTACCCACAGAAAAACTGATGTACCTACTAAAGGAACACAAAGTAAAACATACGATATACCAAAAAAAAACTAATTTACTCTAATTTATAATATTTTAAACATAACATACACCACATGCTTTATCTTAAAAACTTAGTGGCTAATTATCACCTAATTGCTCAATACTTCATTAGACTTTGCTTAATTTTAAGACCTTTGGCCTACATATGGCACGACAGTGAATGCTTTAAATGCGTTTTCGCAGTTATTACGCAATATTAGTAGAAATTTTGTTCTTGAATTAATTATGGGAAAATGTTTGCATTTAACAAATTAAATACCGACAAAGTGTTTTTGCACTAGAATGGCTTTAAGTAAACGTAAATTGGGCAAAATGCTGATAAGGCAATTAGAAGTATGTACCTTCTCTTCCTAATCTTACAATCTTGATTTACACTGATACTGCTTGAAAATCTTGTTTTTGCTTGAATCCTCTCTGTAATTTTTGTTATATTATTTAGAATGTTAGAAAACTAGAGCATTTGAAATGTTTAGGAAATAATGGAGGTAAATTGTTCTCAAGCTTCAAATCTTGCACGATTATTGCTATTTATGTTGACTATTAACCTTTTATGAAAAAGGAAAATGCATGGTGCTGATGTAATAATATTTTACAGAAGAGTTACAAAATGGTAATTTTGCTCTTTGTACGGTGTATCATTGTTGTTAAATGACTGTTAGCTTTGGTTTTTAAACTATACCAGATAATTTTAAGTTTATGATAGTTATAGACAAACTTAAATTTAGCCAACTTTCCACACCTAAATAACTGTATTCCAACTGAAATTAACTTTTTTTTCTTGTCATTAAAAATGTCTACAAAATGTAAATTGAGAGAAACTTTGTTAATATAAATTTGTAGTAAAATGTAAAATTGATTCAATCCCAATTTTGGTAGTCGTTTCTACTTAACTTATGTAAAAGCAATTTAAAACTACTTAAGATATCAAGAATAAACTATACTGTATTAATATGAACCCATAAACCCATAAAAAAATTTAATTAATCAACAAAATCAAAAATATCTCACCGATTATCTAGATTGTTGACCCAAAGCGGAAAATCACACGAAAACTGCAACGCCCAGAATGGAAGATTATGCAAGGTGATGCTGGAACCGCAACTGCAATGGTACCCACTAACAAGAACCTCTCATAGGTCTATGAAACGTAATATGCTACAGCCCTGTCTATTTATTGGCTGGTAACTGGACTGTGGCTGCTTAATTCACCCATAACGTACATAAAGTGAAAATGTATCTTCTTAGATTTATGCGAGATTGATCAACCTTTTGGGGTAAACAGTCTTTATTACCTATCTTCGATTGATTGACACAATTCAAGCTTTTGAAGAGGAAATGTTCACTCACTTACATACAATTTTTTTATCATAAAACTTGATTAAAGATATTTTCAAACACAAAATAAAATTGAACAAAAAATAGACCAATTTTTTCACCATTTTAACCATTTTAGAGGCATTTGGAACTTCCTGGAGGATCGCAATGAAGTATTATCAGTATGACTAAAAATGCTACTTGTAAATTGAAGATCTCAGGAATTAAATAAAACCACAACATGTGGTAACAGTTCCAAATCGTGTTAATTTCCAAGTCATTCAGCTGTTTGATATATTATTTGCATACAATAAAACCACAGGTCATCTTGAACATGCAATAAACTGATATTGAAACCAGTTCAATCGCGTTTTTTGACCAGTTTCTCGTATTTTGGTGATTTTGATTGAAAATGTCCAAACAGAAGAAATCTAGTAGCAACCAAAACCATGGTACATCAGTGCAACTTGGGAGCAAACCTATCATTGATTCACGTAAGTTTTACTTTACAAGATGTAAAATTATTCATTTGCCATTGAACTTTGTTCAGTAAATATGTAGGAAGCTTGTAGGCTGATGACACAGCCAGATCATGATCTGCCGGAATAAAAATCAGTAGGCAGCATTTTTGTATAGTTTCTGGGCTTTTAAATTTAAAATATAAAAAAAACACCAACTTACCACTATTTAATTGTCTGGCGCCTTTTTACAATTAGTAAGTGATTAATTGTTATTTTTTAATAAATTAAGACAGGTAATGTTCATTTTGACCGAGTGTAGAGTTTATGTGTATTTTTAAAATAAACTGTTTTTAATTTGCAATGGTTTTATCGCCATTAAACGCCTCATTATTTCCTTTGTCGCGTATTATGATAAGGCAACCAGCTGCTTTTGTTTCGCGATTAGTGCATATAACTCCGTCACATTTACGTTTAATTTTAATTTTGTGAAAAAATTAAATTTCGCTAAAAAATATGTCGGGTTTGTCAAAAATTAAATATGTGCCTGCTTCAGATGCATGTGAGTATTCAATTACACAAAAGTAAAATTAGTTGAAATTAGCAATTTTTATTCCATTGGCAGTGTACAGGAGTAAAAAAGTCGTTACAGAACAAATCAATTCAAAGTACTAAAACAGTGGTTACAGAAATGAATTTACATTCATTGTGGCATATTTATCTAAACTGTTCTTTTCTTAAAAAAATCTACTACTCATTTACTTTAGATGTTACAATTAGATAACAAAAAAAATATATTCATTTTGAAATATACGATCTTATCCCGTTAAACATGAACTTTTGTAACCTTTGCTGTACTCGCAAAATATTTAGCAAAATTCAATATAACGAGAGTTCAATTTAACGAATTTATTCGTTTATATTGTTGTGTTTATTGTATTTGGTCAATCAAACACGTTCAGTAACGATTTAATTGTAATTAAAGAAAGCGTTGATAAAAATGTTTGAAATGGATCAGGTTAAAGCTAATGTAGTGTTTGTGCCAGCCACTGAAAAATGTAAGTTTTTATGTTTTTTTTAAGTGTTTGTTTAAATTGCGATTTAAGTGAAACATGTCTACTAAATTAATTTCTTGTTTTCTGGAAAACTATAACAGCCATAAATATAAATTTTCTTTTTGAACATGTATGACTTTTTTTAAATCATTTGTTTTATATTTAAATACAAACTTGCCATCTGCTGTAGTTGTTTTGATTATTTCCTATTTTTTTTTTTAAATGTATGTTAAAAACAGAAAATAACAATAAAGAAGATAATGGGATTAAATTGGTTTTTGGAAAAAAATTATTGGAATTTTCCAAAAAAATGTTAACAAACATTTAATTCTGACTGCATGTTACTCTGTACTTATTGGTGAGTAGGGAATACAGCATGAAGATAGTAGAAAAATCTGAGTTTACTGGCAAAAAATGTATTTCAAATGTTTTACTTTAAATTAGGCAGTTCAATCATTTTAACACTCAACTCAATCTTTTGGCTAATTTTGGGCAATTAGCCAGCACGTCATTTCTGCAAAATTTTCCGCTCTTCTTTTAAAAGTTTTAGACAATTAGCTATCTCAATCATATCAACACATTCTTCTGCTCTTGACAATTTTAGGAAATCAACCAGCTGAATCATTTTTACACACTTTAATTTTGATAATATTGGTCTAATTTTTTCAAAGTTCCAGCTGCTCTGTATGTAGTTTTTAGGCTCAGTTTGCTCTATATTTAACAGCTCATTCAAACAATGGCACAACTTTATGAACATGGGAATTTTGTTATAATGTATTTCTAGTTATAATACATTATGAAACAAGGTAAATTTTGTTCGGTTGTTTTGCATTATCTGTGATAGTTATACAGTTAAAGGGATAAGAAAGAAAAACATTTAAACTGCTGAACACCTTAATTTGAGAAAATTACCAAAAACATAATGAAACACATTTACCTAAAGGGAAAAAAACAAATTACACTGAAACACGATTATTTGACACTTTGAACAAAAAATGAAGATCACAATAAATTAGGTAAATACTTACGGCAAACTGTTTGAAGATTTCATATGAAAAATGTGTCTTAAATAATGCGAGAAATCAACTGCTTTTAATGTTGTTAATTTTTGGTCTAAAACTATCTAAAACAGTAAAACCAGGCTAAATTTGTTACTTAATAATAGTAATTTAGGTAGTTTTAATCAATATTCTACCTAATATGGACAAACAGTGATAACATGCACAAAGTGAAAATTACTAGGTGTATTTTATATGAGTACTAAATTATAGAGCATTGTTGTTAAGCAGAGTTAATAACAAATTAGACATAATTTGGTCTCATTATTAATTAGTTAAATATATCAAATACAGATATTTCTACAAATTTGATACAAAATTGGAATAATTATGTCAGGAACAATGGTATTTGAGCTCAAAGTTTTTAAAGGGATCAAGGTTTTAACAATTTTGTTCTGATCAATTTTCAAATTATACAAGCCTACTTCAAAACTGTACTACATAATAATAATTACTGGAAATTAGTAATATTGCTTTAAGATAATTAGCAGAACCGGTTTCAGATATTTATTACTGGAATTAATATGAGAAATGTCAACTTCTCGATTACTGTGTTTCAATGCAACATCCATTAATATGTTCCAGTAAACATATTACCTTTGCAATGGTATTTCTTATAAATAACCAAAAACTCAACGTTTCTGTAAATGAAACTACATACTGTTCAAAAATCATTAACAATTGCATGGTTTGTGGTAGAAAAACGAAACAATTTAATCATTGTTATTACTCACTGATTTGCAGAAAGGAAACAGTGTATATAATGACACATCAAGCACACTTATGTTCTTAATAGAATTCAAAGGTTAATTCAGATTTTTGCAAATTCATTAGTGCATTTTCAAAGTAGTTTCAATCTAAAAACGATTAGTACAGTAGGTATAGTTTTACTTTCATATTAGTTATTCAAGGCTGAGCAATTATACGACAATATACATATTGGCATCTTCTGTTGCAACCTTCACAATACTTGAAAACAAATTTATAATTTCTTAATGAAAAGTTAATTTGGGAACCCGTTCTGCGCAACAACCCAACTAATGGTCAATGGTCTTGAAAATATATACACCTTCATCTCTTATCAAACTTCAGCAGGTAGTTTCACCATCAACACTTGCAGTCAACGTTTTGCAGCCTGATCGAAAGTAAACTAGCACATAATATTAATTTCTCTTGTGCATGTATCCAATACAGAGTGTTTAGTTGTTTTTCACCTATTTTTTGTGTGATTTAGAGTAAAAATGCCTTCACAGGAACTAGGTAAGTTTGTTAGGATGTTTTTTTGAAGTCTCCATAAAAACAATTTTTTCAAATAATTTATGATTTAAATTGATGTCTGGTTATTATCAATATTACTTTATATTTACAAACATTATGAGTTGACGATTGTGCTGGCCAGACTTCGTGCCACTTGATTTTTATTATTTTGTCTTAGTTACTATAAAAATGTGGTTAAATGATTTGAAACTTTAAGTTAATTAGTTAATTTCCTTTATTAGTTTAAAAGTAAGCTTCAAGATGTTAGTAGAAGAATTATTGGGGTTTCTTACAAAACTCAGGAAAGTTTATGGTTCTGTCTGTGGTTTTATTTTTGTAAATAAGTTTATTAGACAACATTACATAAACAGTCAAATTTTATGCAAAATTGACTTACCAGACTATTTGCGGTCATTTTGATCAATTTCAATCAGTCAAATATCATGAACACATTCAACTCTGAAGATCCTGGTCTATTGAAGGTTTGGCACCGCTGCCAAAAATTGCCAGTCAGAACTACAGTAAAAGAAAATGACTGAAAAACGTGTCAAATTTAAGGAAATTAAAATTAGTATTTTGATTTGTCAAATTGTCGAAAAATCAGATTCTGGCGATTCAGAAAAAAACACTGCAAATTATACTGTCAGATCAAAATGAACCGTAGAGTAAGCTTTTGAGCAAAATCTAAAAAATCACCCTGTACTTGGACGTCTCTAATTACATCCTATTTTTTTTCTTTTTTTGACCATTATTGATTTTTCGGATTGTTTTAGTAAAAAACACATTTTTTTAATAAAATAATTTGTTTATATTAGTTCTACAGGAAACAGTAAATAATAAAGCTGCAAAGTTAGTAAAATACTAATTATACATTGGCTTGTGCATCCTTTAAGAATATTCTTTTTGCCTTGCCCTACTTGTTAATTAACATTTTCCACAAGATTATCCAAGTATTATTAATGAGGAACCTTTATCAACTTACCTTCACCTTAATAGCTGTATTTTCGGTTACAAACCAGTGTTGACCAGGGTCAAGTGAGTTTATATATTCAAAGTCGTTCATGCTAAATCGATAAGTTCAATCAAGGATGGTTTCTTTTTTAATACCAAACAAAAATGTCAACCTCTCGTTTACGGTGTAATATATTTTGGAAAAAAATATGAAACGGTTTACTTTCCACTTTGAAAAAGTTAATTAAGGTTAATTTGTGGTGGTTATTGCAGTTTTGTGTGTAAATGATTACCTTCAGCTATTGATTAACATAATTATTGAGTGGGAAGATTCAGGGTTAATAAACCCAGTATATACTAGTCCGACAATGAAAGTATAAAACTAATACAGAATAAAAACACTAATCAACACATATAAGGCTTGAAATAATTCGTGGTATTTATATTAATTAACACGTAAGATAGATCAACTACATACACTATCAAAAGGGGTATTAACAATATGTACGTATATTAATTGCAAATATCCGGCAAATTCTAAATTAGTTTTACCTAAATAGTTCTTGCTGGAAAGTTATTTTACGTCAGGACAAACTGAAATCGTTCAGTTGACCAAACGTCCAAGTAATTATCATAATTTAAAGATTTCAGTCTGATTACCGACCAGTAATTTGCGTCATTTGATGACTGACCTTTGCTCATCCTGTCTCCACATCCTCCAATTACTTGCTGGCGAAATTGTGGAAACTTTTCTACAAAAAAATAAGTTTTTATTGCTATATGATTGATTGGGATGTTTTGTGATGCATCATTATGACTAGCTGTAATTATTGCTCTATAGTTATTAATTATAAGTTCACATTTTTGTAATTTTATTATCTACAATCATAAATGTATAGAACTCTAATACAGCTGACATGTTCAAATGAATGTTCTCTAACATAAAGGCTAATCTATGTTGTTTGGTTTCCCCAATTTTCCTACTTGGTCATTGAAAAAAAATATCAAAATAATGAATAAAATGTTATTGGCTTCAACCTATCTTAACCTTGGATCGTGATTATGTTTCAAACATGCAAAAATGAATTTTTGTCGTCAAATATAAAACATGCTAATTGGTTGAGTGATTTATGTACTGTCTTCCAGGTAATTCTGACATTTTGCTTTTAGGAATATAGATGTAACAGATATTATCGTAATTTAGTGAGTAAACAATCAGATTTACTAATAATTATTTCCCACTCATTTACTACATTGTGAAGAAAATAAGAAATTTGTCTTTCTACGTACACAAATTAGATTTCATGTTTAATTTATTACAGTTAAAGCCACAATGCTCTCTGATATGGACTATATGCCCACCGTAGAACTAGGAAACTACACATTAACTATCGAATTAGAAGAGCTGAAACCGGAAGTTAAGGAAATAGCCAGAAAAGAGTTGCGGGAAACGCCGGAAGTTGCCCAAAGTGCTGTACAGGAACTAAAAGAATTACTGAAAGGTATGAAGCTTTAAAGTTATCTATTATTAAAATAATTCCTTGGAAATACAGTTTAAACTGGTACTAGTGCATGAAAGCTACAATTTTCTTTATTTACACTTATTGAAAATCATTTATGTTACAGAAGAAACAGACTTGTACCTGCCTTTGGAGAATGAAATTTGGTTATCAAGGTTTCTCAGACCAACCAAATTTTATCCAGAAAGTGCCAGAGATCTGGTAAGTAGCTTTGTATAAGAATGATTCCAGAAAGAATTTAAAGATATAAGTAGTGGACAAGACTAACTATGCTCTATTAAATAATGATTTATCTTGCAGATTAAAAGATATTACGCTTTCAAACAAACACATCGCGAAATATACAAAGACCTGCTACCTAGTAATGAAAGAAATATCTTTATGCAAAACATTCTCACTGTACAACCCAATAGAGATCAGTTTGGACGAAGAATCCTAATTATAGAACTAGGAAGTAAGTATAATGTACTTAAAACATATGATTGGTTTATTAATAAAACTGCCTGTTAAGAAAAATGGAAAACAGACAAAGTAAGCTTGGACGAAGTGTTCAAAGGATGCGTTCTATTCCTGGAGGCAGCCATGTTGGAACCAGAAACCCAAGTATGTGGTGCTGTAGTAATATTCGACATGAACGGACTATCTATGGGGCAAGCCACACATTTTAACCCAAGATTTGCGAAAAGAATCGTAGACTGGCTCCAGGTAAAATCTGCTAGTCTAAATTTGAACAACTTTTATATTTACAATTTTTCATTTCAGGATAGTGTACCTCTAAGAATTAAAAACATCCACGTGGTAAACCAACCGTACGTTTTTAAAGTGGTGTTCGCCTTTTTCAAACCTTTTCTAAGGGAAAAACTACGTGGCCGTATCATTTTCCACGGTACCGATCGTAAATCGTTGCACAAATACATGGATCCACAATGCTTGCCAGAATGTTATGGTGGTACGTTGAGTTTACCCAGAATTGATGGTCCGCAATGGTTGGAATTGTTGGAAAAGTGCGATGAGGAATTTAAAGGTAACAATGGTTGTTCTAATAAGGTATTAGTTACTATAACATAACTTTTTTTATAGCCATCAATCAATATGGATACAAAAAGCAAGTGCCAGAATAATTTAGTTATAAACGACTGTCGTCAATAAATTTAAATTTTATTTGGATGGGTACCATTTTAGCGCATTTTTTTTATACACAAGTCATCAAAAAATGTGATAGAAATATTGTATATGTATAGTTTAAATTATAAGAGCCATTTTTATTGTTTACTATATATTTGTATTGTAAATACTATTTGTTTGAACATTTCTAGATATTATTATAGTAAAGATATACTAACAGTTTTTGTTACAAAATTTTACTGTTTTTGGATTATAAAGCAAATATTTTAAGTTTGGTGTGTTTTGTTTTAAATGTTGCATTTCAGTACTATGACTTCACCAACCTGTCATGGATCCATGAGAAGCCTTTCTAACTGAAGCAGTGATATTGCAATAATAGTAACTTAAAGTTTATGGGTGATTTTCTGAAAAATCTGAAGTGTATGGGATCTGTCAATACATAATTATCAGCAACATATTATGACTAGTTCTTCAGAGAAAGTTTTAAATGCATTTTTATTTGTACAGATTTACAGTCAATATGTCAATTAAATTCAAAACAGTTTTGGAAATTAATGTATTTTCTGGAAAGCCCATTCTCTCCAATCAAGTTTACCATAAAAAAGTACTATGACTTACACCTTTTCACAGTTTTAATCTTCCAATACTGATTGCTCTTTCTTTATAATTTGCATTCATAAAAACCAGGAAAATAGAGAAGATAAAAATGACACATAAATAAGAAAATTAGTATATTTGAAAAAAAAACTAAATCACATTATCAACCAGGTGAACTACCAGTACTAATCACAGTTTTGTTATCAGATTCTGGAGCTTCTTCCACTTCTTTAATTTCAGTAAAGTAACCATAAGAATTAAAAACTGCAAAAATGTTTTATTTATTACTTGTAGAGAAAATGAAATCAATACGAACCTTTAAAGTCATGCTGATAGTAAAACAGCATTTCCGAAAATATTGATCCTGGATATTCAGGTACATTGGCATTTCCGCCAAACTGTTTAGGCAAACTGTCAGCACCGATTTGTTCGCAAAGCGTCTTGAAATTGGTTCCATGGAAAAACAGCTAAAACACTCGTTACTTAAGTTTTTTTTTGGGTTTTAGTAGTGGTTTATAACTAACTCTTTTCTTTATGTAATCGCTTAAAACTGGTTTGAATAACGCGTAAAGCATGTTGAATAAATATGGCTGGTTTATCACATGAAGACCTCGTAAACGCACTGGAGCGCAATCCTACAAAAATATTTTTTTAAATTGTTGTAATAGCAACTTTGATTAAAAACCACTCACTTGTACCCAATCAGCGATTAATTTAGCCATTGATGGAGAAAACTGATACACATGAGTAATGGACAAACCCTCCATATTTAAAATCACATTCACTCCTCCAACTTGGGTTTTCGGTTCCATCATTGCAATCTCAATCGCTACCATTATGGATCTGAACATATCTTCCAGCGTTACTTCTTTAGGTTTCCATTTTGCTGATTTAAGTACTTAAATACAGTGTATTACTGGAAAAATAACGCTGACATACCTCCAGCATTGATTATCATAATCCGACCACCGTATTTACTTCTTGTAGGTAAAACCATAAAAACTTCACTATCAAACACGTGACGTACTCCTTCAGGTGTTATACCAAATCCTCCATATTTTGGGTATTTCACTTTGAATTTGTAGAATTTTCGCATCATTTTGAATGCCTGGTCTGCGTTGAATTTGAAGGGTCGTAGGAACTTGATAAGGAATTTCTCATCTTCGATTGGAAGATTAAGACCTTTCTCAGCTGAAAACGATCATCAATTCTAAATGAATTAAGTTTAATAGCAACAAGAATTATAATACAAATTTTACTACCTTTGAATCAACAAAAAGTATTGAAATTGCATATATTAACTATAGAATTTACCAATATCTAGTGCTAAGAACTACTTTTTTCCAAATAATTAACCTTGCAACACAAACTTGTAATATCTTTAGCGTAGACATGTAATAGCACTTGAATCACTGATTTCTCTTTATTCTAAAATCCTGTACATTTTCGACTGTGAAGGTTAATGTTTTACTAATGTTCCTGTTATTTCGTCTATCTTGACATGTTTGGAATTAATTTGACTCTCATTACCTTTAATTAATTCCCTAAATTTGTGAAGTCCTTCCTGAACTCGTTCTGGACTTTCCAGCAGTTCAGTTTTTGCCCGTTCTTCGAATTCCCCGCTAATTTCTTCCAAGTCTAAACGTAGTTGGTAGGGTCCTAATGTGACAAAGGGACTTCCATTTTCATCAGTCTCCACGCATATCGGCATTATGTGATTTATAGGTCTGAAACAATAATTGTTGTTATTAAAAATGATTTAATGGTATTTGTTATTGTTCTTTAAGGTCAAAAGGTGATGTTTTTGTACTGAGCTTTATTAAACATATTTGATTTTGAAATATCTAAAGAGAGTTGCAATATTCAACTCAGTGAAATTTTGATATGTTGTTCTGCTTAAAATTCTCTACAGTTCACCTTGATAACTCACTGATTGCTGAAATATCCTAAATTAAAGTAAAAGTCTGATTTTTCACGTCAAAATTAGAAAATTGCAAATTTTGACCCTATGAACTCCACTGAAAGACTTAATTGAGCTCCACAATTAGATACAATAGAACTTTCAGACAAATAGCGATATTTCGGTTTAAGCACGTTCCGCACGGACTCATTAGTGTTTATTCTTGTTGGGGATTTATATAGAAAAGGAATTTGACCAATTTCATTGTCTGACAGCATTAAAAATTAATTGGAAATATTGAGAAGAAAGATTGGAAAAAGAGATTAATTTCTGTATTCAAATGTGTTTTATTCAACCATGACAGTTTAGTAGTTTTAAGCATTTCTCCAAAACCGACAGAATAATTACTTCTAAGAGTCGATTTATGAAACAATATTTATAAAAATCAGTAATGAAAATATAGTAGAGTTGGTAATATAACTGGAAAATAAAAAGGACAAAAAAATTAACAACCATAACAACATTTATAAAAAAATTTCAATGCAGTCAAACTTTGCTCTTTTAGACAATATTAAAAATATATTTATACGTAAAACAGGATTCTATCAAACAATAGTTAGCAGAATCAATTAAATATTTGCGATGAATCACGATACCAACACAAAGCAATTTCATTTGTGATGAAAATGAAAGTGTCGTTTAAAAACGTAATCGAATCCACTGCAGATCATAATAACGCAGATATACCGTACCTTTCTTATTATCTGGTCAACGGCATTTACTACACAGTAACAGAAATTTCACTTAATGTTGTGCAAAGAACCAACGACAACGAAAGACTGAAATTGAACGCATCAGTTGTGGGCTACTAAACCGATGTACACTCTGTACATCGCAAAAGTCGGTCAATTTACAGTCAACATGCGTGTTTATCTCATTTGAACACCAATTATATGTATATCAGTTTAAAGTAAATGAACGCGTATATATTTATGTAACATTATGAATTTTATGGATTATCAATAACTAATTCTTGAAAATGAGAGTGAAATTGAAAAAAGTACAGTTTTGTGCACTACAGAAAACAATTATATTATATGATTATTAAAAAGTTGACAAATTTTGTAAGTGAAAGTGTTAAAAAACATGAAAACAAAGAAATATTTTTGAATTTTCAGTAGTCCCAAGATTTGAAAGATGCTGTTTAATCAAAATATCACTGCTACTAAAATTTTATAACGATTTTGTTATGTTAAAGACTACATTATTGCTCTATTTTTTAACAGATTTACTGACTTTACATGGAGTTTTTTAAACGGTTTAGTATTGTAATAATTACCCATTTCTTGCTAAACTTCATACTGTAAAACCAGAGCTGTTTAATTGAGAATTGTAATTCAATTGCGTTTCAAAAACCATTTTAAAAGAAGTTTAATTATCTAAGTACCAAATTTTTGGAGAGACCTTTTGTCCTTAAGAACCTCAGAAAGGAGAAATTTGTTTAAGGATGTTTAGTGAGCTCAGTGTCTAAATGTCTACTACAGAACTTCAATCCTCCGTAACTCGACCACATGGCAAAATTCAGGAAAATGTTAAGAAACAAAAACTGCAAGAAATTTAATTTTCTACGAAAACCTAAGAGGGACATTTTGACCTCAAGAGCGTTAGAAGAGAGTTATTTTTCGAAAACCAAGACAAGAACTGTGAGTCCAGGAAAAACAATTTCTGTATTTTTGTGTCCTTGGCAAAATCGGAGAAAAAGTGTAAGGAAAAAATTGTAGCTATAGTTTAATTCTCTACCAAACTTTAAAAATACATTTTGTTCATAAAAAGCGAGTTATTTGCTTAAGAATGTTTAATGGGGGCAAATAAGTGTCCTAAATGTCCACTTACAGAACTTCATATAATTTTTGGTAAATAGTTACGAATATATACGTAAATAAAGTACACACACACATTTACCTTTGCCATATTTATTATTATATAATGTTGTTAGTTAAAATGTATGTATCTGTCAATTAATCAAGGCTAAAAAATATGTTTGTTATTTTTTACTATTATATTAATTTGGCACTGCACATAAGTCATTTGTGAGTAGTTGATAATTCGAGTAGTTCAACTACTTTACAGGAGTAATTGATAATTGGATTACATTCATAAATTTTAGAGTAGTAGGTGGTAATTCGTATGTAATACTTTTTTGAGCAACTGCAACACCTTTCTAACTTTATTAGTTTGATTGCTATGTTCGCATCGTGTATTCTAATATGAAATAAATAAATACAGGAAAGTTACCTAATTGGGTACAAAAAAGCATTAAAAATCACTTTGCACTTTTATAGATCTGGTAATTTAGTGTTTATTTGCATAATTTATGTTGCTATTTTTGTCCCTATTTAAGTACTTACTGAATCGGGAAACACGAATATATTTATAAAACTAACTAGCCGAACAAAATTGTGAGAACTACTAAAAGTAGTTCAATGTCATGGTCAGTAGACTTTTCGCGAACACTGACCAAAAATTATTTTTGTTAGATTCTATAAACATATTAACGTTGGAACATGTCTGGCAAATCAAAATATTTCTGTTTGCTACTCAATAAAGTACGTTTAGTTTTACATTAACAACAACAAAAAATATAACAATGTTTTATCTGAACCATTATCTTTTGAGACCTTCTGTGGGTACTCAAAAATGCCAGTATTGCCAGACCCTTTACTGCTTAACTACAGAGATATCCAAAGATTACTCAATGCTCTAAATTACTAAACAAACAGAAGCTTTGGAATTGAACACTACTGATCTCATTACTCCAACTTACCCATGACCAGAAGGAGAAAGCGTATAATTTCCATAGGAATTACGTAATTTAGATGCCTTTTTCGTCGTTTGCTAGACTAAATGTGGCGTTCAACTGAGGAAATTACGTACATACGATGATCAACAGGTTTCGTTTTTATTTCACCGATCAATATACCAGAGAAATACCAGGGACGACGATAAACTTGGTAAATTATGATCCAAAACGGCGTAAAGTAAATAAGTTACGTAAAGTGATTTACAGGGGCAAGATATTAGTATTAAATATACCTTTAACAAAAGTGTATGTTAATCAATCAAACATGTCAAATCATAGAACGTTTTTGGCTTATTTTTATTCATAAATTGAAAAAAAAATTACTTACTAGTTTATTAATGTTACTTAACTCACCACTCACCATTTAATCACTACATATAGACTCTAAATGATCGTGCTATTCAGTAAGCAATCTAAACCTCAATTCGTGATATTACGCTGAACTGAATCAAGAAAAATGAATTTCTAATGAGAAACCTTTGATCTGAAATTAAACAATACCTTTCCATACATTAGGAATATGTTAACTCACGTTTAAAAGGTCGTTACCGACATATTGGGTATTTTGGTTTTGTCAAACATAAAATTTGTGTTTCCAGTTGATAAAGGGTTAGTAATAAACATTAAAAATTGTTGATTTTATTAATACACAGCAGTCTCTAAAAAGTTTCAAAGTAATGGGGATCTAAAATGTGGTGATATCACTACAACCAGCCAGGCTACTGCAACACATTCTGAAACAGCAAAAAAACAACACTTTTACCTAGTAAACAGCTAAAATATTCAGGAACTACCTAAACTCTTTGAAAATGCTTTAACACCATTTGTGGTAGGTGAAGGTCTACCAACTTCGACTCTATCCAAAAAGTGGTATGTGGCATTAAAACCTGTCCCATCTAATCTGTCATTAGACCGAAAAAACACTCTGAGAAATTTTTTGTCCGACTCCACGTTAAATCCATTTTTGAAGAAACCGCAATGTTTTTCGTATTTGCGGTCCCTTATTTCCATGAATCCAGAAAATTCGACGTAATCACTAGCTGAAGTTGGTTCACACCTACAGAAAAACCAATATTTGATGCAAATGTTTGAGACACTCTATAAACTTTTTTTCACCCTTAAAGCAAGTTTTACACCAAAAGTTTTAATTCTCTCTTTCTGCCTCAAATGCATGCATATTTGGAGAGAATTTAGTGTTTACGTTCATTTATTTTTTAGTTCTTATGGCAAAACCCATTAAGTTAAGCTTATTTCAAACAAATTTGAACCATAATAATGCTTTCTGGAACTTGGAGGAAATGAAATATTTAAACCGTACGCTCACTTTTACAACAATGTGCAGATGTGTCAAAAACGTGAAAAAATCTTTTAAAAATGCCTCATTTCTTAATTCGTTTAGTAATAAATAATATGCCATTTTGGAGCAGTTTTGTTTCAAACTACTCTCAGTTTTTAGAGCAAAACTGATTAAGATAGTGTCTTATTTCAAGCAAATTTGAAAAATAATGATATTTGTTTGCTTTTGCTGTAATTAAAGCATTTTAGGACCTGAGTAGTAAATGGAATATTTAAACCTACAGTAGATATGTAAAAAATAAATTTTTTAAGTGTTAAGTAAAATGTAATGTAATGTAATTTGTCATAAAATTCGTTCTTGAAGCTGCATTATGAATAAATTTATCAACTTCCTTTACATCAAACTGCGGTGTAAAACCTAGTCGTAAATGCTATACAGTTACGTCAATCTGATATCGACCCTTTACAACCAAACTTTTAACTACATTTTGTTCAAAACTTCGTTATTATAACTGATAAAGTTTAGGTTAATTTATAAAGCCACTTACGGTAGCACACCTTCCACATCAAAATATATAAAGTGTAACAGAACCTTTTCATTTGGGTTCCCGTAAAAAAAATAATGACACTCCATATCTCTGGGGTAGAAACCTGGAAAGTTTGGTGTGTGAAAATATCCGATTTTTGATTTGTTGCTATAATATTCAAAGGCACAACGAAAGTCCGACAGTTGGGTTCCTGTTTTAATCCCATAGTCTAGAATAAATACAGAGTGTGTAAAAAAAATTTGAAATTTGTTGGGATTTACCTTCTGTAAAACTATAAGTGGCATTAAATCCTCTAGGAAATCTTGGAGGAAGTTTACTACGAAAGTGAAGAGTTAACTTGGGTCCATTAGACATTATTGGTTTTGGTATCACTGATCCGCAAAACGAATCAATCTTCTCCATTCTCTCTCCAACGTATATGAAAGCGTCTAGAGCATCTTGGTGATCACATCTGTATGATTTATCAGTTTAAAACGGTGCTGGTGGTTAAGTGGATACTTACTCCAAATTTCCAAAGGGACTGAATAAATTAAAATCGTGGAAAACAATCTGGACCACTTCCTTTCCTTTGCCTTGGAACTCATACCTGCACAAGGATTTGTATGGATATGGCGAGGGGTACAAGGGACTAGTTACAGTGCCATTTTTGCTTGAATCACTGCTTATTATCTGGTCACAATTTAAATCTGAAACAATAATTATTTAAATAACCATCCCTCCAAATCCCTTATTTACATTCAGGGTGAATGCAATTAAGATAATCGAGTTAACAGCAATCAGTTATTAAGGATTCAAGAAGCGTAATCAGTTTGTGGGCGAATGTTTAGCTTTCAAACCAAAAAGTGATTTGATTTTAAAGCAAATTCTCTATAATAAACTTGTAACTCCTAAACTTACACCTTTCGTGTAAAATCCATTGATATCGAGCGGAATGTCTTTACAGTTAAGCTGCGCTTTGTAAAGTTTGAAGGAATTTTGTCATTCAATCATCTCGCAAAGGAAATATCTGCTTTTAACGACACTGTTCTAAGCTCAAGCCCAAAATTAAATTCACGAATAATCCTTGTGATTTCTAGTAGAATTTGACATAAAACGGGTGTTTTAGCTTTTGCAGGAAACTAGGAAACGCCAATCGACTGTAGCAAGAAATAACTTAGAAAGTTTTCGAGAATTTCTTTTGTCTCAGAAACGTGATTTGTGGGTTTACTTAACGATAGGAAACATTCTTAAAATGGGAAAGTTTTAGTAATAAAATATGATGAATAAGAGCAAGACAAAGCAGAAGAAATACGTACAAAAATTGAACTCAAACCAACCTAATTGAACAGTTAAATGAGCTTATCAGTACCCTATTTGAGGATGAAGGTAGTTCATAACATAAAAATACATTATCCTTTCTCTCTTTTATCCCTTTTAATAAGAACCGAAAATACACCCTTGTTGCTGACCTACTTGGCAGCCATATACAAAAATTTCTTGCTGATGTGCTTTGCAGATATGAACCACAATAATGAAACCATAAAAACCCTAATTACTTGAAAAAATTTAGTGAAAGGTAATTTAAATTCTATTAGCCACCCACATTGAATGATTTCACTAGATTTTAGGGTTGTCCTAAATTCGACCCTTTCAGAGGTAAATTTTTTTCATAGTAACGCAATAAAGCAGGAAAGTTCTCCAAAATTTACAAAACAAATTTGATTTTGTTGGATTAACTTTGAAATTTACATGCAACTCTGAAAGGAAATATTCCTTTCAGACGTTATTACTCTTTGGAGTCATGTATTATAAGATCGCGTAGGAATTTTCCTTTATTCTGATCTTGTCTGCACAAAGACAACTTTGTGTATTTGAATTTAAATTAAATAGAGCAGGAAAGTTAATTGCTGTCTCAATTTAATTAGAACAAACACCGGAAAACATAATAAACATAGATGAGATAGAAATTTGAGTTTAATAAATGCTAAACCAAAATGCTTCTGCGGTACCACCAGACTAGAACTTTCCAATTTTCACGCTTACATAAAAACTATTTTTTTTTCAAATACTTCATGTCGTACTTAAAATTCCATCTGTCAATTTCAGCATTTGCAAGCATTTCCATTAATCCTCTGCACCATTATGACATAATGAGAATTTGAATCATTTATTTCGTGCCCGCAAAAAGGACAATTTTCCTGTTTTTCCACTTTCACCTTCAGGGAATAAGCTGAAAAATCCAAAAGAAAAGGTCCGTAATCTCATTTTCCTAACGCCAATTATATTTCACCCTCAAGGAAAAAACATTAACAAAAAAGTCATAAACAGAAGCTTTAAAAGATACTGTTAAACTTTTATAAGAATGTTTATAAGTAAATAATTTATGTATCTACTAAAAGTTTCTTCAATCTATACAGGTACAAGGTGTTACAAAAAAATGCGTCAGTCAAATATTATAGCCACAAAATATTAAAAATTGACGTTCAGTACTAAAAAGTAGTCAAAGTTTGAATTTCAAGAACTAAAACCACCCAAAATAATTTTTGGTATTTTGGACATAAATCGAATCAAACTTACTTTTATTCTTTTCCTTTCCCACATCGTAACCAGATCCATAACACAACGGTAAAAGCAACTTAAAATAAATAATATTAAAAGAAAATTCCCTAAAACTGAACAACATTTTGAAAGTTTTGCGGGAAATGCGCGTTGAATTCTGGCACAACTCTTCGCATAAGACCGCTGTTTTATACTAAAATGAACATGGAAAATTGGAAAAGGAGTTGGAAAACTATCCGAGCGCTTGCGTTTATACTCTAACGTTTAAGATTTGATGAAAATTTGAAAATTGCTTATGATGACAGGTGTAGAAAACACTAAAAACTGCATTTATTTCCTAATAAGTAAGCCAGAAGTGTGTCATCCTTCTCTCAGGATTTTGCCAGCCATATCAAACGACTTACACTTATCAAATATTAAAACTGTGATCAAAGTAAGAAATCTTTAAGAAGCTTTCGAATTCAGAGTCTTTAAATTTTCTTCCAGTGACTTTCTAATGTAAGAGGTTTCCTAAAAGGATCGCAGGAAACTTTGCCTCTGATGTCCGTAAAAAATGTATGTAGGTAGTTGAAAACTTTAAAACTAAGGAAGTTCGTTCAACCGTTTAATCAAAATTGCATCCTGAAAACTGTTTTAAAATTAGAATTGTAATTTAGTCCAAGTTTCCGTTCATTAATAGTGTTATTGTTACACTAGTGAATTGGTAACACTGAGTTTTATATTTGAGTTCCTACTACCTAAGGTTAGGTTGATGATAATAGGTTGATTTAATTTGAAAACCTTACCTTACTCTGCATTGTCCTTGCAATTTTAAATTAAAAGGACAATCCTTAAGCAAACTTTCGGTTGTCTTAAATAACAAGCCGGCCAGAAATTCCACGTCGTCGTGTCGAAAAGATTAAATTTGAAAGGCAAATTTCCACGAACTTATTCCAGCTTAAACAAAAAGCCTTCGCATCTGTTTTCTCACGAACCTTTTGCATACGTTCGCAGATCGCTTTAAAGGCTTTTCCCATTCCGGTTCGACACGTGTTGACAGGAAAAAAGTTTTGCCAATTTCCTTGCGTGTACCGATCGTAAAAATTACAAAAAAAAGCAAAAACAATAAAAAAGGTCATCTTGTTTCGTAAAGTGCTTTATTATTTAGCGAGAAATGGCCTGGAGATAAATTTAGAAGGAAGCTCAAATGGAAATTTGGAGTGGACCCTTGAGGGCAATCTGAATTTCATTGTTTTTGTGGCAGATTTAGTACTGGAATAAAAAAGTTGAGTGTAAAATCTTTGATGTGTTTTATTTAGTGTTTGACTTGGAATAAAACCAAAGTTACTAAAAGGCAAGAGCCAGAAATTCAATTTACTCAATACTTATATGACGGAAAGAATAAACGGAAGTGAATTTATGGAAGTGGTTCTTTATTAGTTCTGGGAGCTTTGTTTTATACGGATGTCGATGGCAAGAAAAAAAACCCACTTTACTACATGAAAATCTAGTTGGTAAAAAAAACTGCTACAGAAAAATCGCAGAATTATACACTTTACTTGAAAACAGCTCTGGTAAAGTGGTCAGTATACGTATTTTTGAGTGCCGTTCTCTAAATTTAACTTTTTTCGTTACGTAACACTATAACAGAAATACCTACATCACTGCTGACCTCAAACTAACTCATATAATTTAGTTCTCAAGACTCTTTGCAACTTTACTAATGAATGTTATACGAAGCTAACTCTTTGTATTTGCTTAAAACTCCATCCCTCTACCTCCATATTTCGCTGGAAGTACAATCTATTAGAAATGGCTTTCCAGAGAGAAAAAGATGAAAAATGAATGGAGGCTTTTATGACTTGCTACGGTTAGCATGTTTTAAATTTCCATAACGGAGCACACTATTAAGAGCTTTATTCTTTTGTAGTTGGGTTAATGCAATATTTTTAGGCTGACGCAAAAGTAAAAGAATTAAGAAAAATGTGTTTTTAAAATGGCTTATTTATGTCATTTTGTGCTTTTAAAATTTAGCATTAATTTTATCGTCTCATTGATTATTAATTCCAATAAATAAACTAAAGCAACCTGGTTTTATTATTATCTCGCGGTCCGGTTTTTTTAACAAAACTGAATGCGGACACACGATAAGCGGTTAATGTAGTATGGGATGCTATAAATCAGCAAAGTGACACAGATAGGAGGAGAAAAAACAAAAATCCAATTTTCCCAGTGATTTTAATTAAATTATCAGGGGTCGATAAAACTATGTGTGGGTATGGGTAATATTCCAGTTGATGCAATTATGAACGAATTTGTAATGCGTAATAGTTTATTTATTCCCTCAAAGTGAAAAGTTAGACTACTGCATTATAATGGAACATGAATTTCCTGTTGCCGTTGATATATGCTTGTTTTTGATATAATTACCTTCACTTTAAGGATTGATTACGTTTTAATTGCCTTACAATCTGTATAAAAGACAACAATTCAAATGATTACTTACATTAACATTCACAAATAAAGCAGCAACTAAAATTTAGAATTTTTCAACAAAATCTGCAATAGCTTTGTTATTAAAAATTTCAACCCAGTAACCATCAGGGTCTTGTAAAAATGCAATCCCCTTTATTTTGCCATCATCTGGTTTTTTAATGAAATTAACGCCCAATTTCTCAAAACGTTCACAAGCTTTGTACACATCAGGAACCATTAAACCAATATGACCTAAAAAACAACTATAATTCCAGAAACTTCCAAAAATTAAAACCAAACTTACCAAACCCTTTAGGTTCCTGATTACCGTTGTGATATTTAAAGTTTGGATCATTTTCAGTACCCCAATTACTGCAAAAAACCAGATTTAACTAATTGATATGCTGAATTTTTGTTTTTATTGCATGTACTGAGTTAATTCGATAGTTGCTTTCCGTGAAATAGCCCATTCAGAACGCGAGCGGGTTCCCAATTCACCAAGCGTGCTCTCCTCGTATCCCATAAAATATAAAGAAAACTTCATATCCGGAAAATCCCACTTTGTTAATAGTTTCATTCCGAGAACTTGAGAATAAAACGGCAAGGACACTTTAGGATCTTTGATTCTATACATTGTCTGTTGCATAATAAAGTCCTAGAATAATTTAATAAATTTTCACATTTTTGGAATAAGTATTTATTATTTAAAAGGCGTGTTAAAAAAACACAGCAACATACAAGGTGCTGTAAACATTAAGCATTCTTAAATTCTGTCTTCTACAGCTCTTATAAATTAAACATTAACACAGCCAAGCAAGCATGATAAGTAAGTTAGGAACTAAGAAATAAGGCAGACAGTTTACTATCTTGTGCAAACAATAGCTCTTAAGTACCTTAGCTATTAATAAAAAATGACAATAAAAGTGAAATTTTCATGACAATGTATATTTAGATGTTGAAACTTCACAAACTTGCCCACAATAACACTGAAACACTGGCATATAACAGGAAATCCATAATTGTAATTAAATCTATAAAACAGAGACTGAAATGCAATCATGTAATTCTTTGTAATTTTCTTGTATTAAATTTATTTGACGTATACTGCAAACCCATGGATTAATCGTAGATGTGTTTGTAAAAGTGGTAATCAGTATCACAGCTAGAATAGATTCCAAAAAGTCTCTCTAACAATCATAATTGGGAGAAATAACTAGAACTATTTTTCCAAGCACTCACAAGACGGTTTAGGGACAACTTAAGCTGACACCTGAATGTGACTGATTAGACAGAAAAAATCACAGTCTAAACTAAACTTATCTAAGGCTCCATCAAACCCAAGTTAGTGAGTATTGGAGAAACAGATATTACAACTTTTAAAGCATTTAGTGCAAGTACAAAATAAACATTAGGAAAGGTTAAATCTCTTATAGTCAATAAATAGCATAGTTAAACAGCTTCAAAATTTACTTTATTAATGCTTTAATAACCAAAATATGAATGGATTTAAGAACAAACCTTGGTTTCTTCAGGAGTTTGACCACAAAGCTTCAAAGCTTCTTCATTGGACAAAGGTGCTACATCACCCATTTTAATAATAAATTATTAATCAGATATGTGTTCAATTTATAGTTTTTTCTGTTCAATTTTGATTAATTATTAATAATTTTTGAGGTTATGACTTATGACATGTCACATGAGTGTAATTTTGTTTTTTGTAGGTTAGGTTGACTTATTAATGATTCTTCCTCCATTTTTGCATCAACTGTCAAACTAGGATTGTGCTCTTGGTCAATGATACGGATAGTTTATACATAGAAAGGACACCACAATAATGACCGTTTATTTAGATTTTTAGTTGTTACGCAATGATCTTTTTTTTTAGCAACAATTATCAAATTTATTAAAAGAACTCGTACAAATTACAAACTTAAAAGATGAGCATAAAAAACTGCTTAGTAAAATACAACATCACTGAGGTATAAAAAAATATAAAAATACTGTAGTTATTGTAGTTTTTTACCAAAAGAGTCCATCATCTTAATATGGTCATACTGGTCTTCAATGACTGGATACCAGTCCTTACCGGTATAATCAATGGCCGGTAATACCCCACCGTAATCAGCAGGCAAATGCGTTGGAGGAATAAATTTATGCAAAGATCCCATTTTGGAACCATGGAAGAAAATCTGCAATCAGATAAATATATAATTTTACCACCAAAACATAAAAGAAAAAGAAACGTACTCTTTTCTTCAGTTTTTCTTTAATAAACGGCTTAAACATGTTCCATACAATATTGAAAATGAAAGGTTGTTTCACCATGTGCACTTCTTTCAGACGCAAAGGCATTGCATTCTGAATGAAACCCAACAGTTTCATACTGAAAGATGGTGACATAGATTTCACCTGAAACGATTAGTTGTAAATTGTTGTCCTTTTTTAGTCACAAAAATGTATACTTGTGTCATTCCTAATCCATCAAAATCCATTATAACTACAACTCCATTCACTTGAGTCTCTTCTTCCAGCAATGCTGCTTCATGGATGAGGTAGAATAATCTGAGCATTTGGTCGGTGGTTACTCTTGAAGGATCCCAAATTGCTAGAAAATGTTAGTATACAGTTCAAATGTAGTAAGAAGTAGTGCTGAGGTTTCTTACAACCGCAATGAACAATCAAAATTCGTCTGCCTATATGATCTCTATCCACAAGCACGTTTACAATGTCATTTTCACAAAATGCAGCTTTTTCATCTGCCGGTAAGAGATTATGTAAGATTGCTCTGTGTTTGTCTTTAAATTCGGCAATACTTTTCATCTGAAATTAACGATACAAATTACTGGTAAGGCAGGTAAGGTAAAGTAAAACTCAGGGTGACAGGAAAATTTACTAATTGTATCAGGAAAAATTGCAATTTGACCAGTAAATTTATCGGATTAATTGAAATTTGATTGAAAAAACACTACAAAAATTTCAGTCAGGGAGAAAAGCGGTGTCAAATTTTGACCTGCCAGAAACCCAATATTTGTAATTTACCGGTCAAATTTTTTTGGTAAGTAAAATATTTACTTTACCGAAATTTACCATCACTAAATATACATCACAGACGTTTTGCAGTGGCCATGGAAAAAGATTATAGCACTTCTCGGTAAGTGTTTTTCAATAAACTTAAATAATAAAAAAATGTTTATCAAAATATTGCAGTACAAGTGTGTATGAAAAAAAAAACAGAAAATATTTAGTTACGTAATTTTAACTTAATCTGATTAGTCTTCTTGAACAAGTTTAGTTCATAAACCAGGAAATGATTATGAACTTATTTACTTTTCATGTAATAATATAAATGAAAACAAGAAAAACATTTGCTTGCACTTATGATAATTATGAAAGTGTAGTACTTCGATTTTAGTGACGAAATTATATATAAATTTTAAATTTTGGAAATTGGAACAAAAAGAATTTGAGTGATAAACTTGCAAAACATAATTTCTTCCTGAACGTTAAGATATATGAATTGATAAGTGCGCATTAATTTGAAAGTTTTTTTAGGAACAAAGGATTTATTTTGAACTGAACTATAGTGTGTAAGTTGTTCTATTTTAGGAAGTGACTGAGATACCTTCACTTTGACATTCCTTACTTACCAATTCGTAGGCACTTTTGGCATAAAACTTGCACGGTCTCAGGTACATAATCAGGACTTTATCATCGTCAGTCTTGAAGTAAATTTTATCATCCTTGGCTAACAGTTCCCGCAACTCTGACAAAGCTCCAGGCACAACATCGGGGGTTTCTCGAAGTTCTCTAGCTGCTTTTTCCTTCAATTCTGGACTGAGAGGGTCCAAATTCAGGGTAAATCTCGACGCCATTGTTTCTAAATCACTCCTATTTGTAAACCTGTAAAGAATTGATAAGTAGCTTGTTGCAACATTTAAGCAGTTTTGCTTGAATAATAGTGCTATTAAAATGATTGCAGAAAAGTAAAATAATTGGAAAAACGTTGAAATATGACTGTAATAGAATTTACCTTGGAATCACTATCAAAAACGTGTCCAAGTCACAAACACGCGAGAAACTCTTTTGAGTTAGAATGTGTGACTAATTATTCTCAAAATTGTACGTTTGGTCGTAAAATAAAGGATTTCCTATTCTAAAGTCGAATGTTCAAATAATTGTAAATCGTTAAAAATCTTTGTTAGTTCAGTTCTGGTAAGTAAACTTAATTAAAAAAATTCATGTAAAAGTTTCATTCAAATTTTAGTTTTCTGATATTGATGTAATCCACTAATAAAGAGGTGTTCATTTATTGGTTTTTATTATACCTATAATGTAAAGATTATCGATAAAATTTGCGAATTTTATCAAGATTAAAAATTATTTAAATTTCTTAGTACAAAGTACAACAGTGTAAGCAATAAAACTTTAATCATAAAAAAATTAAAATGCTACTTACCTTTAATGTTTTTGATCCAGAAGTGAGTAGAAACCAAAAAAAAAAAATAGAGAACCACCACAAACGAATTCTAGCACAAAAGTGTTTTGTTTTCATATACGTATCGCTATATTGACCTTTTACTTCCTTTATCTTATCCAATATTATATTCTAAACGGATCTCAAAGTTCACAAATCGAATTTAAGTTCAAGTATTAATATTTTTAGAAGATATCGCAGTTGATGACACATTATCCCAGCACGTAAATTGAGTGATCAGCCCAAAGGTCAGCATGATTAGAAAGAATTTGATAAGCCCTGGTATTAGTTTTATTTTTATCGTATTATTTTTTGTCCAACTGCACTTTGAATAGTTAAATGACTCGGGAAAATTGATCGTCGCATTCATAAAACAATAAAGAAAACTGTTATTGCTATTGTATTGAAACCGAATACAAAACTGCTAAGCCCTTATCAACCTCTAGAGATAAACTGCATTGAGAGTTTTACGTAAGATTATCTTATTAAATTTTCATCTTCAATATGAAGACAAACCAATTGATTTTCAAGAGTTTTAAAATTTTAAGTTTTTTTTTATGTATTTACACAACACTAATAATTACTAATAACTTTTGTTTTTGGGTTTTGTAGAACATTCCTGCAGATTAAAAAGTGCTCAAAAGTTGAAATTATATATTTTTTTTAAATTAGATTAAGAGTTGTACTCTAGTTTTCCTATTTTTTTACTAAACATAATTATTATAATTATAGTCATGTGCTGATAAAATATTATTATTATGTAGCATTATCGACACTTTACTGAACTATCGACATATACAGGCTTCAGTATACTCGTTACTGATGTTTCATTTCTACTTAAACCTACCAAACACTCCAAACAGCATGTTGATGATATGTGTAAGTTATGCAACCAGAATTACAACTAAGTATATAAATGGTTGGTTGCCTGCACCCAAAAAGTAATCTTTTTTCAAAATCTATTTTAACTTCCTAGAATTTTAAAGTGGTTAATTAGCTACTGCCAAACCAAGTGTCAGCTTCGTTGAATAACCAGAAATAGTTTTATTACCAATTCATAAATCCTGACACATGGTGAATGCACTGTATACAAATTGTATGTGTCAAGATTTCTGTAATGGTAATAAAACTGTTCCTGGTTATTTAACAAAGCTGAAACTCGGTTTTGCGGTAGCTAATGAACCACTTAAGGACCCTAGACAGTTAAAATGCATTTTAGTAGGAAGGTTTTTCCCAAAATGCATTTTTACCTGCTTATAATCATAAATTAGCTACTTCATTAGATTTCCTCAGCCTTGTCGGTTATACAGAAATAATTAAAAAAATAAATTTTAAAATCTCCTTTAATGTTGCAAAATAAAGATTTATCATTTGGACGTAACGGTGTTTTTCAGCCTTCCAATACCTTCAATTTCACTCTCCAACACATCTCCAGGTTTAAGATATTCCGCAGGTTTTCTGTGCATACCCACCCCAGCAGGTGTTCCCGTCAGAATAATATCACCAGGATACAACGTGACTATTCTAAAAATAAAAAATTACCCTGGATATATAACAGAATTAATAGAAACATTTACTGTGAAAGATACGACACCAAAAAGTCAATCTTGAAGATCAGTTCGGATGTGTTGCCGTTCTGTTTCAACACTCCATTCACCCAACTTTTGATAGACAAATTATTGGGGTCAACCTTACTTTTGGTTACCACCGCAGGTCCAAGGGGGCAAAACGTGTCCATGGACTTCCCTAACAGAAACTGTCCGTTGTTTCTGCTTTTCTGCCAGTCTCGAGCGCTAATGTCTTGGGCCACCGTGTATCCAAAAATGTAGTCTTGAGCTTGGTCCGGTCTGATAGCTTTTGCCTGTCTTCCTATGACTACAGCGAGTTCAACTTCCCAATCCACTTGCTACAATTAAAATCCTGATTTATCTTTTCTAACAAAAATTACAAAGCTTACATTTGTAATTGGAGGGATGACTACGTTGTCGTTAGGGCCGACAATTACTGAAGAAAATTTGCTGAATATTAAAGGTTCTTTAGGATAAGGTACGTTTTGTTCGTCACAGTGACCAGAATAGTTCAAACCGACACATGCCACTTTATCACAATTAGTGATAGGTGAAAGAAGTATAGCATCTGATAATGGGGTTATTGATTTACCATCAGCAATTATTCTAAAAAGGACAAAAAAATAATTAATAATTTTTATTTTATTTAAAAACTTAGAAATTAACTGGAACAACAAAAAACAACTTTTCAATTGAACCCTCTCTAGAAAACCTTAACAATATTTATCAGAGAATAACCCTCTTTAAACTATTCTAACCTAACCTGAGACAAACAAATCAGCACTCACCTTCTAGCTTTTTCATAAGTACTCTGTCCCAATTTCAAAAAATCCACCAAATTATTGGGAATAGTAGAATCCACTGAACTTATATCAAAAATATCACCTCCAACTGATAATTGTGCCCCTAAATGTTGCTGTCCTCCATTCTTATTTCGGTATTGAACGTACCTCATGTTGTTTTTCCTTGATAATGAAAAATGACGATCACTGCTTCGAAACAAAGTGAATAATTCGTTTTTTAGTAGTATTTTCCGACCGAATTTAATAGGTGCACTGAGATTTAAACTCATGTTTACCGTGATAACAATTATAATGAGCACTTGAGAATGATTATTATGTTTTTTTTTATGATGTAATAATTAATGCTGGTTTATTAATTAAAAATGACTGGAGTTCTGATAAAACGTTCCAACTAAAGGCTCTTGAAATAAACTGAAATCTGCCTACAGAAAGGACATTAACTATGGCAGGTAGATTCACGACCGACAAACTGTATTCAGTAGAAGCAAAATATCGGATTTCCAATTTCAACCTAAAACGTAGGATAATTTACGACCGGTACCCTGCAGCAAGTTTTCTAATTAGGTTCGTACACCTAATACTGGTAGAACCACAACTAAACAAAAATTATCAGACAGAGGATTAGTCTTAATCCATACTAAATATCAGATAAATGTGAACCAAGTGTGAAATATGCTCTATAAAAAATATTTACCATACTTTGTGTATAAAAGCGTTTTAAAATAGTTTTTGCACGTGTTGGCCAGTCGCAATCAATTTTTTTTTTGATTTAGTAGAAAATTTTACAATTTTAGATCAGATTTTCAGTGATAAAAAGCACTTAATTTTTGTCTTAACAGTGTGGTAAAACTGTGGTTTCTACACCCATACTCAGCCACCTGTTATTGTAAAATGTAATTAGTATGATTTTGTGTGAAGGTTAAATAAATACTTATCAATCTAGAGAAAGAAGTTTTTGCGCAAGACCGGATATTTTTGCAGATTAATCGATTGTACTCGGTAAATGAACCCTGTGGTAAACGTGATCTGTACGAGGGCATTACAAAAACTGTAGTTTACTCTTGAGAGAGTAAACTGTAACATTGACTATTCTCTGTCCCAGAAGAAATGCCAGGGACGACATTAACTGTGACATCATATTGAAATTCACTTCGGTCTTAGATTGGTTCTTAAGATTTTCTTTAATATTTTCTGGTTGCCTGCATGAGGGTTTATTCTTTCCGGGGATTTAATAGTATATAGATACACTTTAGTCACGAGGTTTATATACTATTTTATGCACTTTAGAATGCGAGAAACTAAAAATAAAAAAAATTACAAAACTAACAGTGGTTACAACGGTACTCTCGTATTACTGATAGTTGTTATTGATTGTTGTTTGCATGGTGGATTCACTCAAAATTACTTTTAATCCCTAAAGTGCATAAAAACCTTTATTTTTTTTGAACCTCGGTAGGTATAGTTTGAAACATTACTTAGACGTAAAGTAACGAAATAAAATAACATCCAATTAAATGAATTCCTTTTAAAGTATATTTTTAAAAAGATCGAATTAACAATAAATAATTTCGTACAACTCACTTCGGACAATAAGTTTTTGAAAAAAATATATACTCAATAACAAAATACTTTCCACTTTCGTTTAAAATTACAAGTACATCAGCCCACTTGAGGCCGCATGGGCCATCAGAGTGTTAGCTGCCTGTTGAGTCTCTAGCAGAATTCTGGTTTCGTTCATCCATTGTCTGGCGACACATCTGGGAGCCCCTTGCAACAAATTCATGTATTTTAAAGCTTGGGCGAAATCTCCTCTATCTAGCCAATATCTAGAAAGTAAGGTAAGTAACGCTTTACTTCCATTTAATGTCCGAACTTACCGTGCTCTTTGCAATATATCGTTCGTTTTTAAGTCACCGAAATCAACTTTCTCATCGTTCAGTTCAGCTTGTGGAATGGGACTGGGAGATTTAATCAGCAATAACGATTGTATGTAAGACAGCACGTGAACTGGAAGAGCTGCACCTAAAACGCATACGATTTTGTGTGTCTTTGTACTAGACGTAAAGTTCAGTACACACCAACCTTCAGCGGGTACTAAGTCAAGAGTACGAGCGACTTGTTCCACTTTTAAAAACCGTTCTCGGAGAGCGTCTTCTGGAAATACTCCACGTTCAATGGCTTCCTTTGGTATGCCTCCAATAACGACCGATACTAGTTCGTCGTTCGGAGCTAAAAGTCAACCAACCTTCAAGTACAGTTTAATAATGAAACTAAACAGGATTTTTTACCTGCAGCACGTACGACGGCGTTAATTTCAGGGTCCAAAGGTCTGATTTGGTCCTTCCATGGGATTCCCGGACAACCTGCTCGAATGGCACGCAACAACGATTGACAAGCGCTCCACAACACTTGAGCCTGTTTAGATGATGCGTCGGCATCGTTTCTAGCTAAGTTCAACAATAAAAGACCGTAAACCTATTAAGTTTAAAAAGTCAAAAAGTGCTTATAATTCAAAGTAAATGTGATATTGATTGTCTTCTTGGAAGGTTCAAGAATTTGTAGACACTTTTAGAGGCCTATGACGCATTTTAGAAGATTGTTAGTAGCAGTTAGAGGTTTTTGGCAGTTTCAAAATGGTCCTAGAGGCCTCTGACAATTTAAAACAATTCTGGAAAAGTTTACGACAGTTGTAAAGGGCTCTGGAGTTTTTCACAAAGTCTCAGTAGCATTTAAAGGTCTTTGGCACATTCAAAACAATCCTAGAGGCTTCTGACAATTTAAAACGTTATTTACGATTAAAACCACAAACTACATAAACACACAAGTGCTTATACTGTTCTCGCGGAGTGAGTTTACCCGTGCGTCACGAAGGCTACGTCATTTATAATCATATGAATCAAATCAAGTTTTCGTCAACAAACCTGTTGTGTTCATATTATAGAAAAGGGCGTGTCTAAATCTTCGTCACGTTTAAAATTTTGCAGGTTTTGTCAGTCAGAAAGTAGAGATCTTTGGCTGCAAATTTGCACTAAAACAACCTTATACAAAATCAAAAATATCTTGACCGAAATAACATTTTTTATTTATGAGAAGTCTCTGTTTGGATCATAGAATTCCGTCTAAATTTGAAACCTAATTTATTTACCAAAATTCGCAGAGATGTATCATCAATATGTAGTATTTTTTTAATTTTAAGCTCTTGATTTAGGTTCTGGATGGTTACATGTTTCTCTAAAATAAATACAACAAATTAAAAATTCAATAAGACATTTTGAGGGATGCTGTAGTATCTCATATCTCATTTTCAGGTTGCAATCCACTTATTTTATTTTAAACTCGCTGGAAAACATTTTAGACGCTTATTTTATTTTTCTATGACTTTATTATTAATATATTTCAAGAAATTTTTATGAAAAATCTATAATGCAACCCAAAAATCTGTCTCTGGAAACAATGAAATGTTAATAGATGTTTCTTACAAAAGTAGATATATTTTACTATTATTAACATACTATCGTTGTTCGTTGTACATATCATATAATGTATTTCGAATATCCATTTTAATGCTTTCAGATAAATCAGTGGTCTTGGCCCGTCGATAACATCTCGATTTACGTTTTCTAGGTGAGAAAATCATAAGATTACTTGCTTGTTTTTTCCGAATCGAATAAACAGTTTTGCGGGAAATTTTCAAAGCAGCTACAACCTTCTAGTATCAAAAAAAATCAGTAAGAATATGTAAGGTCTTAAAATTTCTTATTTTCTTCCTGAATAGATGATAAAGCTTCTAAAGGTCCTCCATTGTTTTTTTCCAATTCAAAATATTCACAAAGGTTAAGTATTAACTGCTGGGCTTGTCTGTGGAGAATTTTTCCAGGCATTTTCTAAAAAACTACTGTAATAGTAAGTAATTCCGAATTTAGGAAAAACCAAATGGCTAAATAAAAACCCTAATAGACACTCCCACTTTTTTTTTAAAACAGGTTAGAAATTGTGCCAATTTTGGTTAGATCGTGACAGCCGACATAAAAAAAATAAAAATATTATGAAAGTACTTACAGAATGTTAAAAGCGTAGAAACAATAGCTCTTAAAAGAACTGTGGTGGTGTGGTAAATAGAAAACTTTATAAATGATTAATAACACAAAGAAACGGAAAAGAATTAATAGTAAACAAATCAAATAAATTTCGATGGTTGTCAAACTGACAATGACTGAAATAGAAGCGCTAATCAGTAAATGTTTTTTTTGGAAGACATTCACTTAGATATTTACCCTTTCTGAAAGTGAACACTAGACAAGGATGAAGTCAATAATGCATGTCTACTTCTAACTCACAGGGGGATGACACACGGGTAAATTCAGTCCGCGAGAACAGTAATTCAAAGACGAATAGTGTTATTCTGCTGTTAGTGATAAATACCAGCAAAAAACGTATGTCGTTGATTAAATGTGATATGGATTGTCTTAATAGATCTAGAGGCTTTTGACAATTTAAAACAGTTCGGGAAAAGTTTAAAATAGTTGTAAAGGGCTCTGGAGCCTTTCACAAAGTCTGAGTAGCATTTAGAGGTCTTTGGCATATTTAAAACGGTCCTAGAGGCTTCTGACAATTTAAAACACATTACTCATTTTTAAAACGTTATTTACGATTAAAACAACAAACTACATAAACATACAACAAACCTACCTTTAATGCCTTCATCCAAACCCTTTAGTCTGCCTACCATGGCGGCTAATTGCATCTTAAACCTGCATCTTTCTTCCTCCAGCATTTCGTCAAACTTTCTCGACAACAACCTCTCAATTTCCGTTTCGCGCACTTTGATCGCATCTGCCAAATGATCGTTAAAAGCTTGCGATTGTCGTTTCAACTGTTGGCACAACTCCTGCTCGGCTTCCTTTCGCAATTTCAGCACCTAAACGCACTAAATCAATTTCAGGAGTGCTGAAAATGTGTTTGTTTACCTGCTGCTGAAAACATGCGGTTAAACGTCTCTTCTCTTGTTCTACCGCTTCGCAAATTTGCGCCACTGTAAGCGGTTCCAGACCACCTCTTCGGGCTTGTTCCACCGCTTGATCCACTTTGCTTTGCAGTATAGTTTCCATTTTTGCTAATTCCTGTTTATAAATGCGTCAAACTGATAGTGAAAGCTCTATTGAAATGCCTCACCTTCTGGTAGAAAAGCACATTAGCATAAACGTGCAGAACAAATAAATCTAAATCTTCAGGATCAATAGTGAGCCGCTTTTTAGAAATGTCCACGTTGGGGAACAGGATTTCCAGCTCTTCTGAGAAGTTTTTACGTGCTTTTTCGACTTTATCCCAGTATTTTTCGGTTACGCTGCCGCGTTTCAACTCCAAATCTAACGCTCGTTTTGCTGACTCAATATCATCTTGTACCTTCAAAGAAATCTTGTAAAAATAAAAAAAACAGTCACTTTACTAACACATACCTTTGATATGTTGTTCCTAATAATAACTTTGGTATTTTCAGGTGCATCAAAGTCTGAACTTGATATTAACGCTTTTAATTTGTTAACGTCCTTAGTAGCCTCATCAGCTTTGTCTCTCGCTCTTTTAATACATTCATTTTTGGATCTAGTTTTCTCTTTAATGCTAGTCCACACATCTGGTTTAATTTCGTTCACTGCCTCATCAATAATATACTCAATGTCGCGATTATAGCTCAACAGCACGTGCAAAGCTTTATTGTACGCGTTCACCGCTTCTTCTGCCGATTGACAAATTTTTGCTTCTAAATCAGCCAAACACTTAGAATCAGTGGGACTTAAGGGAGGCTTTGGTTCTCCAGCTGAAAAATTGCGCAAAAATTTCATTCAAAGTTCAAGGGAAATGTCAGAAAATGTGTGAAGCAAAAATTATGTACCAATGTCCAGTTCACTATTATCACTGTCCTTCTCTTTCTTCTCCACCCGGATTTCTGTGTAAGGCTCCTCATGGTGTTTCGCCTCTTTTTCCAGTGCTGGTAAGATCGGCAAAGGAGCTAGCAAAGCAGTTAGTGTTTGTTAGTGCCCACTCTCTTGACAACACTCTCAAAAAGTTGTTTTATTGATGATTTATTAGAAGGTGAATTGTTGATAATTTTTTCATGTTAACAAGGAAAAAAATAATGAAAAAGTCTAGTAGTATGGAATATGTTGAATAATACACCCTGAATACTTAATTAAAATACACTTGTTTCCTTATTTTCAGGTAATAACAAGTCTGTTCAGTAACTTTTGCAAGCACCAGCAAAAAACGTATGTCGGTGAAAGCTGACTTAAGGCAGAGGCTACAATAAATTTTACAGTATATGATCAACCAATCAATGTTTATTTACCAACAATTTTTAGAAGGTTTAGACCTTTCAATATGGTCCTAGATGCCTCTGGCATTTTTTAAAACATTTTCAAAAGCATTTAGAGGGTATGGAATTTTCAAAATTGTTTTAGAAGCACCTGGCAATTTAAAACAATTATGGGAAAGTTTAAGACACTTGTATAACCATCTGGCACTTTTAAAAAGTCTCTCAGTACCATTTAGAAATATCTGACACTTTCAATGGGAATGGAAAGGTTTAAGACACTTGTAGAGGACTCTGGTACTTTTCAGAAAGTCTCTGGCACATTGAAAATGATCCTAAAGGCCTCTGGTAATTTAAAACAACTCTAGGAAGGTTTAAAACATTTGCAGAACCCTCTGCCACTTTTAAGAAGGTTCTCAAAAGAATTAAGAGGGTTCTGGCTTCTTTCAAAACAGCCTTAAAACATGGCAAATTTGAATTGAATCAAGCAAGTTTTTACTTAAACTGCATTTTGTACAAAAAAAATAAATTAAAAACTGCTCTATTTAAGATGACTCACTCTGTTTATTTATGAAACACATATTCTTATTCAATCTTTGTCTAATAAAATGAGATGTGACTCAACAGTCAAAAGCCACTGAACAGAACTTAACCATTTTGGATAATATTCAAGATAGCTGTATTATATGTTACCCTAGAAACAATTTGCAATATTGTCTGATGCAAAAGAACAACATAACTTAAAGTTAAAGGTAAAACACAAGACAATGATGCTTGTTCCATTGATTTATCCTTGTTCTAGTGGCAGATGATATCAAATTTAAACCTTTTTTAAGTAGTTTAAACCCACACTAAATGGACTGAGAATTAACAATCAAACAGTGGTGACAAACATATTCATAGCACCCTTCAGTATAACATTTAAATTTTTAAAAAATACCTTTATATTCTTTTGGTGGTGGAATTGATGGTTTATCACCCAATGACTTCTGACCATCCCCTCCAAATGTGCTCATCAATGAATTTTTAGCATTGTCATACAACTTTGCTGGTGACAGATCATCCATGGTGGTTAATATTGGTTCAGTGAATGGCACATAAGTAGTCAATGTTTTTCTAAAATCTGGATCATACTTAGCATACACCAGGGTTGCCCCCCCAGCCAAAGTTAAGGCTCCTGAAACATTGTTAAAACAACTGTAAGGTGCAAATGGTATAATTTATTTTGTCTCACCGAAAGTTAAGAAAAACTTTCCTCCACCTCCTCCACCTGATTCTTGATGCTTGTTGGATTGACCTGGAGGGCAAATGGGTTTATTGCTGTACTGGCGTGTCCCAGGGCTACTAATTACAGTAGAGTTCACAGAACTTGATAAACACTGATGCTTAGTTTGAGGTGCATTTAAAAGTTTCTAAAAAAAAATAACAACACTAAAATACCTACCTGCTAGAGTTAATTGCTTACTGAAAGGGAATTGAACGATTTCGGCATAATAAAAAAGGGAGACACCGCAAAGGCTAATTTTAAAAAACAGCAGTTAGAATAAATTTGAAGTTTCAGGCAAAATAGAGATGACATAACACTAACCTTGGAAAATGTATTTGGAATTCAATATAATTTAAGGGTGTATAACTACTTACCCAACAAATTCGACGATTTAGGAGCCTGCCTATCATTTTTAGCATCAACATGGTATCAAATTGATCACTTGGGATTTGAAATAAATAATGAAATGAACCTCTTGAAAAGTCTCTGCACAACTTTTTCTAACGTCGAAAAGTCATTGAAATAGTCCGCTAATTTAAATGACACTGGAAAATTTTGATAGATACCTTTATGTAGCTCCAATCACACAAAGCGCAGTACCAGCAAATTATTTAATAAATGAGATAAAATCGAAAAAGTTCCAACCCAGATAATTTTTCTAAAAATTTTTAATTGAGGTTAGGTCAGGTGGAAAATGGAGGGTGAGATCATCGCCCTCTAGGAAGTTTTCATTAAAATTAAATGACAGCTAGGTTGACGTGAGTGCCCGTTTATAAGCAAAAGATAGAGAAAACCCCGCCATTTGTTCACCCTAACCTAACTTTTGTCAATTTTTTAAAAGAAATGGCTAAACATTGTTCTGTTATTTGATTTACTGAGTTATTTTATTACTTGTTATTTAGAAAAAACCTCTCATTTTATTATCCCACCCTATAATGGAGTCCATACACAGACTCTCGATGAATACTTCTTTGAAAAATGCACGAATATTTGACGATGTAAGTATGATATGTTCAAGCAATTTTAAGACAAGAATAATAACAATTTTTTTGTTATTTCAAGGATGCATGGGATGATAGTGGTGAATTTCCGGTTCGAAAAATTAAAGTAGAAAGTGATGATTCGTATGATGATACACAGCAGCAGCCATCACTATCAGGTGGTGAACAAAATAAGTGTAAATTAGATAGACCAATCAAGCAAGAAAAAGATTTTGATGGCACTACACTAGAACAAGTGGAGCTTCAAGACAGTTTTAATTTGGACAATAAAGATTTTCAGAAATGCAGCACTATAAAGACTGAATGCTCTGACCCACCTACAGCACCTCAGATCAATTGTGAAACAGCTTGGCTGAAAATCAACAAGCCAATAACACCACCACCTCCACATATTTGTGATGATACACTTTATAAGGCCAAACAGGAAAATAGTGCTGCAGAACACTCAGATCATATGTTTGATCACTCACCCTACAACAAGGAGTTGTTGAAAAATTGGAATATTAAGGAAACAACACCAGTTAAAACTGAGGAAGACTGTGAAGGTCCTTCTAGTAGTCATTTAACAAGAAATTATTTTAAAAGTGCCAAGCGAACAGTGTTTAATAGACCATCACCATATGAAACTGGTGCTGGCAGTATTGAAACTGCTGATTTAAGAGTTTTAATCCAACACAGACATGGAATAAAAAGGAAATCAGACAAGGGTGATTTTATTATGTAGGGATATTTTACTTTGTCAATTTTAAAGTGTATGTAATGATGAAAATTTTAATTATTCCAGCTCAAAACATAAAGCCAGCAACATGGAAACAGATCCTGATTGTCTGGCAAGAAGGGAAAAACAAATTGAGTATGGGAAAAACACTATAGGCTATGAAAATTATGTGAAACTTGTTCCCAAGTAAGTACTTGTTGTTATCTTAGTTTTAGTTCATTGTTTGTTAAATTAATTTAAAAAATGGGGAATTAAAATCACATTGTTGTGACATAGGTCAGAGAGACAACGAGAAGATCCTCAAACTCCTCCAAAGTATAAAAAATATTCAAGGAGAGGCTGGGAGGGATTGATAAAGCAATGGAGGATCAAACTCCACCAATATGACCCACCAGAAACCCCTGACTCTGACTGATAATATTTATTTAGACTATAAGTACTTTAATTCAGAAGGTAAGTTAAGACAACTGAGACATCAAAAATATAAAAGCTTTTAATTTTATTTACTTACAGTAGGTATATAAGATCAAACTTGTATTAGTTTTTTTAGGAATTGTCTTTCCATTTTTTATTAGAACTCTTGACCTGGAAACTTGTTGTGTTTACATTTATTTGAGATGGTAATTTTAATTTTTTTAAGGGGCAACTTTTTAGAAAGTTACTAGAGGTAAAAATATGCTATTTGTTTTTGGCTGGTTCATAAGAATTTACAGAAAGTTATTTGGTTGTCTATAGAAGTTGAAGTTTATTTTGCCCTTAGTTTATTGTTTTAAGTAAAATTAGTTGAAAGTTTTTATTTAATTTAAGAGAAAAAAGCAAAGTGAAATTTCTAAGGAATTAAAAGGTTCTGCAAATAAGAAGTTGTTATTATGTTTGTGATAAGTTGCATTTTACATCTTTGGTTTTGACAAATATGGAAAAATGTCTGTTTCCAGACATTTTGAATAAACAGTAAAACACTATGACTTACAAATATTTATTCTTAAAAACATAGAAATATGAGGCAATAACACGATCACTTACGACTAATTGCTTAAAACATATTAACATCACTTAGAAAAGAAAAATCAATCTCATTTTGCACTATAAAATCGGGTATAAAATGTGTTGAACTAGTTTTATTTTTAAATTGCTATTGATTATTGTAACACTATTCTGTTATTTGGAATTATTAATTTAAAAATTTAACAAAAAATTACCTAGTTTATTACTGTTGGTTGGTTTTGTTTGCGTTTAAAGTTATTGTGTCATAATATCTAAGGGGAAGGCATGCATTTGAGGCGTTCGAAGGCTTCTTTTTCCAAAGTTTCTCTGTGATCCGGATGAGCAATTTGGATCAATGCGTGCGCTCTTTGACGTAGATTTTTACCGAACAAATAGGCAATTCCGTATTCGGTTACCACGTAATGTGCGTGCGCTCTTGTTGTTACAACCCCAGCACCTGAGAGATAAAAAATTTTGATTCACGTTTTTTGGTCACTCTGTAACATTGACTTACCTTTCTTGAGTGTGGAGACAATCTTGCTTTCGCCCTTATTGGTAGACGAAGGCAAAGCGATTATAGGTTTGCCTTTGCCGTCAAAACCTTCAGCTGCCCCTCTAAGAAAATCGACTTGACCTCCAAAGCCTGAATACATTCTGGTTCCAATAGAGTCGGACACAATTTGACCAGTTAAATCAACTTCGATGCATGAATTGATCGCTGTCATTTTTGGATTCCTTGCAATTATACCTAGAAAAATTCACGTAAAATTTATTTATAAAAATACTGAAGGATTGCTTACTGGTGTTATTTACATAATCGACAACCAACATTTCGATGAAAGGATTGTTGTCAACAAAGTCATACAACTCTTGGGTACCGATCAAAAACGAACCAACAATTCGGCCCTTGTGAATGACTTTACGGTTGTTTGTAATGCAGCCCCGATTAACTAAATCAACCACACCGGCGGCAAACATTTCTGAATGAATTCCCAGGTCTTTGTGATTGGTTAAGGCGGATAAAACTGCATCCGGAATACTGCCGATACCTAGTAAAATGCGATTTACAACCACAATACTTCAAAAACAGTAATTTGTTACCCATTTGAAGTGTGGCACCGTCTTCAACCAGATTTTCCGCAATGTGTTTGCCGATGTTTGTCTCTACAGCTGTCGCAGGCTTACCACCATGAGCCGGTAAAGGAGTATCCACTTTTACGGCATAATCTATATGACTGATGTGGATAATTCCATCTCCGAAAGTACGTGGAAGTTTCGGGTTGACTTGTGCTGAAATAGAGAACGAAAATTGTTATGAAACAATGCAACAATCTTCGTAAAAAGAATTGTGTTGCTGATGACAAAAATACATTAATGGAGATTCTTTTATTTTCTCACAACCCTCTCTCTTTCCATTCTAATTGCCTTTGAACGAATAAACGGTAATTAACTCTACAATAACATTAGTTTTGGTAGGATTGTCATGAATTTGTTTAAAAGAATAGCTATTTATGTAACCAGTTACGAAAATATCGATTTTGTGTAACGAATGAATGTTTGTAGGGCGAGCGCAGCGAGGTCCTACAATTTGAATGAGTTACACAATCAGACATTTTCGAAACGTGTTGCATACATAATTTTTTCTAATTTTGACCAAAAAGCGGTAAAAACCATCTTTTAAAGTGATTTAACACAAATATTCACTTTCATAGCACCTTGTATAAACAGTGACAACGACATGTTATGATGGATGTCGCCCATATGTTTCTACAGAAATGCATAAAAACAGGGAGTGATGAAATGAACTTTTTCTAATTTTGGCATATAAAGTGACACTTTTCAAAACTGATTAGAGTGACAAAACGTTTTACTTTTCGTAACTAGTTACGAAAAGTATCACTTTATAACTAGTTATGAAAAGTTCATTTCATCACTCCCTGTTTTTATGCATTTCCGTAGAAACACATGGGCGACATCCATCATAACATGTCGTTGTCACAGTTTATACAAGGTGCTATGAAAGTGAATATTTGTGTTAAATCACTTTAAAAGATGGTTTTTACCGCTTTTTGGTCAAAATTAGAAAAAATTATGTATGCAACACGTTTCGAAAATGTCTGATTGTGTAACTCATTCAAATTGTAGGACCTCGCTGCGCTCGCCCTACAAACATTCATTTGTTACACAAAATCTAACTTTTCGTAACTGGTTACATAAATAGCTATTTCATAACTAGTTACATAAAGTAAAACGTTTTGTCACTCTAATCAGTTTTGAAAAGTGTCACTTTATATGCCAAAATTAGAAAAATTAAATTAAACTCCAAACTATACAGTGTGTTCCAAATTGGTTCTACATGTATTAGGATCTCTGTAACCATAAAGCTGGATTTATAAACTCTGTTGTTCCCGTTGCTCGTAATTCGCGTCGTTTCCACGTTACTCGTAGTTCGTTGCTCGGACCGGTTGTTTGTGTGTTAACAGATTAATCAATTTATATTGTGTTACTGGTTGTTGGAGTTGTTCGTTTCTGATTGGTCAGATATATTTGACATTTGACATACCCCATATCTCAGCACAATTCCAATGTAACCAAAGATTATTTTGTATTTTATTTGTTTCATATATTTTTGTCTATCCTGGCTTCAATTTTAATTCAGTTTACTCGACAAGTTGGTGGTATAAAATGGATATGGATAAACGGATTCTCCTTGGTGCTTTTGGCTTAGTTATATGTGCCTATTTGGCATCAGCTACACAAAGAAAAAAGCAAGTTTGCAGATACAAAGTTCGGCCCATCAATCGGCAGCGGATGGTTGGTGGAAGTTTTTATTACTACCAAAAAATGAAAAAACTAGATGAACCTCAATTTTTTAAATAAAACGGTCGAACGACTGGAACGTGCCTTTTAATAATTTTGTGTTGATGTTGGAAATGTCAATATCATCTGATCTGTTTAAGCACTCTCATTGGTTGAATCGCGAATCACGAGCAACAGAAATAAAATTTGGTTAAATGGGAACAACAGAGAATAACGGCCAGCAACAATGGAAACTACGAGCAACGCGATAACCGAGGTTTATAAATGTATGCGTGCGAATCCCTATGTGTTATTTTCGGAACAGCGCCAATCACGAACAACGAATTACGAGCAACGGGAACAACAGAGTTTATAAATCCAGCTTAAGAGCTACAAAGTCGCTTAAATGGGGAAAGTTTTAGAGAACTTTATTTGCGGTTTCCAAATTAAATTACCTTTCTCCGTTTTCCGGAAAATTGGGAAAACGTCAGAGGCTGCATTTTAAACACTCTTTAACAAAGCTAAAGAGAATTTTGAAACTAAGACATTATTAAGGCACGTTTTTACGTAGAACACGATGTCGTAATTAGAAAAAATCTATCGTCATTGGTTTCCGAGATATGGATGATAATTTTGTAAGCCATCTTGAAGGCGGTCATAAGAATTTACAAAGTTATCATCCATATCTCGGAAACCAATGACAATAGATTTTTTCTAATTACGTTATCGTATTCTACGTGAAAAAGTGCCTTAACAATGTCTTAGTTTCAAAACTCTCTTTGGCTTTGTTAAAGAGTGTTTAAAATGCAGCCTCTGACGTTTTCCCAATTTCCCGGAAAACGGAGAAAGATAATTTAATTTGGAAACCGGAAATAAGTTTCACATAAAATTCGCTAAAACTTTCCCCATTTAACCGACTCTGTAGCTCTTGTAATTTGGGACACACTGTATAGTCTTAAAAATTAGATTCCCTGTGTAAACGTTGTCCATGTCAAAGATTATCAAATAATCGGTCGTTAAAACCTCTAGTCAAATTTTGTTTAGGTTTTATCTTCCTTTGACCATAAAAATATTTACAAATTAATTACTGGTGAGTTTAATTGACCTATTTAGGAAGAAAACCCTGTCAAATATAACTTAACTTATCAGCTGGTACGAATTTCTCCCACAAAACTGTGTGTAATCTAAATGTTACTAGTGTGCTTATTATATAAAAGGCAAAAGTTGCTGCCTTTTAAAGATAATACTTGTTAGGAAGGTTATTATTTAGGTGTTAGAAACAAATTTCCTTTAAATCTACCAGGAAACAAACTTTCTGTTTGAACCATTTTGGTTACTTACCTACAATTATTTTTGAATGAGTCATGCCAGCTCTCACACAATCAACACTAGTACCCAAACTGCAGTATCCATGCTGATCTGGAGGTGACACCTGAAAAACACTTTAATAAACCTCTTTAAGAGGACAAAACATTTAGCTTACTTGAATAACAGCAATATCGGGCTTAACTATTCCTTTGTAAAACAACAATGGAATTTCGGACAAGAAAATGGGGATGGCATCTCCGCGACCTTCAGCCACCGCTTTACGTACGTTTCCTCCCATAAAGAACGAATTCGACCTAACCAAATCCAGTTCAATAGTTTTTTAAAAGGAACAAATCAAAGTGGTTGCTATTTATATCCAGCAGAAAAAAATATGTTTTAAAATTATAAACTGGAATCCCAAAACATCAATACACGTAAGCAAACGTGTCTGGATGTTTAATGTGTTTTTATTTGTTGGCAGCATTACGTTCCAGCGATTGCCAACAAAATTAAGCTTTAAACTTGCCATTTGTAATTGGCGCCTATTTTATAATACAGGGTCCAAGCTGGAAGGTAATTCAGCAGGTCATTGACAAACATTTTTTAGTGTAGTGTTTTAGGCTCGGTTTTAGGTAAATCAAATTATGACTTACCTAAAAATGCCTTCACAAGAAGGGTCAGTATAAGCTGCTGGACCTTCTGTATGCATGTGACAGACTGTAACATTTTTCAAGCCCTTCTTCTTCCCCACCTCTGTCATGGCAGTCAAAAGGGCTACTGGAGTAGCGGCAGCGCCCTGGGAGAATACAGTCTGATCTAGAAAAATTTGTTACCCTTAAATTGACTGATTTATGTTGGCTATAAAATGTAATTTTAAATCTCTATTTGCATTTAAAATAGCCAAAACCAATGTGTTTTGTGATGATAGGTCATGTGTTCATTCAAGATTTAAGGATTACTCCTTTAATAAAATGTCAATGTGGGAGGTGATTTCGGCTTATTTTTGAATTTTTGACCTATTTTTGACATTCTTGATTTTAAAGTATGTGCCAAAATCGTTTTATATGATTTTCATAACATAAGCTCAAGCTTGCTAAAATTATTTTATCCATCTTACTCTGCAATACATTTTATTAAATTACCTACTGATAGCATTTTTAGGATACTCATAATGTATTTGATATATCTTCATAAATAGGGTTTAGACAAGTATAGGAACTCAAAGATAAGAGTATTAATTAAAAACTCATGGTGTTTTCCATAGCTACCGTTAATCTTTGATCAACAACCACGTAATTAGTAGGTACATTTAAGTGATGTTGATTGGAGAATAAATAGTTGGAGTAAGAATCGAAAATAGCCGAACTGGGTTATTTAAAGAGCCTGAATCTGGATTGGAGACACTCTAACTTTTAAAGCATAAAAAACAATGAATCACTGACCTTTTTTTATTCAGCAAACAGCTGATAAAAGTTAATTAAGTAGTTTTGTTGAAAACCAGGAAAAATAAAATTAATAAAAGGGGCCTAAACATATATATATATTTATGATTTGCTTTATCTCTACACTCTGTTCTGTGTGCACTATAAGCACATTTGGACTCTAAGTTTGTTGCCTACTGTGACTTTTTAAAGATAAAGTTGTTTTTAATCAATAATGTTTTGAAAGTTATTTTCAGCTTCAGCTAAAGTGTCCATCAACACACCAAAAAGCCAGGTTTATTTAACATTTGTCAACAATATTAAATATTCCATTTGTTCAGAAAATGATTTTTATTTTAAAATAGATGCTGGATTCAACCAGAATTCAACAGACATCAGCTAATATGTGAACTTTGGATTGGGTTTGTCATGTTTCAGAATTTCAAATGATTAATAGAGTTTCTGTTTACCTAACTCAAACTTTGTTTGCCGACACGTGTATGTATTATCCTAAATATTTTGTTAAAGAGATTGTAACATTTAGTAAATTTCTGTAGAAAAATCACTATTTTTATTATAACTGTTCTGGTTTTTATTAAGCACATCCAGACCTTAATAAAAACAAAATAAAATTAGAATTCAACCTCAATATTTTTGTTATTGATATCAGACTAAAATTGATGCAGTGCCAGTTTTATTCACTGTACAATGTGCAATAATTTTGATATATGCTTGTAAAAGCAAATTCTGCCTGTTTACTTAGGTAATGTACTTAATAATACATATTACTAAAATAGTATTTTAATAATACCTACAGCACATTCTGTTAAAATCCAGGTTTAAATCTGTTCTATCAATTTTGTTAGTGTACAAATAAAAACAAAACTGACACTGCTTGCTGTAGTTGGGATTTGAATTGTGTAAACACAGGTTCATAAACAGTAATGATCAAAGTTCATTTGATGATAAATATGACCATTATAACCTCCCTAGGATAACACTCCATAATAGAGCACAACAAAATTGACATTATTGTTTTAATAAATTAAATTGACCACTGGGATTTCTGTGTGAAGATTTAGTCAAAGAGGAACTTATCTCAATCCTCATTTACTTATTTATAAATACTATGAAGGATAAAGATAAGAAGTTTCATAACAGGTAGGTACTCATCTAGTTCTTTTGCCTTTAATTCCTTATATTTACCTTATAATAAAATGCTTTAAAAGCTGATGAACCAAACTAAAGAACTCCCAATCTCCTATAGTGATAAAAAAACCATTACATGAACAAAGTCCATCCATGATAATTAGTATATTGACCATGTGAAATAGAACATAATTTTTGATATTTATCTTGTGTGAACTAACTACTAAATAAACACTTACTGGATTGTAAATCCTGAAATGCTTCCTCAGGTGTGACCCATTTGGGCTCCTTTCCTTTAATGGGTTGGGCAGGTTCATTTACGTAGGTGAAGTAGGTCCTAGACGCAGAGGCAATTTTTAGGGGTCCGAAGGCTCCAATTTTGCTGGATAAACTCCGCAGAGAAACCGACATTTTTACAACTGTCCGACTATTTTAATTTGTTTATTATGACTGAAAACCGTACTAATTTAGCTGGCAATACGATACGACGACGAGCGCCCGAACCCGTCTGATGAATGCTAGCTAACTTAAACCGTGGTAATTCAAATTTAAAATGATAAAAATAAAACTTTTAATTGCCTTCAAATCATATGTTTAAATTATTGCGTCTGACATTGAAGACGTCATCGGTCAGCCACTGACACTGATACAGGGTTGTCGGTGTTGCAACATTTAATAATCAGAACATCTTTAACTTTAAATTATTTAAACAAAAAGGTTTTATTAATTTAGAATTAGTTAACGTTTAAACTGATTTGGTATTGATTGATAAATTAATAGTAAATTAATATCTGAATTACAAGAAAATCTCTTAAAAACGTTTCTGTTACAGTTTTCTATTAAACCGACCAACCGCAGTGCCCTCTTTCAATTTTACCTTAACTTATTACCACATGATTAATGTCACTTGAACGTCACGTGAAATCCAGTTTGACGTTTCATAGTTGTGTGATAATCGAATTGGTCCTCACATATCCCTACGTTTCAGTTCGCTTTTACAAGCTCACAAACTCCCAGTTTAGGTTTGTGAGTTAATTTTGAGGCGTTTTCCCAAAAATCTTTCAAGATGTCCATATCAGTGAGGCAAGCTGCCAGGGAGCATGTTTTAGCTGTTTCCCGTGATTTTGTCTCCCAGCCAAGATTGAGTAAGTAGGTTTTTTGCCACTTAATGCATGTTCTTTCTCATTTATCTATTTACCAAAGTGGGTCCTTAATCAAAAACTACTTTAAATCACCTTTTTGGTTAATTAAATGCAGTTTTCTACTTTAAATTTACAGTATAAATGTTTTGAATGAGAATATCATTTGGGTTGATTGGTCATGTGACCTTTCTTGTGACTGCCACTCCTTGGCTTGTAACCCTTATTTTTCTTTAACATTTAGCCTACAAGACAGTATCCGGTGTAAATGGACCTTTGGTCATTTTGGAGGATGTTAAATTCCCTAAATTCAATGAAATTGTGGAGCTCAAACTGCCTGATGGAACTCTCAGGTCCGGTCAAGTATTGGAAGTCAGTGGCTCTAAAGCTGTAGTACAAGTGTTTGAGGGCACCTCGGGAATTGATGCTAAAAACACACTATGTGAGTTCACTGGGGATATTTTGAGAACCCCAGTCTCAGAAGACATGTTGGGGCGTGTTTTCAATGGTTCTGGCAAACCCATTGACAAAGGTGAGGATTGTTATGTTTTAATTTGCTTAGTTGAGTGCTTGTATCTTCTATACCTGTTGGTAGAATTTGAAAATGTTTTTTTTTAATGGGTCACATGTTTATGTTAGGTAGGTATATTAGTTATTCTCTTGATCAGCTGATGTGATCTTGGGACACATCAGCATATACATATAATATATTAATTTATTTTTTTGGTCAATAATTAATAATGATTTATTATTATTTTAGGTTTAGTCAGTCAAAAATCTACAAGTAAAATTAAAATACTATTTTTATAGTGAGTAATTTTTCTCATCAGAATTTTCCACTAATTTTAACTATACAGTGTGTATCATCTATAAAAATATATGAATTATGAATTGATTAAAACCACACAGCTAATATAGCTATTTATGTATGAAGGGCGTTAGAGGGAACATAATGTCCTGAAGCCAGATGGACATTATACTCTCTTTATGTTTCACCTAATTCAGCAATTATTTACTGTTTCTGGCATTGAAAAGTACCTTTACTGGTATGTTGTTTAGTGTTTACTTTACTACTACTGTCAGTCAGTGAAAATGGCAAAAGTTGGATGAAATTTTTGAAAGTATAAAAGAAAATGCAGCAACAGCTAACAAAAGTTTATTATCTCAAAAGTCAAGAGCAACCTAAGGTAGGGAATATGTAGTTTTTATGGCATTAAAGAATAAAAAATCCATTGCTAATATTAAAAAAGGTTTTAGGGCGTTATAAGCGGGCGTTATGATCACATATCACTTATACAACGCGCAACATAGGATTTTACGTGTTAAATTTTTAAGCACATGTCAGACCATGTTATTTTAGAACTACAAGTATAAAACTTGACGGGTGGCTGTTTCGTACCCTGAAGCTTAAGCAAGTTTACCAATTGGGCCTAAAAAGTGATTATAAATTTGCAAAAAATCATCTTTTTTCGAAAAGATTTTATCTTTCCATACTCCCTGTATGTATGATAGGTGCTTCTTGTTTTTGATAGTGGCACGGCAGGTAGCAGGTAAAATTTGTTGTAGAAAGTAAAACAGGGTGATCATTAACTTTATATCAAGAAAGTTAAGAACAAAAGAGGTATTTTTATAAGTGAATTGTTCAAAGTGACCTCAGTTTGAAGCCAAACAGTATTCCAAACAATCATAAAATGCCCTCTTTTGACGTTCAAAAGATGTCGGGTCGTGATGCAGTCAAAATATGTCACTCTACCTGGTACCTGCCCTGCCGATATCAAAAACAAAAAAGAACAATGCATACAGGGAGTATAAAACGATAAAATCTTTTCGAAAAAAAAATTATTTTTTGCCAGTTTTTAATCACTTTTTAGACCAAATTGGTTAACTTACTTAAGCTTCAGGGTACTAAAGACACCCGTCAAGTTTTATACCTGCAGTTCCAAAATAACATGGTCTAACATGGGCTTAAAAATTTAACACGTAAAATCCTATGTTGCGCGTTAAAAAAAACGCACTGTAATAAGTATATAGTAAGTAAGTAAATAATAATAATATAATATTTTTAATTATCATAATTTGTAATATGGCAAGTGTTATGTGGTTAAGATAACGCCTGCTTATAATGCCCTCAGGTTGTTATGAACACTATAACCTACACAGTTTCCAAGGTATTAATGTGTTCATAACGTATAGGTGAAACATAAATATATAAATTTGTAATATTGTAATTCAGGACCGCCAATTTTGGCTGAAGACTTCTTGGACATCCAGGGTCAACCCATCAACCCTTGGTCTCGTATCTACCCGGAAGAAATGATCCAAACCGGTATTTCCGCTATTGATGTAATGAACTCGATTGCTCGCGGTCAAAAAATTCCGATTTTCTCGGCGGCCGGTTTGCCTCACAACGAAATCGCCGCTCAGATTTGTAGACAAGCTGGTCTTGTCAAGCTGCCCGGTAAATCGGTTTTGGACGATCACACCGACAACTTTGCCATCGTGTTCGCCGCTATGGGTGTCAACATGGAAACCGCCAGATTTTTCAAGCAAGATTTCGAGGAAAACGGCTCCATGGAGAACGTGTGCTTGTTCTTGAACTTGGCCAACGATCCCACCATCGAAAGAATCATTACTCCACGTTTGGCTTTGACTGCTGCCGAATTTTTAGCTTACCAATGCGAGAAACACGTGTTGGTCATCTTGACTGACATGTCTTCATATGCTGAAGCTTTGCGTGAGGTAATATATTGTTAGAATACAAAAATGTTGTATCTTTGTTATTGGAAAGACCGTAAATTTCTGACAAGTTGTATTTTGTTAGGTATCAGCTGCCAGAGAAGAAGTGCCCGGTCGTCGAGGTTTCCCAGGTTACATGTACACTGATTTGGCTACAATTTACGAACGTGCCGGACGTGTTGAAGGCAGAAACGGATCAATCACTCAGATCCCCATTTTGACTATGCCTAACGACGATATCACCCATCCTATTCCCGATTTGACTGGTTACATTACTGAAGGTGCTCTATAATGACAACACTGTAACCAAATTTTAAACGTTTCTAAATTAATTTCAGGACAAATTTACGTTGACAGACAGTTGCACAACAGGCAGATTTACCCTCCAATTAACGTGTTGCCGTCTCTTTCACGTTTGATGAAATCTGCTATTGGTGAAGGTATGACCAGGAAGGACCACTCTGATGTCTCTAACCAATTGGTGAGTTGGTTTTAATTGACCCATACTTTTGGAAATACGCTCTTATCTATTTCAGTATGCTTGCTACGCTATCGGTAAGGACGTCCAAGCCATGAAAGCTGTAGTAGGTGAAGAAGCGTTGACACCTGACGATCTCCTTTACTTGGAGTTCCTCACCAAGTTCGAAAAGAACTTTATCGCGCAAGGAAACTACGAAAACAGGACCGTATTCGAATCCCTCGACATCGGTTGGCAGTTGCTGCGTATTTTCCCCAAAGAAATGTTGAAACGTATCCCCGCTGCCACCCTCGCCGAATTTTATCCCAGAGATTCGCGTCATTAGTTTTTCTCTTTGTATTTACGCACTATATGTGTTTTAGTTTATCGTTGGGACTTGAGAGTCCTATTCCCTCTGTAATTTTTAGAAAGTCACTTTTCTCTCCATTCATTGGTAAGTTTTAATGTGTTGTGCAATTTTTATTGTATTATAGATTGTTTCCTGGTTTCCCATATACATCAAATTGATCAGTTAATCACATATGTAGATATTGTAGTGATTCCATATATTATACTACTTAATTGTAGAGCAAATTATATTGCTCCAACCTAAATTGTGCAACCTTGGCGTAAAAAACCATAATTTTTTGGATACATTCCACTAAGTTTTAATTTGTTTTTCAAGGATATTCAATTCTTCAGAAATAAAAAGCTTTCAGTATTCGTATTGTAGAATCGTAAACTTTTACGTACAAGTTTCGATGTCAAAACGGAACCTATATTGTTGAGTAATAATTAATAATTAATGTTGTTAAGACAAAAAAGATGTGTAAAGTTGATATTGTCAATAAAGAGTTTAAAAAATATACTTAGCTAATGTGTTATTCCTGTGTACAATACAAACTTTTCTCTTATTTTTTATTGATTGATTGCAAATTGGAAACTCAATTCAGTTAGCCTATATTCGATCGAATAGATTTGGCAACAATGCTAAAAGCTGTTAAAGAGAAGAAAAGAAGTAGTTGACAACTATCATAACCCAACTTTTTTTAATTTTACAAATTTTGTGCCATTTTGTGGAATTATTGGAGTTTGTTTAAATAATAAACTTTTCTATTACACTAGTATACCGTTTGTAATTATTTAATATTTTCAAGGTACATATTTAGTGATTTTTTTTTGTAAATGACACGTAAGTATATACGCAGCTTATTAAAAAATAAAGTTACAATTGGTTCCAAAACTGTTATGCAATTATTATTTAAGTTGTCCTTTACACATTAATTTATACATTAGATTTTTTATAAGTTGTGAGGAAATTTTAAGAGGTGTGCCTTTAGAAGATCATTTGTTCAAAATTTCTACTTGTTTTTTGGTTATCCCAGTTCCCACTAAAATTTGGTTTGTTTTGCTATTTGGATATTGGAACACTGAAATAACTTAAATTTAATACATCCTGGCTAGGCTGCACAAGCTGACAACTTGTACTTTGGTATAGGTGGTCAATTTTCAGATAACATGGATATTATTTATAAACCAACTTCAATATCTAAAACATTCAATCAAATAGTGTTAACCCAATATTTCAAACCTTCTTGAAAAACATTTTTCTATAACCATTCACATTGTTCCACATTCACAATTGATATTAACTATAACAATAGCTGTGTTATCTGTAAAATAAAAACAAAATATTCCATTTAAGTTTTATAAGTTTCTGTGTTCGTACTCAAACGAACGCGCTTCAAACAATATTTTCGGATAACCTTTTACTTTTTGTATTTGGATGATGGTGGCTAGGTCATGACCATGTCAGAATAAATCTTCAGTCTTCTTGTCGCTGATAACATTAACCAAAACGGTTCACAGTGATTATCAGTCTAATGTGGATAGTAGACGTCTTCAATTCAATATGTATCTCACGTTGGGTGGCGTGTTTTGCAGTTTTCTCCTTTTAGTTCAAACTGGGTTTTTAAGTACGTTTTATGGCGCTCTTCAGCTATGTTTGGTACTGCAGTTTACCTATTTTTTGTTTTTTGTTCGGTGGTAAGTGCATTGATACTTTTTAACACTAGTTCTGGATGTGATAGGCTTGGTGTAGTTGCATAATTCTCAAGTCAGGCCATTCTTTAAGCTGACAAAACCAGGAAAAAATTTACTGGTCTTATACATGAGTTAGGATTTGAAAACACTTATAAATATACAAATATTTTTTGAAAAAACATCATCAGATATGCAAGTACAAAGTCGAAGTGGACTATGTAAGTTAGGTACATTAACAGAGTGTCCTAATAATAACGCAGCTGGTGAATAAATCACCTTTTTGAATAAAACCAGTTGTAAAACAAAAATGGTAGGGATGAGTAAAAGTTAATCTTTCCTCAAGTATTATGTTTATCTGGTGACGTTTTTATTCACAAAAAGGTGGATTTATCATTAATATTAATGTAGTTTTGGTTACAGTAGTTTGTTTTTCCTTTTACTCAAGTATATCAGCAAATATGAATGCATTTATTAAACTCGAGCATTTAAAGTTTATAATTTTTTATTGTAAAACGTGTGTTCAAGTAGTGTTTAACTTTCTGATTTTGTCCTGTGCAATACTAAAAAAATGGTGATTAACACATTATTATTATTGTAATACCTGCATCCTGCAGCAGTGGATTTAACACAAACACGTGAATACTGCAGATCTTTGAACTCTACACAATTATTGCTTGGCGTAAATTTATAATGTTTGGGTTATCAGGCTTGTTTTAGTTTAATCAATAGTCTTTATCTAGACACTATGCTTTTCAGTCAGATAACAGTATGGTCTGTTTATCCACAGTGTGCAAGTTTATTAAGATATGTTTATAAAATGTATGTGTGTGTATTAGGCCAAATTAAGAGTGTAATTAGTGAACAATGAGAATATTTAAATGCTAGGCCAAACGTTGTGTTGTCAACTTTACTACTAAGGCATCGCTATTAAAGTTGAACGCACCTTGATATTCCTTATAAAGTTTTTTTATACTTAACGTAACCTTTTTCAGCTTAAAAAGGATGGTGGACTTTTTAACCAATAGGAGTTTTGAAACCTACACTCAGTATTCTCCAGTAACCAATCATGAGAAAGAAACTTTATCATCTTTAGCAACATTAAAAAGGTTTTCACAAGATCAAAGGTACCGAAAAATACTGTCTCGCGAGGCTGATGCTAATGTAAGTACTAAAATCGAGACTAAAATCTACTTTTTCAAAAAAAAAATTTAAAAAATTGGTTTATCAGGCTCGCGACCGTCAACTTTTGCATATCAAGGAAAGCGCCCCGGAAGTCCACGTTTCTGAACGAAGACCATTTATGGGTTTATGCTGTCAAAATTGCACTTTAACTAGCAGGGTAAGTTTTTATTTATACTTTGAATGTGTGTTTAATCAGCATATCAACAATGCCAAGCTTTGTTAAATTTAGAATTCGCTCGTTAATTTGTCGCAATATTCCTTCTATTTATACTTTTGTAAGCTATTTCTGTTAACTGTGTTGGTGGTTGATCGATGTTGTTGTGGATTGAGAATAGTTTAAAAACTCATTCTATTGTATGGGAATGCAGGACGAAGGGTCAATGAATTGATTTACTTTAATGATTCAGAGTTAAGTGACTTTTGTTATTGTTTTTATAAGTTATTCGTACACTAAACGCAAAAGAGGGTTTTCTAATATTACACGAATTATACATGTGACTAACTAGGAAAAAAATATTTTAGGATTCATTGGTAAAGAGAACTACAGAAAATCTAGCGCTCATCAACATACTAAATTATCAGACCCCACTCGCAAGTCGAGGTATTCTATCCAGAATATTTTCACATCTCCATCAAGTGTCAATGCTCAAAAAGTACTCATACCCTCAAATCGCCGATTTGGTACTCAAAGACGACCGAGTAAAAACAGCGGTTGAAAAAGCCGCTCTTCAACAGCTTAAAGATTCCGATAGTACTGAAGATGAATACTACCAAGAGCTCATACAAAAGAATCAAGCTAGAGCGAAAAAGCTTACTTTTGACATGCGTTCTACCTTATCTGACTTTTTGTTACGGTTTGTTTTTTATTTTATGTGTGTTTTTTTGGTTTAATAAGTTAGGTAACTTGCAGTTTTACGTCTTGGATTCTATATAAACTGCTTCCGTGCTTTCTTACCTCAGTGGTTGTCCCTCCAGGACAGGTTGAAATGTTGAAACAGGCTTCCAAAACAAACCTTCCTCTAATTTTCCTTCCTTTGCATCGATCCCATCTAGACTATATCCTTCTCTCTTTTATACTGTTGAACAATAATATTCGCTCCCCTTTAGTTGCTGCTGGTGATAATTTGAAAATTCCCTTTTTTGGGTAAGTGTTCAACTGGGAGCAGTTCTAAAATCTAATAAATGTTAAATTTTAGTTCTCTTTTGCGAGCACTAGGAGCCTTTTTCATAAAACGTCGCATAGACCCGGTGATGGGACGTAAAGACTACGTTTACAAAGCAGTTCTGCACACTTACATGAATCTCTGCTTAAGGGCAGGACATAATATTGAGTTCTTCTTGGAAGGCGGTCGTACAAGAACGGGTAACTAACCAGTATTTCCTATTTAAATTCACGTAATCCGCAAACAATTATTAGGGAAACCTTGCATGCCAAAATACGGTGTTTTGAGTGTTATCGTGGAAACTTTTATGGATGGTACCATTGAAGATGCTCTACTGGTGCCTGTCAGTATCAATTATGAAAAGTTGATTGATGGTAATTTCGTAAAGGAACAGTTGGGGCAACCGAAAAAAATGGAAACATTCGGGAATGCTTTTAAGGGTATTTGGCATGTGCTGAATAGCAACTATGGAATGATGAGAGTTGATTTTAATCAGCCGTTTTCGTTAAGGGTGAGTGGACTTTAGACATAGCCAGGCAAAGAACAACAATTTGCATCTTTTGTAGGAGCTTATTAATACTTTTAACTCTAACACCAGAATGCTTACTCCGAACGTGAAAAGTCGCGTCTTAAAGTCAAATCCGTCTACTAACAGTTTGTACGGAACTGATGTTGTGTCTGACGAGCATAAGAGTTTAGTGGAAAACATATCCAAACACGTGATTTTTGGTAATAATCACACACTCATTTTTATTAGTCTAATAAATTTCCTACATAGATTGCGCTCAGGCTACTTCAGTCATGTCAACCAACGCCTTGGCGTTTCTCCTTCTGACCAAATTTCGCAACGGTGCCAAATTGGAAACGTTAGTGGGAGCATTGGAAGACCTCAAAAGAGATTTTTTGGCTGCAAACAAAGATGTTGGTTTCAGTGGAGATTCGGTTGATGTTATTAACTATGCAGTAAAAAACGGAATTTTATACCTTAACACGGTTTTTAAAGGGTTTCTCGTAGGTTCACTTACTAGGGCCGGCTCTAGTAAAGAAAGAAAAAATTAATGGAGAAGATACAATTAAACCCATCGCAATATTACCTAACGTGATAGAACTGTCATACTACAGTAACAGTGTTGTCACTCATTATGCTTTAGAGTCAGTGATTGCCCTGGCAATTACTCGATCTCTTTCAAGTGGTTGCACTGTAATGACACACGATAACTTATTGGAAAATGCTACAGAACTATGCTCGATATTTCAATATGAGTTTTTGTTCAACAAACCATGCCAAAATTTGGAGCAGATTTTAACTAGCTGTATAGACGATTTGAGTGTTAAAGGAGTGTTTTTAGCAGTAAGTATAGTCTGTCCCAGGGCTAGTGGCAGTGACGTAATAATTGTCTTTCCGTTTCTGTTACATGTGAACTGAGTGAGATGGAAATTTTACTTATGTTATTGACAAATTTTTAAATTTGTGGCTGGGGATGATTTTTTCGGAAATTTTTAAATTTTGAAAAGTGTTTTTAATTGCCTAGATAGCTTTAGGTTAATGGTAGAATTGTGACGTGGAGTGTCATTTATCAAGATAATTTTTTAAGGGTCTAAAAACTGTCATCTCCAAAACCGTGCCAGTTAGGGCAAAACGGACGTCAGATTCGTGTTTTCCAGTTTCAAATTAGTGAAAAACTCACTTTGGTTAAGGAAAATCCAAAACGGCCGCTGTTAGTATAGTAGGCAATAACTCGTTTATTTGAAACATTCTGTATAGACACACTATATGACGAAAAAAAGCAAAATATCACGTGACATTGAATGGGTAGGGTTAAGTTGTATCATTTGGCCACTAAGGTCCGATTGTACAGGGTGCTGCATTTTCGATGGTTTTACGGGGTACAGAGAAAACGGTAATAGATAGAAAAAAAGTAGCATACGTGTTCTGATCTCTTTTTCTGAGCTGAGATGACTGGCGAAAAGGGCGGCGCAAACTTCTTTTGTTTCAAAGATACGGGGGGTTTTCGAAAATTGGTAATTTTTGAACCTCTTCTGTATTTCAGTTGCTCTTAAAGTTATCAAAAAAGAAAGAACGGTTCCTGGTAGAAGTTTTCATGTAGAATCCAATCCAGAAAAAACTGACTACGCCAAGTTTTTTCTGTTCCGTTTAGTTTCTGACATATGACAGTAAGTTACATTTTTTTAAATGGAACATCCTATATATTTTTACGTCATTTAATTCTGTTGATTTTTACCTTTTCAACGGTATATTACAACATATAAGTTTGTAGAGGTTAATCCTGTTATTTTAAAAAAAGACCTTTGCTAAGCTAAAAAAAGGCCAATATCTAAAATACCAAACAAAATCGGAAATAAAATAAACTAACACATCAGAAAATTAAATATTTTTAATAAATCTTATTAAAAATCTAAGTTACAAACAGTTCTACCGTCACTTTAATAAGAAAAGAGGCCATTTCTATTTTCTACTATTTTTAAGGTAGAAGTTGAAAAAAATGTTTATAAACGACATGTAACATGTTAATATGAACATAGCCAAATTTTGTTTTCACTGTGGGTATTTTTATACATATTATTTAGCACTTTTTTGTTAAGGAAACGCCTTTTTTCTAATTACCAAGATTAACGTTTACAAACTTATATGTTTTAATACACCGTTGAAAAAGTAAAAATCAACAGAATTAAATGAACTTAAAATATATAGGGTGTTCCATTTAAAAAAATATAACTTACTGTCATATGTCAGAAACTAAACGTAATAGAAAAAAACTGACTACGCCATTGGATTCTACGTCAAAACTTCTAGCGGAAACCGTTTTTCCTTTTTTGATAACTTTAATAGCAAATGAAATACAGAGGAGGTTCCAAAATGACCAATTTTCAAAAACCCCCCGTATCTTTGAAACAAAAGAAGTTTGCGCAGCCCACTCTTCGCCAGTCATCTCAGCTCAGAAAAAGAGATCAGAACACGTATGCTACTTTTTTTCTATCTATTACCGTTTTCTCTGTACCCCGTAAAACCATCGAAAATGCAGCACTCTATACAATCACAGTTCAAAGACAGTTCAGTTGATCTGCGACTGGTACTTAAACTTTCCCATATGAATTGCATTGCTGTCAAAATGACGTTTCTGACTTGAACCAGGTTCTAAGGTTGAACCACTGTTTTACAACTGGGCCTAAAAATCGTCAAAGTTGACTCTAGTTTTTCTTGAATATCTCAGAAACCCTTCAAGTTAGAGGTATTTTTTACCACAGAGAGGAAATTTAACCAACCTCGTTGGATGTCTGGTTTAACAAAAACAGGGCTTTACAGGGCAACCACAAAATATCTATGAACTAATCTAAGACAAAAGTGAATTTCAATATGCTTTACAGTCAATGTTGACACTGTCATTTCTCCGGGAACAGAAAATAGATAGATATTAGAGGATAATTTGTAATAATGGCTTTATTTAAAGGAACCTGAAAGTAATGAACTAGTGAGAAAGAGTAGAAAGATTGCGGAACAGTTTGACGACGAGGACGAACAAGTATTGCAAAAACAATACGAAATCAACCCGGACCAGATTGAGACTGTTGAATTTTTATCGAATATTTTAATGCCGATATTAGAAACATACGCCATTACCGGTCATGTGATGAACAGGTTGATTCAGAAACAATTGCTGGAGAACGAGTTAGTTGAAGAGGTTATGGAAGAACTGAAGTTTCAATTAGGAGAAGGATATATTATGAATGGTAAGTTGCTCACATGGTCAGTTAGATAATAAATTTACTACAATAATTTGATTTTGGTTCTTAGATGAAGCAGTATCAGTAGATTCCATCAAGAATGCTTTTAAACTTTACCAAAAATGGGGACTGCTGGAATGCCAGCAAGAGTTCAAACTTCGACTTTACTCCCTGAAGGAGAGCTACGATAATGCCGAGTCGGTAAAACTCTTCCACGACAAAGTCAATAAGTACAGAATAAATCAGGGTAGCACCAGCTAGTTTGACTGAACCATTCGAAGTGGATCACCAATCATATTTTGTAAGAATCTCTGTTGAGTTTTTTTTGTTGTTTTTTCATTCTAGTTCGAAATAAGTAATGTAGGCGTAAGACGTATGTGGACAAAGTAATTTTTTTAAAGTAAGACTTAAAATATCAGGTAGTTTACTTGTTTTAACCAGTTTTCCATCTACTTGTATGAAGTCCAGATCTGTGATAAATAAATACTTCGTAGTGTAATGTACTTAATCGTGTTCATTTGTTGCTATTTGGAGTAGTACCCCAGATATACTACTAAGTTTAATATTTGATTGAGTCTACTGTAGTATGGATTGATTTGCAGTAAAAATGCTAAATCGATTACTTTGTCCTTACTCGAAAAATGTTCCAGCTAGCGACGTATCTAAAAACCGATTGGCCGGCAATTTGCCGAGTCATTTGCGCCAATAACAATAAAATCCGCCACGGCTCCACATCTATGCATCTCTAATGGAGGCCATATCTCCAGAAATGATGGAGCGCTCTTTTGTCACCGCGCGACCGTATTCATTTTCCGGTCGGATTGGTCGGACCGATAAAAAAACGCGCGCGCTCAGACAGCACGAAAACGACCGTTTGTTACTTGTTGTGGCTCATTTAGCAGATAAACGGTACCCGAATTGTCCTTCCTTAACGACACCTTACGGTCCTTTAGCGTAAGCGATACTTAAGACGACCGTTTAGATAGCGAACGATCGCTACTCTTAGTTGGAAACTCTTTTTCTGGGAGTGACTCCGAATGAGACAGCTTTTACGACTTTGGCTAACAAGAAAGTTATACTGACGAGACCTGATCCAGGATAGTTGAGTTTTTAGATCTTTTTGTAAGTTCATTGACTTGTGTGCTACATTAAGTGTAACCATATTTTTGTTAGAGTTCATTAAGTGTAGCATTCACTCAAGAAGATCATCATTTATTCGAAATCTAAAAAAATATCGCTGGACAGGGCCAGTAAATCTAGCGATTTTCGCGTGCTCGTTTGGAAACATGTCGAGCAAAATCGTTCCGTCTCCGGGCGTAACGATTCAATTTGCCGCTCCCTTGGCCACCGCGACTTCTCATCCAATGCTCCATTACGTCACCGAGAACAAAATGCTACCTAAATGCTTCACTTAAATAATCACTAACCTAATCGAAGATTTCTTTAAGATATCTACATAATGCTAACAGTTAAGTTGGCTTGTTGCTTGGACTGTGGAACCTTTGAATGTTTTAATTTCATTTTCTAATAGAAGAAATTAAAATCGGTCAGTTTGCATGTTTTTCTTTTGTACACAATCGAAAATCACACTATCACAGCATTGTTCGTAGTTTGTGATTGGTCAAGTCAACTCAAAATCACAAACTAAACTAGAATGACTCTTAACCGATCTAGTAGAGTTGTAGAGTTAAGAACAGCATATACAGGGTGGTCAAGTTTTAAATGTCAATAATTCACCAATCCATAGCCAATTATAAATAAGTTGACATTCATTATGTCATTTTCCTAAAAAGTGCTTCAAATTTCTGTTTAAAAAATCGTTTTTTTGTCATAACTGTCAGACCGTTGGAGCAATATTGATCAAATTTGGAACAAGCACTTTATTACACGTTATTACAGTCAAAGACCCAAAACTAACCCAACCCAACTTAAAAATTGTCTTGGAAACGGAAAATTCACTTAAGAAGTTATATTGTATATATTATATTATTGTAGCCAGTTTTCATAGTTTCCAGACAAACTGAAAGACTTTAGTTTTGAAAATTGACTTTTCATGCAAATCGAGAGACTTTAATTCTGAAAATTGACTTGTAGACATAAAAACTACTTTTTCAAAAATTTGTTACTACAAATTCATACATTTAAACCTTAAAAATTGACTTGAACCCCAAAATGTGACTGAACTAATGAAAAGTGGCATCAGAAGCTTAAAATTTGCATTTGAAGTAAGTTTTCATAATTTGAAGACAAATTTCAATATTTTAGTCTTGAAAATAGTCTTAGATGCAGGACATTAACATTAGATTCATGAAAATTGTCTTGAAAACGAACTTTTCGTGCTTTTTACTTTGCTTTTCAGTTTCTTCGAATTCTGGACTATTTTTAGTGCTTCAAAACTGCTTTCAGCTTGGAAAATCGAGTTTCAAGACTATCTTTACCAAGTTATTGACATAGCAAACTTAAAAAACAATTTTTACATTCTTCATAGACTTAAAATAGCATTCCAAGCTTTGTCACTATTAAATCGACTTCTAGACACCTCAGTGCTAAAAATTCGGGTATTTCTTAATAAACTAGACTGTTTTGTGTGTTTTAAGGCTGTTTTCAGTGCCTTAAATCGAGTTTCAAGACTATCTTTACAAAGTTTTTGACTTATCAGGCCTAAAAGCCAGTGTGTCCACTGACCATAATCTTGAAAATGTTATTTCAAGCTTCTTCACTATTAAATTGACTTCTACACTCATAGGTGCAATAAATTGTAGCACCTCTAAGAAATTCAGACTGTTTTTAGTGCTTTGAAAAATCGAGTTTAAGACTATTTCCAAAAGTCAAGTTTCTTCATTAATAAAAGTAAAAAATTTTGGTACCAAATGCTACAATAATAGTCTTGAGAACTAATTTTTAGAAATAAAACGTCCGAAAATTTAATTTACTTCTAGACTTGTTGTCCAGTCCAGAAAATTGAGTTGTACACCAATTAAAGTCTTGAAAATATACTTTTGGACTCTCTTTAGTCCTAGTAAGGTTCGTTCTAGCATTAAAAGTCAACTATTTTTAGTAGTAAAAAATGAGTTTCATGCACAATACAATCTTTGTCTTGATTTCCGGACTTTTTTTAGTTCTTGAATGCCAGTTTCAGACACTCAGCCAGGATGGCAGTCTGAGAAAGCGAATCATAAGACCATTCCTAATAGTAAAAAGCAAGTTTTTAGATTATTCAGTACAAATTTGGACTTTCACAAGTCTTGAATGTTCAGTTTTAAACTATAAAACGATTTTTTAAATGGAAATTTGGAAGACTGTATCTTCCTTAGGAAACGTTTTTCAGAAAAATTACACAATTACACAAGTCAACTTATATTTTGCTTGGCTATCAAATGGTGAATTATTGACACTTAAAACTGGACCACCCTGTAGAAGGGCTTTGATTTTTCAGGTTTAGTCGATTTGCAGTCGAAGATCCAAACACTCACTCAGAAAGGTTATTTACTGGCTCAAAGGAGCTTAAACATTTTAATACGATATACCTATGTGTTCATAGGATAACTTTCTGGTTGAATAGATCTGATAAAATTCAGCATATCGAAAAGGACGATCATACAAATACACTTCTCTTGTTAATAAGAACATTTTTCTTTCAAAATACGAAACCTAATACGAAACCTGGAAGATGATCATTAACCGGTTTGGTACAAAACCTGTTCCAAAATTAACCAAATCATTTAGTTCGAACAATGGACGCGTCTCTCCTCTCGGCCCTACTACTTATTCAATTCAATTAAAAATAAATCTTGCCTCGGTCCCGGGCTGCGGATATATTTCATTCCCTGGGCCACGCGCGACCATCCCCAGGGATCCGGAATCGAAATCCCGGTGGCTTGTTGCCTCGACCGTCATTTGTCTAACAGCTGTTCACATATCGTCGAATTGCGTCATTACAAGCGATCAACGATTGTCTAACCCCCTCATTATCCAGTCAGTTCGATTCGTCTTTTTTTTTCCACCCTTGAATTTTTCAGCAGCTAAATTTTTAACGCTGAAAGCTTTACAACTTTTCGTTGGTCACTTTAGGGCTGCTTTCTCTGAAATGGTTAAATACATATTAAAGTATCAGAGAGAGTGAGAGAAATCTCTGCTTGCTTGATAATGAACACTCTCGCAGAGCGTTTAATCTAAAAACTTTCCTCGAGAACAAACTTCAATCCGTATTAAAACAGTACAATGAATCTAATTATAATAGGTAATTAATAAATCGGCGTTCCAATTAAGTTAGAGTACTTAATTAACTTACTAATCGGGAGGAGTGGAGGCGGAAACGTTCCCAGTTTGCTGCTTGCGGAAACCCTGGGGAAAGAAAGAAACTCTAAAACTTAAAAACTTTTTAAAAGCTTATTATCGAACGTTTTTCAGCTTGAAGTTTCGTTTTTATTTCAGTATTTTTAGCAGATTGTTGTAGAGATTAATTTTTAGGACAGACTTTACAAAATGCAGTAAAATGTTCTCCTAATGGAAAAAATTAGACTTTTGATGGATGACATCCAATAGAGTAGCCACTGAGATCTTCAAACTTCAATCCATAATTTTTTTTAATTTAATATTTAAGAAGATTGTAATTACCAATAAAGTTTCTGGCAGTTCTGTTTTGTAGTGTTTTTTTGGATAGGAAATTGAATGAGTATTCTCAAAATGTGCTTAAAACTGACATTTTTTCATAGGTTATATCCCGAGACGTTCAAGTTTTATCGGGTAAACTGTGCATAGGTGATTTTTTGCAAAATTTTGCTTGGAAAATGATTGAGATCTTTGGAGAAGATCTTTTCTTTTTTTTTATCGTCGAATTATTTAGTCGAAACCATTTGCCTAAAAGAAAAATTTTGCAAAAAACCTACCAATGCACATATTGCGTGATAAAACGTGAACGCCGAGGGGTATATGTCAAGATTATTTCCTGAAAACTCACATTTTAGTTTATTAACAAGAAAACACCTTAGTTAGAACACAAATATTAAACTAAACGTGATGAAATTAATGATAATATTGAGCTCACCCCAGCAGACGACAGATTTTCGTTCAGCCATGTATATTTTTGTTTACATTTCAGATTGACAATCAGACGTCATAATATTTTAATTTATGTAATTTTTTAATGGAAACTACGATATAGTGATTTGTTAATTGTTAATATTGAAGAAAATAGCTTAAATTTTATGTGTCTAAATCCTGTTTCGTTTAATATCAAATGTTCTTCAAAAAAACGTATTCGAAAAAGGTAGGAGGTGTTTATTCAGTGTAAAATTTTAGCAACTAGGGATTTATTCAGTATATAACGGCTCTCATTGGTCGAACTAGAAAGATTCATTGAATTTTATTGGCTGCTAGTACAATGAGGGAAATAATCACTCAAAAATCAGATCACAATTTTACTGATTTGTAATATTTTTCCTAAATAACTTTAAACCACAATTTGAATTAATTTGAAAATTTGTTACATCAAATCAGTTTTTCCTAAATAACTTGAAAGTGGTGAAAGAAAGATTTTTTAATTTATGGTACAGGCCCACAACACGTTAAGCCGTACATAATTCCGTAAGATAAATTCGGGGTCTAAAGGCAATTAATTCACTTTTAAGTTAATTTATTTGTCAGAACAAACTAGGAGGAGGTACGGTAGTTACTTAATCACGTTAATTAAAACGTTCTTCCGCAAATATATACGCAAATAAGGGCTAAAATACTCTCGAAATTACCTGTTATAAAGCGTTCCATAGTATTCACATTGTTTGATGCACCAAAATATTTTTTAATCTGTTAAAATACAAAGTGTTATTGAAGTTAGCTATCGCATAAATTGGACGGGTTGTTATTTGTTGGAAAAGACGATAATTGTCAAGAGGGTTTTGGGTAAAGCGTTAGGCTCCCTTTTGTTGGCAACTTCCCTTTTGTCGGATAAAACGCTTGCACTGCGAGACATAAATATGGAAGTTGGAAGTTACGGAGTGGAGTTTACCACTTTGGTTACAAAGTTACGTTTGTAATTGTTGCCTTAAGTTTCGGCAACGCCGGAGGCGGAACGGTGACAATGAGATGTTCCTCCAACTTCCCTAAATTAGTGCAATTGATGAGTGAGTATGTTCCTTTAATAAACACACCACTACTAACTGTAAACTGTTTCGAAATGTGCAATTAAAATTTCAGTTCCTTAAAAAGATCAAATTTAATTCCACTTCCTTTAGCTTCTCCGTATTATTGGCAACGTTTTAAATCTGAACCTAAATCCAACTTAAAATGCCATTTCATAGATCCTACCCCATCCAATGCCGTAAGTGCTATACTTGCAGGATTTAGCGAAAAAGAATTTTAAATTCTTAAGTAGCTATTTTCCGTCCTTTTTCCACGTTCCCGAAACTCCATCTGGCTCTTCGTCCTGGAAAAACAACAGATTTTTAATTCCCACAGTCTTCCGGCGGCTACATATATATTTTTCTTGCTTTTGCTCGTTCCCACTTTACCACTGCAGCGTTTTCTTTTCCTAATATTAAGGATTTTCCCAGACTCCATTTTTACGTTTAAATTATTGACGACGAAAGTATTTACGGGTGTGGTGATACTTTTGTTGTTGCGCAGAAGCCAAAAAAATTTATGAATGTTTTTGTACAGGCTGAGTATGAAATATTTGTCAAGCAATTTTGGGAGTAAATGAAAGGATTGTTAGGAATGAAAAATGTTGGTGCTATTTAGATTTTTCTCCACCAGAAACACCCTGCACCACCCTGTATAGTTTTCCGAAAGTAAGGTTGAACCCAACGTAAATGACAGTTATACATCATCATCTGGGTTACTGGTCTATTACAAGTCCATTTTCCATTAAAATAATCTGTGATACAATAGCATGTATGTACAGGGTGTTCAGAAAAAACGGTAATAGATAGCGCAAACTTCTTTTGTTTCAAAGATACGGGGGGCTTTTGAAAATTGGTCATTTTGGAACCCCCTCGTTATCAAGTTATCAAAAAAGGAAAAACGGTTTCCGGTAGAAGTTTTGACGTAGAATCCAATGGCGTAGTCAGTTTTTTTCTGTTACGTTTAATTTCTGACATATGACAGTAAGTTATATTTTTTTAAATGGAACACCCTATATATTTTTAGTTCATTTAATTCTGATGATTTTTACTTTTTCAACGGTGTATTAAAACATATAAGTTTGTAAACGTTAATCTTGGTAATTAGAAAAAAAGCGTTTCCTTAACAAAAAAGTGCTAAATAATATGTATAAAAATACCCACAGTCGAAACAAAATTTGGCTATGTTCTTATTAACATGTTACATGTTGTTTGTAAACAGTTTTTTCAACTTCTACCTTAAAAATAGTAGAAAATAGAAATGGCCACTTTTCTTATTAAAGTGACGGTAAAACTGTTTGTAACTTAGATTTTTAATAAGATTTATTAAAAATATTTAATTTTCTGATGTGTTAATTTATATGATTTCCAATTTTTTTTGGTATTTTAGATATTGGCCTTTTTTTAGCTTAGCAAAGGTCTTTTTTTTAAATAACAGGATTAACCTCTACAAACTTATATGTTGTAATACACCGTTGAAAAGGTAAAAATCAACTGAATTAAATGACGTAAAAATATATAGGATTTTCCATTTAAAAAAATGTAACTTACTGTCATATGTCAGAAACTAAACGGAATAGAAAAAAACTTACTACGCCATTGGATTCTACATGAAAACTACTACCGGAAACCGTTCTTCCTTTTTTGATAACTTTAAGAGCAACTGAAATACAGAAGAGGCTCAAAAATTACCAAATTTCGAAAACCCCCCCGTATCTTTGAAACAAAAGAAGTTTGCGCCGCCCACTTTTCGCCAGTCATCTCAGCTCAGAAAAAGAGATCAGAACACGTATGCTACTTTTTTTCTATCTATTACCGTTTTCTCTGTCCCCGTAAAACCATCGAAAATGCAGCACCCTGTACAAGGTGATTATTTATATTTTACTCAATAACTAACTCTGTAAAATTTTGATCTGACAGTATAGTTTAAATTAGTAAAATTGACGTATGTCAATCAAATGTCACATTTTTGACACGTGTTACCTTAATTGGGACACCCAACATTTTATTTGCCCAATAGTCTTTTTTCGGATTTTCGAAGAAATATCATAAAAATTGATTTAGCGAGCAGTTTTCAGTCAGTCTAATCTCTGCATGTGGGAATGTCATATTTGATATCCGACGTTTCGGTTTTAAGTTACCATCATCAACTTTCATTTCTCTTATGGATGCAACATTAGATTTTTACATTTTTGAATTGGGCCATTACGATGATGTAAGTAGTCTTGCAATGCCGTAATAATAACGAAAACTATGTTCTTACAAAGATGTTCTATGTTCAAATGACACTAGCCCACGTGATATTGCTGCCATTTGTAAAAGAATAATCATGTGACAAACTGTTAGATGATAACACAAAACGCGCTCTTATTTAATAAATTGTTGATTAATATCATGTCCAAGGATGCTTGTTTCTCTGATATTGCATCTAATTTTAAAATTAAAAAAATCTGGTTTGTATGGTTTCGAAAATTCCCACAGTGAATCCACCACCCAATCAATTTCATATCATTTTAAAATTAAGTCTCCCCCTATTTCAGCTTGAATGTAGATAAAATCGGTGCGGTATTGTCCACACGTGTTTTACAACAACCATATACGCATGATGGATCACTTAATTAGCTTTTTTTGTGTATCGAAAGATCTCTCTGCAAATGGTCGATAACAGTGGCTTATGTCACCAAAAACTGCGCATTATTCCGTACAAACAACTTCATAAATGATTTCACTGAAATTAAGCAGATTCTACTAGCTCATATAACTTTCCCTAGCATCCGCGGTATTGTGCTCGTCTTCGAAACAATGCATAAAAGCTTCACCCTCATGGAGAGATAATTAAAATGCTGTTAAAATTGCGCGCTACTCGCCTTGAAGGTAACAAAAAGTATCTAATTATACAATCTAACGAAGCGGACGAAAAAATGAAAAAACTGTTGGAGCTCTAAAAAAGTGCTAATTATAATCTCCAGGAGGCGGAAATATTTTTCCAACGGTCCCAGTGGCGTAGCTATGATTTTCCGTATCGGAAAAATTGTCAAGCAATTATAAGTCAAGTGACAAACCAGTGTTTTCCTTTAACAATAGCGAAGACGCTAATTGGGATAAACCCAGCTTGGTTAGTTAACGCCAAGATGAGAGCCGCCGGTTATTGTCCTGAATATTCCGTAATTAAGCAAAGTTATGGCCCGTTACATTGTTCGGCAAGACGATAATTACCAACTTTATCTGTCTCGGCTCTTTAACCTCACTCTGTAGCTAACTTTCTACGGGTTGTTTGCTGAATTTAGATCGACTTCTCTCAACTTCTATGGCTGGTCCAAGAGCACGAGGAAATCGAGATCATTTTCTGCATTTAAAGAGATTTAATCGGAAGTTAGGTCAATATAATTAGTTTTTTTCGAATTGCCTCAATAAAAGCTAAACATAGAGACATTTATACTCTATATATTTAGAGGTCTGTTCGCAGAGGCAATCCCTGACTGGTTTCCGACTCAGAAACAGTAAATGTCAAGTTTCATTGGTTGAATGCTCACGTGAATATGACGTTTTCTGACTTGTGGCTAATAGAGGTATCTATTTCTCTGATTACTACACCATTTACACATGTACTTTAGAAAGCGTCAGTTGAATTTTAGAAACCATAAGATGGATTTGAAAAATGTCACTTGTATTTCAGAAAAGGTACTTTCAATTTTAGAATAATGTTACGGTTTTCCCGTGGGTTCACACAAAGTCAATTTAACTCAACAATTAATAAATTTATTAATACTTCAAAACACTCCGTACAATAATTAACACAGCTAATAAAAACACTACTACAATTCCACAATTACTCCTCTATTTAAATTTTACCGCGTTCCCAAATTCACTACTACACTACACTACTCTCCAAGTCTCTCGTCGACGCCGCTTCTTTTATATTCACAAACCACGTTCTAGAATGACCGCGAAACGCTTCGCGATTTGCTTCGAATCTTCCAGGTGTGGCGCTTCCTAACTGTGGCCTACTTTAATACGCGCCCGGCCAGATATTGCGGCGCATCGGTTTCATCCTGACTCGAGTATAGTAGGCCCAAACCGTAACAATAATAACTTTGATTTTCGAAATTGCAATTTGTATTTCAGATTAGTCACTTGTAGTATAGAAAAGAGCAGTTGGATTTTAGACATGGTCATTTGTAATTTGGAAAATTACAGTGGAGCAAAAAAAAGTAATAAAAAAAGAAGTAAATAAGTAAAAAAAGTACATTGTGGTTTAAGCAGTTCAATGAAAAATCGATTTATCTCGAAAACAGTTTATTTTATCGAAATAAAAGAAGAGTAAAATTTTTCGATAAAAATGTCAAGAGTATCCATTAATGGCGTTTGCAGCTGAAAATAATGACAGCTGTCAAAGTTTAAGCAAATTGTATCTTAGGTCCAGTTAGTTCCGGTCTTTCGAAGACGAGATACCTGGTTTTCATGCAAATAGAAGGTCTCTTTCGATAAAACATTAAACTCAATAATCATTACAATATACAAAGTGTTTCAAAAGTTACGGCCAAAAACGTTAATTGGAAGGCAGTTCTTTGGGGCTCGATATTTCCCTTAGGAGTGACTTTAAAAAAAAAAATTATATGAACAAATCGTATTATTTTGACCTCCCCTGTATGCCCCCGAAAGATTGTCATATAGTTATGGGACACCCTGTATATTTTATATAAATTAATACTCCCGATGGGCGGGTTTTTTTGCTTAAAGTGATATTAAAAAAAAACAATGAACTAATAACCACATAGAAACACAAAAAAATCTGAAATTGAAATAACGTGTTCTAAAATACAAGTGACGAATCTGAAATACAACTTACGTCTTCTAAAACCAAATTTACGATAATGAAATACAAGTTATAGATTCTGAAATCCAACTTATATTCTTAAAATCCAAGTGATATTTTCTAAACTACATGTGTAAATGGTGTAGTTAGTTCCGGCCTTTCGAAGACGAGATACCTGGTTTTCATGTCAAATAGAAGGTCTCTTTCGATAAAACATTAAACCCAATAATCATTACAATATACAAAGTGTTTCAAAAGTTACGGCCAAAAACGTTAATTGGAAGGCATTTCTTTGGGGCTCGATATTTCCCTTAAAACAAATTAATTATATGAACAAATCGTATTATTTTAACCTCCCCTGTATGCCCCCGAGAGATTGTCATATAGTTATGGGACACCCTGTATATTTTATATAAATTAATACTCCCGATGGACGGGTTTTTTTGCTTAAAGTGATATTAAAAAAAAACAATGAACTAATAACCACATAGAAACACAAAAAAATCTGAAATTGAAATAACGTGTTCTAAAATACAAGTGACGAATCTGAAATACAACTTACGTCTTCTAAAACCAAATTTACGATAATGAAATACAAGTTATAGATTCTGAAATCCAACTTATATTCTTAAAATCCAAGTGATATTTTCTAAACTACATGTGTAAATGGTGTAGTTAGTTCCGGCCTTTCGAAGACGAGATACCTGGTTTTCATGTCAAATAGAAGGTCTCTTTCGATAAAACATTAAACCCAATAATCATTACAATATACAAAGTGTTTCAAAAGTTACGGCCAAAAACGTTAATTGGAAGGCATTTCTTTGGGGCTCGATATTTCCCTTAAAACAAATTAATTATATGAACAAATCGTATTATTTTAACCTCCCCTGTATGCCCCCGAGAGATTGTCATATAGTTATGGGACACCCTGTATATTTTATATAAATTAATACTCCCGATGGACGGGTTTTTTTGCTTAAAGTGATATTAAAAAAAAACAATGAACTAATAACCACATAGAAACACAAAAAATCTGAAATTGAAATAACGCGTTCTAAAATACAAGTGAGCTTTTCTGAAATACAAGTGACGAATCTGAAATACAACTTACGTTTTCTAAAACCAAATTTACGTTAATGAAATACAAGTTATAGATTCTGAAATCCAACTTACATTCTTAAAATCCAAGTGATATTTTCTAAACTACATGTGTAAATGGTGTAGTTGGAGATCTCTCTTTCTACGAGTTTGAAAACTACCACTTTTTTCCTGTTTCTTTAAAAATGATAGGTGTCTTTATTTGACACGTGCTAACTTGGTTACTACTACAGCTAGGAGGTTCGTCCAAAATGACAAAATATAGTCCGTAATTTTGTCTATCTTTAATCTAAACACAACTTGCTTTCAAAAATCGCACATAACCGAGATATTGGCCGGGAAATAGAGTAGCCCTAGTGAACAAGCTTTTTAAAGATGTCACAATTTGACAGCTTTTGACTTGGTTCCTGTGACAGTTAGAAAATTTGTCCCAACGTGAAAATGCAGCTTAAAACTTCTACTTTCGTTTGTCAAGACAGAGTTTTTATGAAAGCAACACTAATAACTGAGAAAACCGGCCTAGAACACTGTGGTGCACGCCAAACTTAAATACAAAACAGATTTTGAAGGTATAGTTCGTTTAAAAACTATTCCTAAAAGAGTGGTTTCGAGTAGTGAGTGAAATATTTTCTATTTTTTTGAGAAAATCTCCTATTCTGGCAAGCCTGATACAAATCAATGAGTTAGAGTGTTACGGCGTTTTCGATTGGCAAGTTTAGTGCAAAACTAATGTAACTGTATCCTGCTCTATCAAATGTCATTAAAACAGTGTGGAAATACTCTACTTTTGCACTAAACATGTTAAAATCGGCATTAGACAATACCATCGTATGTGGTAGTTTGCCAAAACGAATTTTGTGGTCAGATGACCACTTCATTAGAAAGACTGATTGATATCTTGTGACTAACTGATTTTTCTAAACTGACTTTTTTTAATAAAAATTTTATTTGCATAAAATTTACAGCACAGTTTGTGATTGGTCAAAAAAAGCAGCTTTCGGCTTGCTGCTTTTTCTCGACCAATCACAAACCACAACCTTACACTGAACACTGCACATGTGGACTTACCATTACTCTCTTTTTCTAAACTAACTCAAAATCACATTTGTCTGTTTATAATAAGTGAACACATAATGTTTTGTATTCATAACATTTGATAAATCAACGAAATTGGTTTATATTAAAACATAGTTTAGCATTCACGCCTTAGTTGAAAGTGTTAACACCTCCAGTCTTTTCCTAAGCTATCATTCGCATCTTTGTCGGTTTGTTTGTTATAACAGATGTGATGACGATATCCCTAATGTGCTTTGATATTCGATCTTACCGACTCCAAGGGCGTGACGTGTCTCTATCAGTTCCGACCGCAAAAAAAGTCCGACAACACCAACACATGTCACTTTTGAAATGACGTTTAATTTAGTGTGAGCGGTAGTAATTAAAAGCAGCCCATTCCTCATTTTAATAATGTCTGATTTAATGACTTGAGGAAAAAATTAGGTCTGTTATTCGTTCAAAGCAAAAGCGTTTTGAAAGCACTTTGGCAACATACGCTTCCTGAAACCACATCGAAAAGTTTCCCGGATTGCCTGTGGAAGTCCTTAATTTAAAATGCGAAAGTGATGAGCTAATGGCACCGGATTTGATGGAAAGAGGGTGAGGCGTTGCGACGCCGGGCGTCAGTTCACACATCACTCCCGGAAAGGATCAGACACTAATCTTCTTACAACGACAAAAACAATCACACCCCACTTTGTCCTAATCCATTGGTTTTCGGATAATGCTCGAATGTGATTTACTTATCTTTTGGCCTACAGGATTCGTCAAAAAGTGCATTCATTCCGCTTGTTCTTATATAGTCAAAATGTTACTCCTACCTAAAATGAAGCAGGTGAAAAAACACGCATGTCTTGAAGTTGATCACAAAATTTAACCTGCAAATGTTTTGAAAAAATGGCGCGTTACTAAATACGTAAACTTGGATGATCAAGAAGTAGGTTCACTCATCATTCATTCACACTCAAAGTGGAAATCTATCGGTTGTTAACAATTTTTACAAAGTAAGGGTTTTTTTATTTACTACTTTTTGAAATTCAATATCTCGGTAAAATGAAGAGCTAGAAAGGCCAGTTTTGGCTCATTTTGTAGTATTTTTTATCCCTTTTCTAATGACGTTTTAGTGAAATCTATAAGAGTTGAAATAAAAAAGTTACAATCATTCAAAAAATGAAACAACCTTATTTTTGCAAAAAGTGTAATTTTGGCAATTTTTTATTTTGGTCCAGGACGGTTCCAATGCGCAAAGGGCATATTTATACCAAAGGACCTTAAATTAGGTGAAATAAGTACAAGAAAAGCACTTTAAAACTTTTAAATTTTCAAATTTTTTATTTTTTTAATGACATATTCTTTTCTGTATCTACTTTTAAAGGTAAAAATCTGCTTATCAATATAAATCACAGCTCGGTTATTAACAACATTTTTGACTTTTACTAAAGATTACTCACTGATTGTTCAGTCGGAGATAGTTTTCTGTGGCACTTACTGGTCAATTTCTATTTAAAACCAATAGTTTGATCATATTTGCAAGACAGAAATGGCCCTGCAAGTTGGTCTTGGTGCAATAATTATTCTTTTTGGAAAATTTCCATTCCTACATAATAATTCTGTTTTAGAGTTTTAGCATACATTAATTTGATCTAACATTGTGTTCTTCATAAATGTAGTTATTTTGGATTCTGACCGACATTTTTTTAGAAATGTTGGTGAAATAAGTGTCGTCAGCTTAAATTCGAACTTTTTTTATTCGGAATTTAGGGTAGAAGTGTGTGTAGCAATCAAAGTGACAGTAAATGACAACCACAAATGACAACGTTTTTAATTAGACAAGATGACAAAATCAACAACGTGTTTTTTTTGCTAAAATTGTTCATTTCATATGTTTGATATGCGAGAAACAAAGATGTAAAAAGATGAATTTGCAAAAGGTAAAATTCCAACTACATTTTCAGAATGTATTGAAAGTACTATTTACAGAAAAAGCGCCTGAAATTAAAATGATACAGGACAGTTTTCAGTTTTGCAAGAATTTACAACTGACTGACACCTTTTTTGAATTTTGATTTGCACTACAGATTAGAAACGTTTGCCAATTAAAAATAGCCAGTATTTTTAACAGTTTCACATTTTCTTCAAATTTAATGACCCTCAATATTTGTTATTGGCCATAAATCTGACAGTAAACAATTATGCAACCATGTGAGTCCACTTGTGCTGGACCTATAAGCAGATATACCCTCATTCACGGTCGGATGCGTCTTCTCTTAAGCCGATCCGGCGATTAACCGATCCCGAATTAAACGACAAAGGACGCGCTCAGACATTTGACAACTTTAAATTGGTTTTCGCTGATCGCCATTTAAATGTAAATTACTAAGTTGCAGTCAAAATATTAAGCAATTATGCTAATGCTTCGAAGTATAAATCGTACTGCCAATTTTCTAGATGAGGAACTCAATTTTACGGCTTAATACTCGCGTTCGATTGGGGAGGATTGCTTTGATATTTCAATAAACAATTTTTGGTCATTCCGGTAAATAACTTTAATAACATCATCAACCATATAAACAACGTACAGTGCTATTGTTTCCTCGAATTTAAATCACCTAATAAATATGAGATTTTATCATTTTATCGTACATTTTGGTAAATTTATTGCGGTCGTTAAGAGCCGAATGATATGGAAACATCTGGCGTTTGTTACATTGGAATCATGTAACTGCCACTACGATGTTTGATGTACATCATTGATGCCTATACGAGTCAGAGGGAATTTAGAGTTAGGATAAAACAACTTTTGGATAGTTTTCAACATTTATTTAGTGTATTAGTTCTTTTATTTGCTTTATAGTTTGGAAGACTAAAAATCTGAAACTAAAATGAAAAGTAGTTTAATGTGTGTAATTCTGTAAAAAGCAGAAAAGAACAAAGATGGTAACTCGGCGACACATAAAGTAAAATTGTTGAAATTACAATTAAAAACTTTGAAAAAAATTGAAAATAATAAAACTAAGGTAAAAATTGAAAAAAGTCAATTTTCTTATTAGGAAGATTAAAATTTAAATTGCGGACTTGAGGAAAATTGACTTGGTAATTACATTTTAAGGTTTCCTAATCAGATTTGTAACTCTTGAGTAAATTTCTTGGAAAGTACCTAATGAAACTAAAGAAAAATAACTACAAATTGTCAATCGTATATGAAAAATTGAAAACGTGACAATTGACTTGGTATAGTTACATTTCAAGGTTTTTCAATCAAATTTGACGCCATTGAGTGTTGTTTAGGATGTAATAAGAGGTGTACATTAAATCTGAATAATTGACTTGACTGAAACATGAAATTTTCATTATATAATTTTCATATTTCAATTGACTTCTTGTTGCCATATTTGTAGGTAACAAAATGCTGTACACAGTGATATTTATCACAGAACAGTGGCCATTTGTTCAAAGCGCACAAGCATACCAACCGTAACAGAAATTATACCGACTTCATAGTAATTTTCAACTATTTAGTTACACGACGGCAATTAGCGGTTAGCATATTGGTTACGCACACAGAGACACAGTGGTGCCCAAACGACTTGCACATGTGTGACTAATCCCAGTCATAATGTCTTTTAAGAGTTAGATGCGCATTTATTCTTTTGATCTTGTCGCGTTACTTCTGCATTTGACAATCGTCTACCAGGAAACATTAAATTGGTTATTGGTTTGATACGGCTCATTATTTGTGCTAAATCAACAGCGCAAGCTAATTTGAGGTTTTGGTTCACCCTCGTTGTTGGCAAATTGGACAGAGAAGTGTTTGGAAAATAAGAAAAGTTTGTATGAGTGTCTGGCTGGGAGGCACTTTATTATTCCTTTATTAAGTGGCGAATTTGGGAGATAGCGCGAGAGTTTTATGGCAAGCTGTGTCAGGTTTGTTAAATTAACCGTGGGGGAAAAAGATGTTTGCATAACGTTTCGCTCGACAGAAAAGTTTCTAACTGAGTTGCCTTTGAACACACGCTTCCGCATGATTATACTTTGATATAAAATTTGAAAGGCCGTAATACTTCTGCGATTTTATTTTCATATTTACCGTTGTGCGAAAAAAATAAGTTTTTAGGCTTGTCAACTTGAAATAAATTACACACCGTTTATTTACATCTAAGAACTCTAACAAGGAATACACAATTGCTAAAATTGTTAAAAACATTACATATAAATCCTTTGGTAGTTTATGTGTTACTGAACTAATTGACTGTTGAGCTCTCTTGCTTCAACAGTTTTTCTTTCTATGAGACAAAGAGTTACGCTTTTTTCAGTGTAAGTTTTTGTTTAACAACGCTGTTTTTGTTTGCTTCTGATGTCACATTTTAAAGAGGGTTAGATGCTTTATAAGCATTTTCAAATCTAACGTACAAAATGGTGTAAACAAAGATAAAAGTTTTAAAAAATAAACTAGCGGAATGGGTTTTCCAACGATATACAGGGTGTCCGGAAAATACGTGTACAACGTTTGACGACAGACTCCTGACGTCAAAATATGTCGATCTAAGCCGACTTAGTTATATCCAAAATTGTCTCGTTTAGCCGGTAGAGGGCGTCAAAAATTTGTAAAAATATTGGTTTTTTACTAAATTACGTGAAAACCTGCTAATGGATTTTAATTAATTTTAGTATGTAGACTAATACTATAAAATGACGTTTTCTAGTAGTATAGTCACCGGCTGTAAATAAGTGGAAGTGTTATAAAAGTGATATAATACGTCAACATTTCTCCTCATTTTTTATATGAACGGCGTTATGACAACCCAGATATTTTTGTCGAGTGACCGGAAGTATTTTGAAGCTATTTTACCTCTTTAATATTTCCCGGTGGATGAGCTGTTTCGCCAGAAAAAAAAAATTTACAATTACCTGCATACATCAAAGTAGGTATAATAAAGTTGAAATTATTTATTGTAAGAAACTAAGTAAACCAAAAACATTACTTAAGCAAATGTGTAAAATGACCGCCATCTTGCTGAATACACTTATCAATACTCTTTAAGAAATGAAATTGTACCCAATATTTTTACAAATTTTTGACGCCCTCTACCGGCTAAACGAGACAATTTTGGATATAACTAAGTCGGCTTAGATCGACATATTTTGACGTCAGGAGTCTGTCGTCAAACGTTGTACACGTATTTTCCGGACACCCTGTATAAACTTTGATTGGTTGGTCAAGTCGCGCTATGGTTCGAAGAATTGATTTAAATTACCAGGAACTTCTAGGGCCATTTATAAAGTGCCAGAGACCTCTAGGACCGTTTCAAACATGCCAAAGACGACACAGAGCCTTCTACAACTTTCTCAGAACTGTTTTAACCTGCCAGAGGCCTCTAGGATCATTTTGAAAGTTCCATAAACCTCTAAATGCTATTGAGAACCTTCTAAAAAGTGTCAGAGGGTTCTACAAGTATCTTAAATCTTTCCAGAGTTGTTTTAAATTGTCAGATTTAAAATTCTCTCTGACCATTTTGAATCTGCCAGAGACCTCTAAGTGCTACTGACAATCTTCTTTAAAGTGTCAGAGGCCTCTACAAGGGTCTTAAATCTTCTTAGACTTATTTTAAATTTTCAGAAGCCTTTAAGACCATTTTGAATGTGCCAGCAACCTCTACAAGTGTCTTAAACCTTCCCAGAGTTGTTTTAAATTGTCAGAGACCTCTATGATCATTTTCAATCTGCCGGAGACCTCTAAGTGGTACCGACAACCTTCCTTAAAGTTTCAGAGGCCTCTACAAGTGTCTTAAATCTCCACAGAGTTGTTTTAAATTGTTAGAGGCCTTTAGGACCATTTTGAGTCTGCCAGAGATTTTTAAGTGCTAATGACAATCTTCTTTAAAGTGTCAGAGGTCTCTACAAATGTACAAGTGTCTTAAACTTTCCTAGACTTGTTTTAAATTGTCAGAGGCCGTTTTGCATCTTCTAGAGAGTCCAGAGACCTACAAGTGCTAATGACAACCTTCTTTAAAGTGCCAGAGGCCTTTACAAGCGTCTTAAATCTTCCTAGACTTATTTTAAATTTTCAGAAGCCTCTAAGACCATTTTGAATGTGCCAGCAACCTCTACAAGTGTCTTAAACCTTCCCAGAGTTGTTTTAAATTGTCAGAGACCTCTATGATCATTTTCAATCTACCGGAGACCTCTAAGTGGTACTGACAACCTTCTTTAAAGTGTCAGAGGCCTCTAGGACCATTTTGAGTCTGTCAGAGATTTCTAAGTGCTAATGACAATCTTCTTTAAAGTGTCAGAGGCCTCTACAAGTGTCTTAAATCTCCACAGAGTTGTTTTAAATTGTTAGAGGCCTTTAGGACCATTTTGAGTCTGCCAGAAATTTTTAAGTGCTACTGACAATCTTCTTTAAAGTGTCAGAGGCCTCTACAAGCGTCTTAAATCTTCTTAGACTTATTTTAAATTTTCAGAAGCCTCTAAGACCATTTTGAATGTGCCAGCAACCTCTACAAGTGTTTTAAACCTTCCCACAGTTGTTTTAAATTGTCAGAGACCTCTATGATCATTTTCAATCTGCCGGAGACCTCTAAGTGTTACTGACAACCTTCTTTAAAGTGTCAGAGGCCTCTACAAGTGTCTTAAATCTTCACAGAGTTGTTTTAAATTGTCAGAGGCCTTTAAGACCATTTTGAGTCTGCCAGAGATTTCTAAGTGATACTGACAATCTTCTTTAAAGTGTCAGAAATCTCTACAAATGTACAAGTGTCTTAAAATTTCCTTAGACTTGTTTTAAATTGTCAGAGGCCCTTTTGCATCTGCCAGGGAGTCCAGAGACCTACAAGTGCTAATGACAACCTTCTTTAAAGTGCCACAAGCGTCTTAAATCTTCCTAGACTTATTTTAAATTTTCAGAAGCCTCTAAGACCATTTTGAATGTGCCAGCAACCTCTACAAGTGTCTTAAACCTTCCCAGAGTTGTTTTAAATTGTCAGAGACCTCTATGATCATTTTCAATTTGCTGGAGACCTCTAAGTGGTAATGACAATCTTCTTTAAAGTGTTCTAAACCTTGTATAAGAATTAATTGTTTACAATTGCCAGAGGCCCTTAAACCCTACTGAAAACCTTCTAAAAATTGCCAGAGGATTATACAAGTGTTCTAAGGGCCATTTGCCATGACATATTTAAAGGCACCCTAACGCTAAGTTTTCATTTGACTGTGACATTTTGCACCTCACCTGTCGCAGTCAAAGTATAGTTTAGCTTAAGTGAGACCTATGACGTCCTTTAAATACATCGATGGACCTCGCTATAAACCTAAAACTATAAAACAGATGAAAATTCTACCTGAATACAAGTCTGCAATTGGTCGTTGTCAAGGTAAAAGTTAAAAGAGCGATGTCACACACCTGCTAGGTTATGATCGTTATATTCTTTCGGTACAACGACAGTGCAACCAACCACAAACTTATCAGCTATTGTTGAATCTTCTGCCCTTATCTGTCCCTTTGACTCGTTCAAGTGAACATCAGATAATTAGCCTAGCCAGCGATCGTAAAATAATATTTAATTCTGTTATTGATGTTCTTTTGCAACCTCAAGACGGTCATTTCCATTCCGTGACAAAAAGAAAAGGGCCTCCCCTAAGTCCCTTATCATAAACGAGTTTATTTCAGTGTTAACACATAAACGATACTGGCAAAGCCAAATTAATAAAGATCGTTTTGTGGGGTGGCGAGCGCAAGTTTGATCAATGAATGATAGAGATTGATTAGGGGTGGAAATGGTAGAATAATTACCCCCGGCGTTCGCCGTTTGTTTGTAGCCGTCGATTCAAAAATGGATTAATACATTTTTAATACGGCCTGTGTAAACGGGGCTCTTTATTAGACGGGGCTCCGCCGCTCGCCGGCTGCTGCGCTGGTGTTTGCATAGTTCCGGTTACCAAGGGTCTGTTTTTTACGTCGATTGTGCTTTTAAATCGCTGCCGCAGAACAGATTAAAAGTGTAATCGATGCTGTTTGTTTTGCTAATGTATTTTTGATTAATTGGACTCCCTTTTGGCATTATTAATTACTCCGGAAAATTGATTGCGGCTGTATTGCAACATGCGGTCTAATGCATATTGATACGATTGCTGAATCGAGATTAACCCAGTTCATAAAAATGTAACATGTTTTGTTAATTACTTACTTTTTGCAATTGCCTATTCAAAGTCTAGCTAAAAGCAATTCAGTATATTGCTTAGCTAGACTTTAAGCTAAAGTATTCCAAAATCTTGGAAGAGTTACTAGTTTGCAACTGCTGCAAACTGAAACTCACTCGGAATAACAAAATAATCCTGAAAAACATCAACAAAAAAAAGGAATAATATATTTAGTAGGTTAAATTAAATTAGTAGTAGAGCTCTGCAAGGTTTATTAGGAGCAAAAGATCCATAAAGTAAAATACTGTTTTCTGAAGACAGTAAGGGTTGGTTCCACAAATTTCCTTAGAATTCTGAAATTCTCAGAAGTAATAGTTTGGTAAGACACAAAGTAAAACAGTCACGATTAGAGGTGACATACCGGCAAACCTTGATAAATAACATAAAACATAAAATTCCGACTCAGAAACAGTAAATGTCAAGTTTCATTGGTTGAATGCTCACGTGACTATCACGTTTTCTGACTTATGGCCAATGGATGTATCTATTTCTCTGATTACTAGTTGGAGATTCTCTCTGCGAACAGACCTAATAATATCCACTACGGTACAACCAATTGTTACGAAGGAATATACAGGGTGATTCATGGTGTTTAAGTAACAATAATAATAAAAAGTTCCATCCCAAACAGTGGCGGATGTAGAAGCATGTCAAGAAAGGGCTTTGAGTCTGATGCTTAATTAAGGAAAGTCGTAATTAAAACTGATGTTTATTAATTAATAAAAGAAAGACGTTAGACATTTTTAAAATAAAGTCTATCCCAGGGCTAGCGGCAGTGACGTGATAATTGTCGTTCCTTGTCTATTAGTTGTGAACTGATCGAGACGGAATTTCGACGTCATTAACGTATGTTCTTTAACCAATCTGTTCGCAACGCCATTATTCATAAATTTTGACAGTTGACAGTTTCTTCAAACTTTTCCCGTTGCAACTTAAATTTATTTATTAGATTAGGTTATTATGGCCAGTTTTAGATTATTCAATTTCTTATACAAGATTTTGAACAATTTTCTTTCCAAGGTAGATTGGATAGTAGCATACAGTAAATTGGCCCGAAAATTGATTAGGATTGAAAAATAGACGAGAAGGCTGCATTCGTTTTTACACTCCGTGAAGCAAGCAGAGCTTTTTTGACGTCACAATGACGTAATTTAACAGTTGGCCAAATTATGGTTTTGCCAAATCACGTCATCTTGACGTCAAAAATGCTCTGCTCGCTCCATGGAGCTTGAAAACGAATGTGGCCGAAAAATAGAACTGGTTCTATGTGTATGAGGATGGTCCAACAGAAAACAAACAATTTCCTAACCTTCAATAAAATTCGGTTTGATTTTACGTGCATGTTATGAGAGGAGTAGAGCCACCGCCCTCTGTACAAGAAAGCCAAGAAGGTGCATGCCAAAAATTCCAATATGGCCGAAATAGTGGTTGACAGTTTGCATTTGTTTGTATTGTGGAAATTGAGTTTTTCGATGATTAAATTAATTTTTAAGGTTTAAAGCCAAGACTTGGGATTACTTGCCAAAGTAATTTTTGTTTGCTATTATATATTGTTGTTTATATGTTTATTGTTCTAGTGAAAGTGTAGTTTGTGTTCATTTTATTGTGTTATCACTATTGTTATTGTTCCTTCATTGTTTTATAATTTGTTGTTGGGTTTTTAACTTAAATTCTATTGCCTCTACAATATGCCGTCCACTTGTTGTCACCAAATTGCTTTTACAATTTGGCAAAAGGCCCAAAAGTGTCAGTCTTTTACTTTCCAAAAGACCTTGCTCGAACCCAACAGTGGTTGAAAGCTTTGAACTGGAATGATTTTACTCCAACACAATACTCAGTGGTAAGTACAATATGCTTTCTCATTTAGTAAACTTATTGCCTCTTATAGGTATGTGAGTTACATTTGGGGCCGCCTGCATTTTGAGAGCAACAAAGGTTTACTCTGAAGAAACAGGACAGCTTTTAGAAGTTCCATTGGCACATTTACATTTTAAAAGAAAGGTCTTGGTAATAATATAAAACCCATTTACCAGTTTTGCTTACCTAGCTTCAAGGATTTCCAAATTTTCTTTGATTGAGCAGTTTTCACATTAGTTTGTTGTACTTTCCAGGATAAAGGGTTCTAACCAAACTTGCTTTGGCTGGACTTTATTGGGTATAAAAAGCCATATCTATACATATCTGGATCAGGAATGAAGCGTTCTTTGATTTTTCACTCACAACTTCTAATCAACTACACGAAAAAATAAAAAAAAAACATATTTTCTACTGCATCTGCATAGGTTTGTGTACAAAACGAAAACCGCTAACGCCGCCATTAAAAGTGACATTCTAGGCTTTTTTGTACAGAGGGCGGTGGTAGAGCACACCAGGAGTACGAAACTCATTTGATTTAGATCATCCATGACTTTTTTTAATTAATCAAAAACCAATCCAAAAACCGCGTTAAAAAGTTAGTCCAAAGTTAACTACACAAATAAACATAACTTCAAATAAAACCTCATAAATTTTTCTGCAAATGTCATTACGAATGACACTAATGACTAATGACATAAAGAAGACATTTTAACACCAGCCTGCACAATTCAAGTAGTAATATCAACACTGATTTAATTTTCCGCTCTTGTTGTTTTTTACCAGCTTAACCTGTAAACATTCTGTAAACAACTGAAGCATTGTCAATGTCATTTGTCAATCAATATGTTTCTGTCATTTGCTAACCTTGAAAACACACTGATGCCATGTTGTCGAATGCTCTCGTAAAAAAGGTATTATATAGAACGCTCAAGGTGGCAACCGCGAAATATCAATGAAAAGTAATTGAAAACCTTTGGAACTAATCTAAGACATGAGTGAATTTCATTTTTTTTGACGTCACCATTTATTGCGTCACTGTCACTTGGATCTCCATAGGCCGCATTTGTTTTCAAGCTCCATGGAGCGAGCAGAGCGTTTTTGACGTCACAATGACGTAATTCAGCAAAATCACAATTTGACCAAGTGTCAAATTACGTCATTGTGACGTCAAAAAAGCTAATAGCATAACCATAACTAATCATACAAGTGACACAGGATGTTCAATTGTCATCTGACGTTGACGTAAGTATATTTGTCAAATGATTTGTTTGTATAAGTTTGAAGAGAATATGGAAAAGAGCAAAACCAGTGCAGGGGGTGTAAACCGCAATATACCTTAGCAAGTTAAAATTTTCCACCCTCGAGTGCGCTACGAAACGATGAGCGAACAAACCCGGTCCCCGGTCGCTGTCATAGATATATCCGGTAAGCGGCTGATTTCACCATGGTTACGGGGACAATGGTGTTTATTTATCCAGCGAGACCGCTAACAACGTGACAGAGCAGCCGATAAGGAAGAGAGAGCGGCGGCGGTGGCGGGTTTGCACACCGCCCCCGCCGCCCCAAAAGAGCCAATCCCGATTAGCTTTTGTTTAGACAGTCATGCAATCTTTGCCGATAAATGAAACCCCCGTTTAAAGGGGGAGGTTTGGCGGAAACTCGGCTCCACATTAACTAATTTCTACGCTTCTTTGTTGCGGTAGCTTTGGCTTTGTTGCCAAACATTTATCATCAACTGAATTACGCTCTTAAATGTTTCAGTTTAGTGTCATCTTTTAAACAAGTTCCAAACGAGAAAATGTCCAGTTTTAGAGGAAAAAAAGTTGCAATGACAAAGTGTCAATAAATTTAAATTATCTAATCGAATAAGATTACAATAAAATAAAATCCGTTTTTCCGAAATTTCGTGTTTTTTCGGATATTTCCAAAAAAAAAACGGCATAAGATTATTGAATTCCAAATTCTGCAACTTTGCCTTCATTTAACCAACTCTGCATCTCTTACCGTTTTCGAGATCCCAATACTTAGACAAAAATGTGTGGCACCCTGTATAGACTTAGGTCTAATAGGGATGAATTTATATTTTTATTTTTAACCAGGTATGTAATAACGTTATTTCTTATGTGTAAACCAGGTGGAAAGATGAAAATTACCTGCTTTTGGACTCACTTTCCACCCGGGTAAATGTCACTTTCCACCCGGGTGAACGTCAATATGCGTTTTGTCATATCTGGGCTTACTTTCTATAGTTAAGTGACTGTGCCGCCACCTCTGCAACAGCTCGCAGCTCAGGTGATGATGAGCAACATCTGCGTCTTCAGAAATCTCCATGTTAAAAGCATTTTAAGAAACGTTTTAGCTCAAAATATTAAAGACAGAATAGCACAATAATGACGTTGTTAAGATTGTAAACAAATCAACAGTCGTTTATTATGGTTGAAGTCATAACTACTCGTACCTATACTACCTTATTCTTAGAGACTATTAGCAATCAATATTTCAACTGAATTATTTATTAAAAGTTCGATGAGATTTTGATAATTGGTTGAAAATGAAATAGTATACAAACCACGGTAGAAAGTTTAATTTCTGTCTCGAGATAAAGTTCAACTATCTAATTTCTCGACAGAAATCAAACACTTTCCACCTGAGTATGTAATATACTATTACAGTTGAACATACAAACTAAAATTTTACTAAAATCTGACAGGACAACTTTAATTCAAAAAGTATAATAATAGAATATAATAGGTTGAGCATGTAATGGTCTAGATAATTTAGAATTTAAAATTGTAAGAGACGATTGCTCCGACATATTTAAGACCACCTTAGACTAGGTTTTAACTTGACTATGACATTTTGCACGTGAACTGTCACAGTCAAATCGTCAGCGTGCCTAGAACAAGTCAAATACACGGTACAAGACGACTCAACTGTGCAAAATGTTAACATTCAATTTGACATTTGGCTTTTGGCTCATTTACTACGTTTCCATGCAAATTAAAAACGTTTTGAGTTTTGAATTTTGCCTTGTAAACCTGTTTTCAATTCGGTTTCAATCTTATTTCACTTATTTCTCACTTCTTCTTCACATCTTCATCTTACTCACTTCACTTCACATCTAACTCACTTATTTCACAAGGTTGATTCGCCGATTTTTGGGATCGTATCAGGATTGAAATAGCATGGAAACACCTTAAAAATTAAAACGATTTTGAAATCGAGAAAATACATCACAATTATGTATTGTCAACCTGTAAATGTCATTTTTCACTTCTTTAAGTTAGAGAACATAACTAAAAATTTTTCATTTTATTATTTGAATTGTTTCTAATTTCATTAATTGTTGTTACTAATAAAGTAAGCAACAATTACATTTTACCTTATCATGGCTACCAGAAATGTTTGGCTGGATAAAGAAGTAAAACTTCTACTGGAAATTTTCCAAACACAAAACATCAATCGGTATTTTGATACCAAAAAGTATAAAAATGGAGAAATTTACCAATTGGTTTATGAGGAATTCGTAAAGAAAGGTGTAACTACTAAGAACGTTTTGCAAATTAAAAATAAATGGAAAGCTTTGAAGTGCATGTATTATAAAGTGAAGCGTAAAAATGGGACAAGTGGAGAAGTCCGTTCAGAGTGTAACTATTTTGCCATGCTTGATGAAATATTGAGTGCCAGACCATCATTCAGTTTGTGGGTTGGACACTCTTGACGAATATGAAGAAAGAAGTGCATCGGAACTCAAATGACACATCTCAATCGTTTATGCGTTTTGTCAAAAGCTCAATCTAGTTTCAAAACCAAAAAATTGAAAACAATTTGAAAATTAGCATGAAAACTCTAACAAATTTCAATTCTGAGATCGTTTTAAAAACGCCTTCAATTGCATGGAAACGTACTAATTGTCATTTCAACATTCAACAAGCCATAACCATACATATTTGTTTTTAATTAGGCGCTCCAGCAAATCAGCTGTTTACGTCATATGTCATTTTTGGAAGGGCAAACACAGGAAATGCTATCACTAGTTTCATTTTAGAGATCGCTGTTATATGACGTTTTTCCTTCATTTTGTGGATAATTAGTAGTGGATTGTGAATTTTATTAGGCGCTCCAAAGAAATGTCAAAAACAGCTGATTGAAACTTTTGGAAGGGCAAACACGACCATTAAAACACACTTTCTTATGAATTTGGCAGGCATTTTTTGAAATATCAACTGAAAGTCTTTAGAAAATCGCTAAATTTCAGCTAAAACTCTATGTATTCATAAGAAAGTGTGCTTTAATGGCCGTGCTTGGCCCTTCCAAAAGTTTCAATCAGCTGTTTTTGACATTTCTTTGGAGTGCCTAATGAGAAGTAGAAGTCCATTATCACTCAGTGGAGTTGTAAAAATCGGAAAGGTAATAATATATTTTTGGAGTTGCTATTTTAAAAATAAAACAACCTAATTCTTCAAAGTGCAAAGTGGCAAAGTGATTGACATAAATTAATTTACTTCTTTGGAAGTATAAAGAAACTTTGGAGATACGGAAAATGGCAGTATTATGAGCACCATATAGCCATCTTCTTGAACCGTATTATCTGGAATAGCATCCGAATTTTTATCAGCGACGCCTGGAAGGAGGATATATCGAAGAAAAACGAAAAACAAAATAAATCCGATCAAAAGAAGGTTTGGAGTATTAGCGCGGGACCTTTTTCGATTTGGATTTTCCGCTCGTATGGAGCGGTGTGTATCTGATCGGTGTCAAATATTTAGGCAGTTTATATGTAGACTGTATTGGGAACGAGGGATGGCACGGCGGTCTCTTGTATAATTCAATTTCATGCATGAATCCCCACGTTAAGCGATGGCGACCGGTTCTTTTTCACATTAGCTCCGCTTTTTCCTACACTTTTGTTCCCTCTTGCATTAAATATCTTTGATAAAGCGAAAACTTAAATTAACTCAACCATTTCATATCACTTTGATGCTTTACTTTGTATTCGTAACTAATTTGGTGAATGATTCTTAAGAAATTTGAATAGCTTAGAATGTCAAAATAGAACTCAAATTTTGCTTAAATAAAACTTATCTCAAACTCCTTGAAATGCCATGAAAAAGATTTCGGATAAATTCTTGTCTTGAGGTATCTACATACTTATACAATGTAAAATAACTGACCACAAGTTAAAAAAAGCAAAAAAATTAAATCTAAAGTTAAAAATATTTATCCAGTAATGAAATTGGTGCAAATAAGTAAAAACTTATAGTTATGTTTTATAATACAGTTTCGCTAGATTTTTAGGGGTTTATAAATTTCTCTGTATACTTAAAAGATATTTTGCATACTGACTAACCAGAAACCTAAATTAGTTTTAACCGAAAAAATTGGAAAAATCTATTTCGATAGGCTAACAGTTTATTTGAAATTAAGTGTATTTTAACTGAAAGTATTTTATAAAAATTACATTTAATACAAATTCGTAAACCAAACAGTTTTTCTTTCATAATTGAATTGTATATGATACACCGTTGATTGATAAAAGTGATAAAATCTGTAACCGACTCTCGATGTAAAAATCCGATCTGAAATTGGTTTTTAGAAAAGCTAATCAGATAATAAATTGATTTTGGAAAGATTTCTCTTATCGGATGGCGAGATCGTATCAGATATCAGTAATCCCAGTCGGTTGAAGGCCAATTTATTTAGTGACACACGTTTGTCCCGCCGGAGCTGCATGAATTATGACACGGCCTCGAGAATATTACACCGGGGACTTCATTAATGTCCCGCAAAGTGTCGCCTAAATAATATTAATAGTGATCTTTTCAGCAGGGAACACCACCGCCGTAATCTGCGTAATAAAATTTCCAACTTCTTTTGTTACGGAAATTGCATTCATTATAACGGCGATAAGTGGAGGAACACGATAACCACATCTGTTTTCTGTTTTATGTCCCCGCCTGGCTTATAATTAACCTTACCCTCGTTTATTGTGGAAGACAGACATTTTTGATTACTTGAAATAATAAAAAAAGTTGCGTCTGGTTAGCAACTTTTAATGGCATTCAAATGTAACAACTTTGTCCCGTCAAATACCTGCTAAAAAATTCCGACCGTCCACTTCTGGATTGCCTTCGGCCGTCTCGCTAAAAGCCCAGGCTAACTCTGAGAGATACAGGACTCAACTTTAATTGAAAATGACAAATCCCTCTATTGAAATGGTAATCAACTACTAGGAAATCCTATTAGGATAAACTCAGTCGCGCCTGATCGATACGGAGTTTCTGCGGGAGCGACAAAGACTGCAATAGCCAGAGAGTCAGATAAGAGCAAGGGCTCTTCAATCTGGAGCTTTTTATTCGCTACTTATCTTAAAGACGCGATTGTTTTCGATTATTAGGGCTACGTCAATTTAATGAAGCGCTTTGTGTCGCCTAGTTGGGGATTTGGAACATGGATTGATCAGTTTGGCCAACTGAATTTGTTTTTCTCTAAGGTATTCTGTTTAAATTAGCAATTGTAGTAGAACTAAAGTCCAAGATAAATTAAGTATGATGAACTCTACTTTCTTTTACCAAAACTACAAAATTTAAATCTGTAGTGATTGACCAAACTAAAGTCTATTACGCTAGATCATTAGCAATCAATATTTTAACTGAATGATTTAGTAAAAGTTTGATAAGATTCTGATAATTGGTTGAAAATAAAATAGTATACAAACCACGGTGGAAAGTTTAATTTCTGTCTCGAGATAACTACCTAATTTCATTCTTAATTTCAGGTGTATTATTTTTTATTTCTAAAATACATGTATACAGCAACTTTTCGCTTAGAATCCAGTAATGTAAATAGTTTTTTTTGTATTAGACACGGTTTTTGAGATACGCACAAAAAAATCGTTGAAGTAAAAATCTTTTCAAAAATGAAATAATATACTGGTTGTTTCATTAAAAAAAAAAACAATTTTTGTGGGCGTGGCTTAAAAACCGTGTATAATAGAAAAAAACTATTTTTACTACTGGATTCTACGAAAAAAGTTGCTGCAGAAATTCATTTTCAGAAATAAAAAATAACGCACCTGGAAGACGCTAACCATTTTTGAAAAAAAATACGAGTTCTGAGAAACTCCCTATATCTGTCAAACGGTGACAGATATTAACCAACGGTTTTCACCATTAAGTTTTCTATCAAATTTGAGCTTCAGACACCGACATCAGTTTTCGCCTAACTCTACAAGGTGGTCCAGTTTTAAATGTCAATAATTCACCATTCGAAAGCCCATCAAAAAATAAGTTAACATACATTATGTCATTTTCCTGAAAAATGGCTTCCCAAGGAAAATACAGTCCATACATGTTCAGTTTAAAAAATCGGTTTCTGGTCATAACTGTCAGACCGCTGGAGCAATTTTAATGAAATGTAGAACAAATTTATAAGAAATTAATTCTGATGTTAATGACGTTTGTCGAAATTGTCCAGTGGTGGTGGAAAAATGGTTTTCATTTTTCTGCCTTATTCTCTACGTCAATGGATATTTTTCAAAAATTTTATTTTTATTACTTTACTTGTTCAATTTGACAAAGTAAGTATCTCTTATAAAAGTCTGATTTGAAACTTTGAGTTATTACGTTCAAAGACCCAAAACCAACCCAATCCAACTTAAAAATTGTCTTAAAAACGGTGAAAATTGACTTAAGAAGCTTAAAAAATGTCTTTGTAGCCAGTTTTCATAGTTTCAGACAAATTGAAAGTCTTTAGTATTGAAAATTGACTTAGAAACCAAAGAACTTACTTTGAAACAGTGAAAATTGACTTGAAAGGCTTAAAAATTGTCTTTGTAGTCAGTCGTTATAGTTTTCAGATAAGTTGAAAAACTTTAGTAGGGAAAATTGACTTGTAGCATGAAAAACTACTTTATCTAGAATTTTTTACTACAAATTCATACATTTCAACCTTGAAAAATAACTTGGACACCAAAAAGTGACTCTGAACCAATGAAAAGTGACATCAGAAGCTTAAATTTTGCATTTGAAGTAAGTTTTCATAATTTGAAAATACATTTCAATATTTTAGTATTGAAAATAGTCTTAAATACAGGATATTGACATTAGATTCATGAAAATTGACTTGAAGACTAACTTTTCAGGTTTTTTTACTTTGCTTTTCATTTTCTTAGAACTCTGGATAATATGGATATGAATAATGGATAATAACATATCTCTATTTTAACCAGACTGCCAAAGTTTCGGTGCAAAATGAACTTTCAGAAGAGATAAAAATAAAACGTGGAGTAAGGCAAGGATGCGTGCTCTCACCATTACTCTTCAATCTGTATTCAGAAGACATAGTACAAGAAGCACTGGAAAATCAAAAAACAACGGGAGTGAAAGTTAATGGGAAGGTTATAAACAACATCAGATACGCGGATGACACAGTACTAATAGCAGAAACCCTGGAAGAACTGCAAAGGCTGATAGATCTAGTAGTACAGATCAGCGAAGAAAGGGGGCTCACACTTAACACCAAAAAGACTAAATTCATGACAATCACAAAACACCAGCAACAGCGAGAAACATTATGGATCAAAGGGGAGCCAGTGGAGAAAGTCCGCAAATACGAGTCCTTGGGAACAATTGTAAATGACAATAATGATTATTCACAAGAAATAAGATCAAGAATCGGAAAGGCTAGATCAGTGTTTAATAAAATGAGGAATGCATTAACCAGAACAGATCTTAGTCTACATCTTAAAATCAGAATGCTTAAATGCTACATATTTCCAGTACTATTATATGGAATGGAAGCCTGGACGCTTAAGAAGTGCGACACTGACCGGCTGGAAGCATTCGAGATGTGGGCATATCGAAGAATCCTCAGAGTAAGCTGGGTGAGCAGAACAACGAACAGGGAGGTGTTGAGAAGAATGGGAAAGGAGAAGGAAATAATCAACACAATCAAAATCAGAAAATTGCAGTATCTGGGCCACGTGATGAGAGGGGAGAGGTACACACTGTTGCAAACTATTATACAAGGGAAAATACAGGGTAAAAGAAGTATAGGAAGAAGACGCATCTCCTGGTTGAACAACCTAAGGCAGTGGTACAACAGTAGCTCTGTTGATTTGTTCAGATCCGCAGCTTCAAAGATAAAAATCGCCATGATGATAGCCAACCTTCTTAAAGGAGACGGCACGTAAAGAAGAAGAAGAAGAACTCTGGACTATTTTTAGGGCTTCAAAAACTGCTGTCAGCTTGGAAAATCGAGTTTTAGGGTTATCTTCACCAAGTTTTTGACATAGCAGAATTAAGAAACTATGTTTACATGGTCCATAGCCTTAAACATGCCATTTCAAGCTTTTTCAGTATTAAATTAACTTCTAGACGCTTCACTGTGCTTTAAGACTGAAAAATCGAATTATAAATTGTTTTTTATAGTAAAAGTAAAGTTTCAGACTCTTCATTAGTGAAAGTAAACAATTTTGGCATTAAATGCTACGATATCAAGTCTTAAACACTAATTTTTAGAATTAAATTAGTCCGAAAATTCGGACTGTTACCAGTGTAATTGATTTAAAAAAAAATTGAATTGAATGATCAGTTTTACACTACCTATAGTTTAAAAAATTGAACGGCAGTAAACATTAGTAAAAATCCTGTTTTTTGACTATTTTCAGTGTACTTGTTCCCAATTTGATCAAAATTGATCCAACGGTCTGATAATTGTAGCAAAAAAAAATTATTTACGATTTTAAAACTAAATTTTGGAGGCATGTGTCTTCCTTAAGAAGCGTTCTTCAGGAAAATGCCATAATGCATGTCAACTTATTTTTTGATGGGCTATCGATTGGTGAATTATTGACATTTAAAACTGGACCACCCTGTATTAATAAGAGCACTTTAAATGCGTCCAATTTGGCCCACCCTGTACAGTTGAGGGATATACAGGGTGAAAGTTTCAACCAGAGACAGAAGTGATAACATTTAGGGTGAATTTTGATGTTTAACAAAAAAAGTCTTGAAGATTCCTTGTCATTTTCTAATACAGAAAAAATTTCATGGGTAAGATAGATCCAGACTTTTTAAATACCAACATCCATTGTGAAAATTGGACGTTTGATATCTTGGCAATTTGTCAGTTGACTGTAAAGAGCCAAGTTTGAGTGTCATCGTCATTTGAGTGATGTGGGTCTGCGGCTAATGAAATCTCAACAAGTCGATGACACGACGTCCCTATCGTTCCCAAACAGGCGTCCCGACGTCGAGGCCTTCCTATATAAACGGGCGGAGCCTGAAATGTCGTTGATAAATTGCCCTTTATCTTTTAATTTTACTGTCCGTTTATAATAATTTTCTATAAATAACGAGAACACAATAACGATCACAAAATGTTGACCTGTGGCAACCCCTGCAACTCAAAAGAATTCAAACATTGTTTTACTTTATTTATTTATTATATCTAGTTGAGTTAGTTCTCTCTGCCAACCAAATTATTAGTTATCATCATACGTTCAGTTACGGTCCTAAAATTGCATTCTTGATAAAATATCGCCCATTTCTTCATAATTTTCATGCTTCAAGCATTTTATCTATTGTCTTCATAGAGTGCTTGATTGAAATTGATGATATCTTGTAGGATTGGATGTTATAAATGGGTTAGAAAACTGCAATCTGTAATAGAACTGTAAATAAGGGAAGAAAAGCAGGAGTAGCGCAGATATGGCATTGCCACTGGATATTAGAGCTGTTTCGCGAAACGGCACCTGAGAGGATAGGGAGAAACGGCCTCCTTAATTATTCAGGGTCGAAAGCGCTGCCGCCAACCCCATTTAAAATGAATAGACTCGCATGGCACATTGCTCAACCACTTTAGGACGCCCTAGGACTCGACGTGTAATCTGGATTCTGGAGCAACCTATTTCCTTTTTCTTTCCTCCCACTAGAACAAATTCATTTCATGCAGTTTCTATCTATTGTCGTTTGTTGTACATCTTTTACAGTTATAGTTCTATTTATATGACACTATTTTGTCAACATTGTCATAGTGAAAATTAGCAAATTTTTCTGGACTAAATAAAATTTCAATTACAAAACAAAAAAAGGATTTAATTCGGACAATCAGGTGGTATTTTGCATTTACACATCCGTTTATGTCGTCGTTGTCGGCAGCCATTGCTCCTGGTGCCGCAGGAGCTAAAACCGCAAGCAGCAGCGTCGGGACGCTCCTGCTGACCGCATCCTAATTCACGCTCTTAGAGCCATTAAACATTCACACTTCCGGCTAGAAAACGGATTTCCGCTTAAAAACGGGCTCCCCCGATTAATTGCGTATTGCTCTATTTTATACTAAAACAGTATAATATGCCTGGCTCTAGATTCTTGAATCGAGGGAAGGGAGTTATCATGCAAGAGAAAGGAACACATAATTTGACAAAAACCTGCTTTTGTCAACCAGTTCTGTCACATTCTATCAACACTTCTATCCATAATTCTACTCCCTGCGTTCAAGAATTAGGGTCCTGAATGGAAATATACAGGATAGTCTAAATGATTGTAGGATACTTAGAAGATAGAAAGTACTTTAGGGCACTTTACTTGACACCTTTGAATTATCTAACAATCAATTTGAACTACTTGTATACTTATAACAAAAATTACAGTAAAAAGCTTACTTTTACATTAAGTCATTCCATTTCTGACTGAAAACCAACTTACACTGCTTTTAACGCAAATATCGATCGCCTAAACGTGCATTATTAATTAACTTGTCACAATTAGTAGACAAATCACGTCGCTAACAGGAAGCAAATCGATTAATTGACGCGGTTTGTAAATTTAATGCGAAAATTAATCAACGCGTTTAGGAAATGATTTTCGCCTCGTTGCTTAACACTATTATGTGCCATTTAAGTGGCTAATCGATATTAAATTAATTAATTATCGGGTTACGCTAGATTGGTAAAGTTTGGTTGGCATGAAATTTGGACTGACTTAGGTAACTTGTTTGTTTTTCTACCAATCACGCAAATGCTGCAAACAATATGATTTTATACCTTCATAAGCAAAGTTTTGATAGTTTCGGTGTCTGTTTTCATTTATGACGTAATCTAAGGTCACGTGACAGCTGTCAGATAGGTCAAAAGTGTCAAAACTTTTTATCACAAACGAGACAAAATTTGTAAAACATCTTTAAGGGTCAGAAACTACTAAATAAGGAGTGTGTGTTATATGTTTATGGATTGGAATTTGACAGGTGTGACGTCAGGGACAATTTAGAGGCTTGTTTTGGGTCACGTGACAGCTGCAAAATATGTGAAAATTTGTACGTTTGTACGCAAAGCTGTGAAACCAACATTTGTCAATTTTCAGCAAGAACATAGATTGAAATGTGATTTTATAGCTTCATGCGCAACACTTTGACAGGTTTGGTGTCTCTTCATTTATGACATAGTCTAAAGTCACGTTACAGCTGTCAGATAGGTCAAAAATGTCAAAGCTTTTTCACGAACTAGACAAAATTTGTAAAACACCTTTAAGGGTCAGAAACTACTAAACAATGAGTGTGTTATATGTTTATAGACTGTAATTTGACAGGTGGGACGTCAGGGACAATTTAGGGACTAGTTTAAGGTCACGTGACAGCTGCAAAATATGTGAAAATTTGTATGTTTGTACGCAAAGCTGTCAAACCAACATTTGTCAATTTTCAGCAAAAACGATAGATTGAAATGTCATTTTATACCTTCATGCGCAACATTTTGACAGGTTTGGTGTCTGTATCTATTTATGACGTATTTTATGGTTAAGGTGACAGCTGTCAGATAGGTCAAAAGTGTCAAAACTGTTTCTCACAAACGAGACAAAATTTGTAAAACACCTTTAAGGGTCAGAAACTACTAAACAAGGAGTGTGTGTTATATGTTTATGGATTGGAATTTGACAGGTGTGACGTCAGGGACAATTTCGGTGCTTGTTTAGGGTCACGTGACAGCTGCAAAATATGTGAAAGTTTGTACGCAAAGCTGTCAAACCAACATTTGTCAATTTTCATCAAGAACAATAGATTGAAATGTGATTTTATAGCTTCATGCGCAACATTTTGACAGGTTTGGTGTCTCTCCATTTATGACATAGTCTAAAGTCACGTGACAGCTGTCAGATAGGTCAAAAGTGTCAAAACTTTTTCTCACAAACGAGACAAAATTTGTAAAACATCTTTAAGGGTCAGAAACTACTAAATAAGGAGTGTGTGTTATATGTTTATGGACTGGAATTTGACAGGTGTGACGTCAGGGACAATTTAGGGGCTTGTTTAGGGTCACGTGACAGCTGCAAAATATGTAAAAATTTGTACGTTTGTACGCAAACCTGTCAAACCAACATTTGTCAATTTTCAGCCAAAACGATAGATTAAAATGTCATTTTATACCTTCATGCGCAACATTTTGACAGGTTTGGTGTCTCTCTCCATTTATGACATAGTCTAAGGTCACGTGATAGGTCAAAAGTGTCAAAACTTTTTCGCAAGCAGACAAAATTTGTAAAACATCTTTAAGGGTCAGAAACCTCCAGGCAAGGAGGGTGTTATAAGTTTATTGACTAGAATTTGACAGTTTTGGGTCACGTGACAGCTGTCAACGTTTGTGCGCAAAGCTGTCAAACAAACATGAGTCAAAATTAAGCAAGAACATAAACCATAAATGTAGTTTTATACCTGCATGTGGAAAGTTTTGACAATTGCTGCGTCTCTCTCTAGTTGTCAGATACGTCAACTATACAATATACCAGAACTAACTTACCATAACAGCTCGACAACTGAAACAGTTTAGGCCAAAACTAAAACATCAAACAAAAGCATAATTCCTGTGATGTCTCGCAAAACAGTAAAGTGAAATCAATAGAAAAAAGTTTAGCCACAATTTCGTCGTAACTTTTTTGCGATAGGGCGCAGCTTGCCAAGAAATGATTAACGAGCTTCGAATAGATCCGGTGTCTGGACAGGCAATTGTTTTCTAAATCTTTGGGCCTAAACCGATAATAAAAAGCGTGTTTGGCAATTTTATCGAACGTATTTGAGTCGTTTCAATGATGGAGTAGAAAGTCATCTTCAGTATTTACTTTTTAAGTAAAAGTAAAAGATAAACAACGCTATAATAAGAGAGTCATCGTTATTGTTGCCGTTTTGAGGAAAATTCGATCACTTTCTCACCAAACCAGAGTCCCATTTCAAGTATCCAATTTCTTCAACAAATCCAAACATTCAAAACGTCTATTGGATTCGATCTGCCAATGCAAAGAAAACCAATTAACTGGTACAAGTCCCGATCGCACCTACGCAAACTGAGCCCCTCCAGATAATTGATTTTGCTTTATCCCCGTATTAAATTTAAATAATCAATGCGGAGCAGCTCGGAACTGCTCGAAAATGCTAATTCTACTCCGCTGTTCCTTGGAAGTGGTTAAACTGCACAAACAGCCTCGTCTATTATATGCGCAATGAGACTATCCAGGCCATAATACGATCTCGATTTAGTTTAGTTCTGCTCTGTTACTCGGGTCGCGTGGCAATAGCACAGGGGCGTACTAATTGCAATTTTCTTCACACTCACAATCACATTTTTTGATAAAAAAGACATCAAAACCAACAACATTAAAATGTTGTGGTCGAAATGGACTGTTGAATTAATTTGATTTTTGGGTAAAAGGGCGCCGATGTTCAGGTCGATAAATTTCCGGTCCCCTCATTTAAAATTCCACAATTATAATATAAATAGATGCCATTAGAGCGCTAATAAGGCCATAATGCAACACAATCGTTTAGTGTCGTTGCACGGTCTCGGGGGTGTCGTGACCGGTTATTTATTAACATCGATGACAAAGGGAAACTGTAGGGTACGGCCGTATCGAATGCCTTTGTGATCTTGGCAATAATGTGTTAACATTGGATATTATTAGTTAATAGAAGTAGATTTCTCTTCTTGTAAAGGAAGTAAAAGAGAGAATTATTTGAAGACATACAAGCAACATTAACTGGATGCCTCACTCACTCCGTAATGTGAAAAGTGGTCATTTTAAAGGATAAACCAGTAAATCTCATACTATAGGACTGCTCACAAATCTTTGCTTGCACGTCATAGACGACCATAACGTCACATATTAACATTCTGTCAAAATCGGTTATGTGTCAACTAATACCAGGGTTGAAACAAGGGAAGTGAGTTATCAAGAGAAAAGTCTGAAGAATGTGACAGAAACCTGCCATATTCAGTTTCTTCTGTCACATTTGATTTCAAGAATTAAGGCCCTGGAGTCCTATTTTCTTAATTAAGGCTGGGGAAATTTTTACATGTGATATGACCATTCTCACCACAGACTAATTTTTACTTACAGTCTTAAGATCTGATTTTTTTATGATAAACGTGAAAGATGTACAATCTTGTGAATTCTCATACCATTAAAAGAATGATGTTTGCTTGATATGATGTTATAACTGCTTTCAACCATATGTAAGAGGTGCAACTACTGTAAACATGAATGTTTTTTTGTTTAATTAAACTATGATTAAACTAAAAAGACAAAAAATTCAGTTATTACAAACATGGCAACAAAATGTCTTAATTGTCGATTTATGCCAATATGTATGTTTTTTCTATTCTCAGCTTTTTGTATGAGATTCTCTACTGGTCCCGACCATGACAGATTGAGTCTCTGTTATTTCAGGCAACCCGTTATGCATCAATCTCATGATCAGAATCTTACACTTAGCTCGTTAGAAACGTAGATATTACGTCTAAAACGCGATAGAAACGTAGTCAAGTCGGTATCAAAAATATGTCAGCAATGACGTTTAACAGTTATGAATATTTGCCCTACAGACACTACAAGAACCTTTTCTACCATAATAAAAAATCTTAGAGCAAAAAACTATGTAAATTTATGGTGCTTGAGCAACGGTAGATTACTTACATTACATTTATTTATGATTTTATGTTTCTAGAATAATTTTAAAATTTTCAAAGGCTCCTAAAATAATTTTTAAAATTGGAGAGGCCTCTAAATACACTATGTTTTGAAACAGGAACACAGACTGCCAGAAATAAAACTGCAAATTAAATATTATAGTTTATAATATCTGTACATTTTTGATGATTTACTTACAAGTAAATACCGCATTAATCTAGCACAAAAAGATGAAAGTTTATAGCACGTTATAATAGACAATTTGTACAGATAAAGTAGGTAAGTAAACAATTTTCTTCTATATTTACAAAAACGTTACTTTTGTGACAATTTGCATTAATATTGTAATTTTGGTGAAATTGTAAACAAATAATAAATGAATCACGTTTACTCCAACTTAAAAATAACACAATTTTAATTCATTTATTCCACATTATCCTGTTAAGAAATGCTATTATACAATACGACGAGATCACAAAATCTGACATTATTTCTGTTAACAACATTAATTATTTACAAATAAATACAAGGAATTTATTTACAATTTTATAGATTCAACTTTCACGAACCCAAATTATGGGCATGGTTGGCTAAATGAAAGTAAGGAGTGTACCCCCCAGAACTAGCAGCCTGAAGAGGGTACACTCCCCCATAAGGGACGTGGTGCGAATACAATAAACCTGAATGTGTGTGATGACCGGGAAAACCCGGAAAAGTGCCTCCAGAACCAACGTTAGGTGGTGGCACCGTCGGACTGTTCACGTCCATTCCAGGATTCTGTTTTTTCCATTTGGTTCTGCGATTTTGGAACCAAATTTTCACCTGAGTCTCGGTTAGGCTCAAACTGAGTGCTAAATTGAGTCTTTCGCATACACTCAAATATCGTGTGGTTTTAAACTTGTTCTCTAACGCCACCAATTGTTCGTAAGTGAACGCTGTTCGGGCTCTTCGCGGTTTTCCGGTGTTTTGTGATTTGGAGTCGCTTTTTTTCTTTTTACCGTTTGGGTCTTTGATGTCCTCGCTACTAATGTCGCTTCGAAGATCGTCTTCATCGTCTGACTGATGGTCCTTACCTGAAAATAACAAAAACAAATTTATCCGTTTAAATTGTCAAATTAACGCTGGTTTTTGTGTGTCTATGGAATACGAGCTGCTCTAATCCGGGGGCTGGGGATGATTAAAGCGCGGTAATGCGAGAAGATGAGCTCGGCTCGTGAAATCAATACGATGTGACAGTCGTGTTAACCACATTCATTTGCCTGCGGAAAACCGCGAAAACAATACACGGGAAAGCTGAGACAGTGGCGTTCCACCACCATTTTCAAATTTCCAATTTAATAAACCCAAAAATTGTTATATCTGTATAAACATTTATTTAATTCTTCTTTCACTGGGTTTCTATTGTACGCGACTGTTGATGTCTCCGACGTTTCAACAGGCGCAAACATACAGTGAGGTTGAAAAAATTCATTTTATTTAACGTTGGTTCGGTTTTTGAAAAAAAAACACTCAAACTCGTCAATTTCTATTTTTTTCTCTGGTTTTTCTTGTAGTAAAATCATGTATACAAGGTGGCCCAAAAAAAGTTACAACAGTCAACTTTATTTTTTTAATAACAAGCCCTGTGTTTCTTTTTTTTTTGAATTAAGGGTTAATTATTACTGAAAGGGGTTGCTACGCTATATGCACGTTGAATTGATCACAAAAAGAGGGTGTATTCTTCGTGCAAGTCTCTTATAAGTCCTTTTGGTGGACCGGTTTCAACCTATAAGGTCATTTCAGCAGCTGAAAATCTGACGAGAGAGACTCAATTTTGTAAATATGAGGAAATTTTTCCTGAAAAATGGGTTGAACAGTAGTATAATTCCCAGAGTGAGTTCCTGCAAGAAGATTCCACCTCTCTTTTTGTGAACAACTTAATTATTACTATTTCTTATTAGGTCACAAATTGTAGTTTTCAAGCAGACAAATTTTTCGTATTAAATCTGAAAATCTTTCATAAGTGCTTAAAACGAGAACGCTCAAGTTGCCATTAAAACGTATAGGAGGCATCTCAGAACAAAGAAGACAATGAGCGCCGTCGGAAAATTAAAAGCGTCGTCAGCGTCGGCGTCGTAACATAATTGGCTCTTGGGCTCGTTAGCAAGCCGTGAATTTGGTAATTAATCCCTCGGTTTTGTTACCGCTTTCGTTATGATTATCTAGAACCAACGAACTATCATCGTATTAACTTTCACCAAGAACAGACAGTTTAGTTCAGTAAGTGCTGTTTTCCTTGTATTTGCCACGTTTTGATATTGGGTTGAGCCTATCGAACATTGACTCACAAAACACAAAATGAACTAATTTAATTGACTTTTCATACAGTTTCGTAATAATAGTTCAACCCTCGTATCGCGATTCTTAACGCCCTAATTAATAGATTCGCCAGTTCGACGGTATCACAATGGCAAACGATGCCCATTTATGTGTTTAGCAAGTGTAACCAATCAATTTATGGGGGACAGATTACTAGTAACGATACATCAATGTCGTGCAAGGGTCTTAGTATAACTCCCCCTAATTTTTCGCTCCGCTGAGGATAATATTTTGCGCACGCGACCCCCAATTTAAGATCCGATTCAGTTCGTTAATTGGAAAATAAAGTCAGAATGAAAAATTTTAGGGCATTGATTTAACGTTCATAAGGGTGATTTACACTCTACAAGGAGATTTAGCAGTTTTTTTGTTGTGACCAGTGTATATAGAGCTTTTATTTGGTTGTAAAAGTGTCTTATGTCCGTTTCCCCAACATTAGCTAAGTTGAGTTTAAGGACAGTTTAGACTGTATTATTTTGCATCTGATCTGTCACATTCAAACCTCAACTTAAGTTGTACTTAAAGTCATCTTGCAAGTGTTGGGGAAACAGGCATTAAGGGTATAGTATCAGAAACAAAACATCAACAGTAGTAGACACTGTTGTAGTATTATTAAGTTGGCAGCACTAATGAAATACCGGTTTGACAATTAATGTCATTGTCACATGCATTGAAAGTCATTTTAAAGGATTAAGATTGTGATTCTATTTGTAATGCATGCTACTGAACACTCACAGTCTAAACTTAAATTAAGCCTAAACGTTCAAAATGACTGATGGTAGTGAATACGGCTGTAAGTATTATTGGTAGTATTGATATATTGGTTTTTGAGCGTATTTTATTATTTGAGGTAAAAGATTTACAATCTGGTTGTGATTTACCAATAAGTGATTTTTGGTCCGGTCTTTCTGGTTCTATAATAACTAGAGACTTATCCATAAAGAGAAAAACAAATTCCTTGGAATATTTATCACAAAATTTCCAGTATATACCACGTCAAGTTAATATTGCATCTAGAAGTTGGATGGATGTCCTTTATTTGTTTAAAATCAAAGTTGCCTACAGCCGGAAAGTCAATCATGATTTTTTTTAAATGTTAGGAGGACCAAAAGCATAAAAAATTAAGAAAGTCATTCCCTAATTCCATGTTTACTATAAAAATTCAAGCCATTAGGAAGATGGGTTACCAAATGGTTTCTAGAATTCCAGAAAAGGTTCTAAAATTGAGTACCATTTAGGCGACCAAATATTCAATACTTAATAAGTTACCAAAAATGTTAAATCCACTGATTAAATTCGTTTAAGTTTTAAAACAGCATATAAAATTTGTGGAGAATTTTGTAGAGAAACCTGCTGATTAAGAAAAATGTTTCAAGCTAATTTTGACCATAATACAAACATAATAAACCAACAAAAATAAACAACGAAATTTGGTTACTTGTCGTTTGAATACAAACTGCAATATAATTTAACGTTTTTGCTTATCATTGTTGTTTCCTACTACTTATGGGAAAGTCAACTGAATTATCACAATTCCTGGGTTTTCTATACTTTTTACGTTATCTTAATATGAATTTAGTTAGATTGTAATTGAATGGAAAGTATAACCCACCTGTTTCACTTTCATCGAAATCAGCTGAGTCTCTCGAAGATTCCAAAGGTTTCCAACAACAAATGCCATCACTAAACAATCCTTGTCGTCCCGTAAATTTATTAGGGTCCAAAATATTTTCCACCGAAAACGCTAAACGTCTTTGTGGATGTGATACAACAACCGATGGACTTGGGTCTCTTAGCGGACTTCTGCTTCTACTCACATCACTACAAACACTTTCCGACCGTTTTAAGTCTTCTTTATAACTACTAAAGTCACTGTGCGAGTCACTTTTCGGGCAGAAAGGAAACTTTTCCCTCCGCGTGAGATCGACTGGACACAAGGAACCTTCGTCATTCTCCACGTCCACGTTTAGATCTTCCTCGTCTTCTTCGCACATTTCCATGTCGCGTGAGTCTTCGGATAATCTCTTCTGTTGAATATAAAAGTCCTTGTCGGGTAACACTAGTTCCTGAGACTTGTGAGTGGGCGACACTAAACGTTCCATCATCAGCATAGTCATTTTGTAAACACTAGGGCATAGTAGTCAAATTACTGATGTTGACTCTGTTATTAAGCCCTAATACACTCACTAAACTCTGCCGGAAGCAGCTACATGCAGAATGGATGCTGGGTTTCAGCGATGTGGGCCGTACTAAAGTCCGATTGGTTGGCGTCCCTGTTTTGATTGGACGTCGCATTCGTCCATAGGCGGAGCCCTGGGGAGCGCCGCTGGCTCTATTTGCTTTGTAATTATGAATATGATTTGTAATAACAGAAGGAGTCGCTGGAAATTAGTCGGTTGCACAAAGGCACTTATACACCGCGGCATGATGAAACAATTTAAATTTAGTAGCGGTGAAAATGTTATGGTCAGCGCTTAATTGGGACCCGATTGTGTGTTGTTATTTCGGCAGACTGGGTGCTTATCGCTCTCAACTTCGCTAAATGACACAAAGCGTTAATGATTCTCTAATTTTAGGATTATTCCTAACTCCATACCTCCATACCAATTATAGCATTGTACTTTTTGGCACAATAACACTACTGATTTAAAAAAAATCATATCTTGGTAAGGTAGCATTTGCGGACCCATGTTTATGTTAGAACACATAGTGAAATTTTGTCCCTTGCCACGCGGGACACCCTGTATACTATTATATTTATAGCTCGAATATACTGACTATAAAAGTCAAAAATAAATATATATTTTAATTCAGGACCATCTTAAAATATGGTAAAATAGAAACAACTATTTATAAGAACAATTTACAATTTAGGACCGATAATTTCACCTCCGGATAAGTTTATTCATATAAAATAATTTCTATAGAAATGACATAACTGCAGGCCCTAACTAACTTCGTTATATTATAAGTCAATTAGTGTATGTGTATCCTCCTCTGTCAAACGTCATTGAAACAGTACAGCAAGGCCAAAGAATTATTTAACAAGAAGGGACAACCGGCATAATTTCTTTGATGTTTTTGGCTGACCTCGGTTTGCCTTTGGTAGGAAACATGTTGCCGGTTGTTTATTTTATTTTGAAATAAAAATTGCATTCAATTTTCAGGATCAATCATACTCTAATTTCTTATAATCATTGTTTATACTTCTTTTGAGTCAGTGTTTTAAGTTTGCTTCTTTCTCTTTTCAACTGTCTCTTCCTGTTAGCTATTCTTTGGCAAGGCTCTAGTATTGAACTTTATCCTACAAATACAAAAGTCATCCCAACCGCAATTGGGCAGTTGGTGCTGGGTATTTGGGTGCTGGTAGACTTTTGAAAGAAAAACGCAAATATCCTATAAATTATCAGAGAACAGGCATACGAAAATGCAATAATACTTATAAATATTATTTCTCATTGAGCCTTTTGAGAATGTAGAAATATTGAAATAATACAAAAGAGAAAAACAAGGAATATTACATCTTAACTAAATTACATTAATGAATATCTTATTAAATTAAATTAAAAACAATATCTTATGACAAAAGTTACCTTAGTCCGAAATTGTTCCGTTTTCGAGATACCGGATGGTAAAGTTAATAAATAATTTTATTTTTTTTTAAATTTATTGTACATTTTATAGAATATTACAATCCAATCTGGAAACCAGAGGTTTTTTGAGATGCAGAACTAGAATTTGGACACTTACAATTTGAACAAATTTTAGGTGACAGTATTTCGGTACCTACAGTATCGAACACTAAAAACCGAAATAACTCGACAAAGGTTTACATTAGCGGTTCTTAACAGAAGTACCTTTTTCGCTTTATAATATTTAACACATCATTTTCTTAAAAAATAAATAAGAAAATTACCTTGAGGAAAAAGTTACGGTCACTTAAAAAACCCATCAGAAGTACACTGTAAAGCGCCTTCTAACGGCCGCAGTAAAAATGTGTCAAAATTCGGGTTTCGTATCTCAAAAAACCCCTGAGTACCAGATTGAAAAGTAATACTTTACAAAATTTACATTATTGTATTTAAAAAAATCGATTTTTATTTTTTAACTTTACCCCTGTATTTCGAAAACGTAGTAATTACGGACTGAGGTAAGTTGCTTTAAATCGGCTTATTTTGATTTCACAGGATTATGTTATAGGATTTTGTACAGATCTTTTAGAGACACCCTGATTATTAGATAAATAAAACTTAGTTGTGTATATCAAACGTGGAACAAGATTTATGGAAGAATAAAGCAGTTTATTTGAAGAATTTTTATTTTATACATGAAGGAATAAATCAATTAGGCAAGCAAGTAAAAAAAATACCAAACCAATTAGTTCCCTTTACAAGAAGTATTATGTATATTTGTTTACTCTCAACAGAAAGTTAAATTGCATATACATAACCGTTTTAAAAAATTTAAGTTTTCTAAATTGATTTGTTTGATTTTCTTATTACATTGAGTTTGCATAAAAATTTGGACAATAATAATGTAATTCAAAGAACAATTCTAAGATACATGGAAGAAGGTTTGTGAGAATGGATGTCAATCCTCTTTCAGTTTTATAGTATTCTAACTTGTTGCTAAATTGTTTCTATTAAAAAATATCGTTATTTCCCTCATCAAAGAGGAGTATTTTTTTCTCCTCCTTTTTGTATTGCAATCCTTCAAATAACAATTCTCCAAATAACTTTGTAATGAAATAGGGATGGAACTTATTCGACAATTAATTTTTAGAATACACTTTAGTGGCCAAATAGTTATTAGCAGATGGAAATACCGACCCTAAAAGTGATAACATAACCTATATAACGTCAGTCGAAATGGAGTTAGTTTGAAAATAGCAGTTTGGTACACCCATGTCAATTTTTGCTTTGTATCTTCTGAGGGAGGTCCTTAAAAGCAAAAACACCTTAATACAATCTGATAATTTTGAACAGGGAGTAATAAAAGATTATAAAAATAAGGAAAAAAGTTGACTTTGCCCTTTTTAGAAGTGACTTTTTGAGACCTATTTTTGACCAATCCTCCTTCCACTCTTAGGACAAACTAAAGGTTTATGGTAATTATAGTATTTATTTCTTATTATGATTAGTCTAAGAACTTCTCGATCTGCCCCTATAAATTCTGATGATGACAAAAAGGCCACTTAAGTTGATCTGTACCATAATCGGGACAGTACATGTAGGTTCATGCTAGTGAATTTCCAATTCACAGAAGAAAGGGAGAAAAAACAAAACCCCTCCTGTTTGGTTTCTGTTGTAGTTTTCCCAACCCTGTTTGCCAAAATGCCAGCGAATTTAAAAGGTATCTCTATTCAGGCATAAATATTTAAGCGAGGTTCATAACAGTTCGGCATGTCCCAGGCGACCGCCGCCATGTTGCGCTTGATGGCCGAATGATGATTGTTTGATGAATATTTGATGAGTTGTGAAGCGGGTAATGGCGCCCGCCCTCAAATCACTGTTTATGAGCGCCCGTAATATTCCGATGTTTTATGGATGCGGCCCGTTATCTTCTGCGAGCCAATTTAGTACAAAATGAACCTACTGAAATATGGTTTCATGGGGTTGAATAACAAAAATAAATAAATCGAATAGAGAGTTGTCGTGTCAGTCATACTGGTCCTTCGAGCCGGATACATTAATAACTCCACAAATTATTTAGTTATTCTTCAACAGAGAAAAGTGACATCTCTACTGCATCAAACTGGCTTAGGAATCGATGGTAAACACATTGAAAATTAGTTTTTTTTAATTAGTTAAATCAGTCATTTGGTGCTTTTTCCGTTCATTTAATTCAGCTAATTTCAGTCTTAAAATATCTTACTTTGCTCGAGAACCGACGACACACGTGTTCGCGGCCGACTTCTAAATCAGCCGACCGTCAAATGACAGATCCAGACAGCTGGGAATTTTAACGACTAACAAATTGCCGAATTAGTTCGTCGCGACTTCCTAACTGTTGATGGTAATTGGACGTGGATATATACTAACCCTCCTACTAGTACTGGGCTGAATTCAATTAAATTACATAAATTTGAAATAACTGTTGTCGATCTTGCTATCACATCCTTAGTATGTTAATTCAATGAACGTAAAAACTTGAATTACACTAACTGTATTAAGCTCCTCAGGCTCAGATAGCGTGAAAGTTGGTTTACCTGAAGCGTGCAGTATACAGCGACAAGAATATTATATGGTGCATATGGTCGTGTACCGTGAGATCAAATAGAATCAAAATACGGCTTGACGTTTCCAAATTTATCCACGTAACGGTTAAAGGAGTTATTTTGTTTAGTTAAAAAGGGTAAGTGCGAGCAAACTGGCAAATTGCCCCATAAATGGAGCAGAAGCCATATTCCCCTAGTTAGATAGGGGATTCAGGAAGGAAGTGCAACAAAGCCCAAAACCAACATGGAGGATATGGGCATAACCTTCACAGCCGCGTCCACGTGGTCTTTTCATAGGTTTATGTTTTTATTTTATTTTTTCATTCATTGACTTTTCCACTCAAAACTTCCATTTGTCCTTTCGATTTCAGACGTCAACTTTGTCAAATAATCTCTCTCAAATTTTCAAATATTCTCCTTGACCATTACTTCTTTAAGAAATGAACTATTATATGAAAAAGCCAAGGATTCCTTTGCTTAGGAGTCTTTAAAATTTCATGAAGGAACGATTATTCAGGGTCATATTAATAATCATTCACCCTCAAGGAGTAATAATAACAAGAATTATGGCTACCTTATCGATTATCAAATGACGTCACATCCGTTCCAGCAAAGTGACACATGACACTTCTCCCCATTTGCACCGGTGTACTTTAAGCCAAGCTTAAGTTAAGTATGGTTCAGACTGTGTGTGTACAGTTGAAAAAAGTCACAGTCTGGACCATGCTTAACTTAAGCTGGACTTGAAGTTCGACGGTTTGAAATGTTTGTTTCATCTTTGAGTAGAGACCTCCCAGTAAGTTCCTTTTTAAAATATAAATAATACAAGTTAGACGTTTTGGTGACATTTTGAGAAATACTCACACAAATAGAAAATTTGGTATCATCTTTTCAGGAAGGAATTGAAAATAACAAGTGTATTTGAAATATTATACAGGGTTTTTCAATGAAAAGTAGCCACCCTGAATATCTTCCAAAATAATTTCTCTGTTAAAAAATGCTAAGACACGTCAACAAAGATTGCAAGGGGGACATCTTTTTACGTAGGATTTGAATTTCTGCCATCAGCCCCTTTGCCGCCATAGCCACCCCCACTAAGTTTTCAAATGGCACCATACCCTGTGTGGCACATCGTTGGAAAGGGTATTTCATAAGGAATTAATTGCACTATTTTATTTGTACATTTGCTTTGAATTGAGACCAAAAAAATCATGTAATTAATGGCTCAAAATAACCTCCGTTAACTTCCATACAATAATACAAGCAACTTTGGAAGAGTTCGCGAACATTTGTGAGGACTTGCGGTGTCAGTTGTCGGCATTCATGTATTATTCTCTGTCTAAGGTCTGCAATATTGGCCGGCTGTGTTGCATAGACTTTAGATTTTAAATGCCCCCATAGAAAAAAGTCCAACGGAGTGAGGTCGGGTGATCTCGCAGGCCATTCCATGGGACCACGTCTACCAATCCATCTTCCAGGAAATCGATTGTTCAGATATTCTCGAACGGGAAGTGAATAGTGTGGAGGTGCACCGTCTTGTTGGGAAATTAGTTGATTTTCCAATAAATTTTCATCATTTTCTAGTAGCTCTGTTATGGTCGGATCAACAGTGGTGTCAAGAAGCTCAAGATAAGTAGCGCCATTCAAATTACCGTCAATAAAAAACGGACCAACGATGTGTCTCCTAAAATACCTGCCCAAACATTAAGTTTTCTGGATATTGGGTATGGGTTTCCCTAAACCAATGTGGATTCGTGTCTGACCAATACCTACAGTTATGCCTGTTCACTTCTCCATTCAAAAAAAACATACACTCATCACTGAAGCAAATATTGACCAACAAGTTCACGTTGTTTGTCAGATTAGTAGACATAATTTCACAAAATTGTAGTCTTCTATCATAGTCATCTTCGTTTAATTCCTGAACCAATTTTACCTTGTATGGATGAAAATTGTGTTTTTTTTAAATTCTCCATACACTGCTTGTCGAAACACCCGATGCATGGGAAATTTGATTTAAAGACTGATTATTATCCATTGCAACGTGTCCCAAAACAGCAACTTCAATTGGTTCATTAATAATTTGTCTTTCAGGTAGATGTTTTTTGTTTGTCACTGAACCAGTTTCCATGAATTTTTGCATCAACTTTAAGACATATTGATAACCAATTAATTTATCTGGATGGATTGCATTGAAAGCGTTATGTTTGAAATAAAAATGTACAATTTCTATTCTTTCGGCAGGCCTGTAAACCATATTGACAATGTTCCTTCAAAACGAACTTACAAGTTGACCGACTGAGGCAAAAACATGGAATGGAAAACAGGTATTCGGTAGTGTTATCAGCAGTTTGACCAAAATAACAAAAAGAATTTTTTATTTTTTTTGGTCTCAATTCAAAGCAAATGTACAAATAAAATAGTGCAATTAATTCCTTATGAAATACCCTTTCCAACGATGTGCCACACAGGGTATGGTGCCATTTGAAAACTTAGTGGGGGTGGCTATGGCGGCAAAGGGGCTGATGGCAGAAATTCAAATCCTACGTAAAAAGATGTCCCCCTTGCAATCTTTGTTGACGTGTCTTAGCATTTTTTAACAGAGAAATTATTTTGGAAGATATTCAGGGTGGCTACTTTTCATTGAAAAACCCTGTATATAACCTGACCAAATACTTAAATACTCTATGTTATAGTCTTTTTTACATCTCTTCTTCTATACCGAACATATTTGTATCAGTTTATTGCGGGCAAATTATTATTGTTTTCAAACCTGATATTAATACGACGGATAGATTTTATCCCAATATATCTGTCATTGGCTGAATCATATTTTAATAGTGAAACGGTCCGAAAATATTTTCTTTGAACCGAAAACTCGACTGTTTGATCTTAATAATAGTTAATACGATAAATTAAAGCAAAATTGTTGAAATGTGTTCGCCGGATATGAGAACTTTTCAGGGTGAAGATAGGTTAACGACGTCTTGTTAGTCCATCTGAAATACCAGGGGACAAATTTACTGCTTCGGGTCTGTATTTATTTTTGGGTTATTTTCGGGGTTATGGTCTCGTTGATTTTATAATTGAGTTTTAACTTTCCATAACACACTTTACGTTGCCTTTTTTGTTTTTTTAGACATAGTCCTGGCAGGAAATTAAGCTACTTGGAATATTTTTGTACGTTTGTATTAGCTAAAACCGCTTAAAAAGGGCCAAGTGGATGGGACTAGTCGATAGCGATTGTAAGTAGCAGATGTGTCAATTTCATTTCAATCAGGGCTAAATAGGGCCGGTAATGGAATCGGCCCTCGGTCTATTTGCCGACACTCGAGCCTGTTTGATGTGTTTCCTTCGGCATTATAAAGTTTAATTCGAACGCTCGCTCGGCTATTTGCCGAAGGTCTTTACGCCAATGTGAAGAGTAAGTGGTTTAATAGAGTTGTATATCGCTCTAAACGAGATTAAGGCGATTCGGTAATAAATTAAAGTCAATTGTTTACATCCATTTTAGAAAATTAAGCTAAATACATGAATTTCTCCAGAAGCTTTCATGTATTATTTCTGCATTTGTGCAGAAACTTGAAACTAACCTAACCTATCTGACCAGAAAATCTAAAAGAAATGCTTCCAATCCGCCCTTTGACACAAACAGAACACTGTCTTTAAACCAAATGCAAAATAAGCAATTTTTTCATTTTTTATACTTTTTTTTTAATTTACGAGAAGGTTTTAAATACCTCGATGGAACGAATTTGACAATTTTGCCAGTTGCCACATTTACAGCAAACAGTTTTGGAACGTCACAACTGTCAAAATCCTAACTACAAAACTACACAATTCAACTTATTTAATTAATATTATTTTCTAGTTTACAAGAGGGATTTACATTTTTCTCTAGTTTGGCAACTTTGCTAAATATTACTATTACACATACTTAGTTTATACAGTTTTTCAAACTTTCAGAGATATTGTAACAAACGACAATGGTGAGCTTTCAAGCCTAAAAATTAAAATTGTGAATTTTATATAATTGGCGTTGACAAAAATAAAAACAAAATGATAATTGCAAAAAAATGCGAGTAACGATAAACAATCACCCAACAAAATCGAATCGAATAAAAAACTTTTAACGAGCTAATTTTATGCTACTTTAATGACGAAATAAAATTGTTACTTTTTGTTCCGAGAAGTTCTAATTTTTAATTACCTCATTAGCCAATCCAGGTACGTAAATCATAATAACGAATAACAATATAGGAGTTTTTATGCAATTTACAATAAGTTTATTAGTTTATCACTGTGTATATAGTAGTTAATCAATCACAACAGGGCTGTTGTTCATTCCCCTGTGATTACGGTCCTGCATATCGCAGGTAGAATGAATCAATAAAGAGGCAAAAATGCTCACAATGGCGAAAATAATTGGAAAGCCTCAGAGATACAAAATCCAATTAGGACCTCAAATAGTAAAATCTGGAGGGCAATTTTGGCTGGTAATTTAGATGTTTTGTGATTTCAGGCATTATGGTTTAATTCACTTATTGTCGCTTCCATTCGGCTGGATATAATTCGTGTTAATTAGAAACATATGGCAGACCAGACCATTTTTGGTTTTTTAACAATGCAATTCTACGATTCTTTTTACTTTTTCTGAAAATGTCAAAATTTTGTCTGGAGGTCCCCTGTTACAAAAGTTTAGGTAATTTCGGAACACAGGAAGAGAGTTAATGGAACGATGACAAACACTCCTACACCTCCCACCGCCAAAAATGCCGACAAAGACCCATCACATGTCTTTGCGGTGGTTAATTAAAAATCGGCAGATCATCAATCAGTGCCGGCAAAGTGTTGGTGCCAATTAACTCATTTGGCTTCGAGTTTTCAATTAAGAAATCACGACTTTTAATTGGCTACATTTAGGTTAAAATCTTTTCTGTACTAAAGTTTGAAAAATCCTAACTGACTGAAGTGTTTGCAACTTAATTTTCTGAACAAACAGTCAAAAGGCAGCTTAAAAATAGGATCTGAACCCAATCGTAACACCGCAAATAGCAGCACTAATTAAATATTAGCGACATAAACGTTCGTGGTCCCAGGCCATTATCCATCAAATTGTTTTTGGCCCACGTCCAATTTTGCATTATTTTTGATATACTATGTCCTAATGAACCTATTTGTATACGACTCGACTTTTTTTAAGCCAGTTTTCTGAAAATACTGATTGCTGATTCAATTTAAAACAATTTGCTATTAGTATAAAAATATGTAATGTATTACCAAGAAGTGATATAATTCAGTATTATTTTTACCAATGAAGCAGGATTTTTACCTTTTACAGTTATCATGGTGTAATTTCTGTTTTGAGATTTTTGTAATGTACTTTTTACATTTCTCTTTGTTAAAGTGATTCTCATTTAAGATTACGATTTATGATTTTTAACTGCGTTTATTCTCAAACTATCTAGAAGTAAGAAACATATACAATAACTAATTAGAAAACGATTGAAACACGTGATTTTGCCATAAATTGTTTTTTTGACTGATATTTGACAGTTTTGAGCACTTGCCCAATACAATTTTTTTTAAGTACTTTCTGAAATCTTAATCAGGAATGAGAAGTATAATACGCTCATGTATAATACATAATTTTATACATGTAGAATATGTAAACTATAGAATGTTTTATATAATACATAAATTTTTTTTACGCTTAGGGGCCTCCATAAGGAGTTACAAGGCAAAGAGTGAGTGGTTGCACAAAAATGCTTTTTGTAAATTAGCACCATTTTAATTGAGGAGCTACAAAAAATGTAAATAAAGTTGTACGAAATTGTATCCTCTAGAAAATTGTATTTTAAGGTATTTTTGCCCTTTAAGCCCTCCTTAAGGAGTTACAAGACAAAAAAGACCAAACTGCTTTTCTTAAACTAACTGTATTTAGACTGAGCATATCTCCATTATCTGAGAACCTTACAGGGTAAACTTTTTAATTAATTCTAATTGGACTTTTGGAGCTGGTGAAGCTTGTAGCTCCTAAATATCAATAAACCAATCATGACGAAACTTGGCACACTAATTCTATAAAAAATTATAAAATGATAACACAGACATACTGAATAAAAATTCGAGTTAATGACAATAAGTCTCTAATACACTACTTTCCACCATAAAAAATAAAAAATAAATTTAAAAATCTTATACTTTAGTGCAATCATAAAGTTACTTTAAAGAACAAAATATTCTTTATGATGTTTTATTTATACGCTTGCAACACTAAAGTGACAAAACTTAAGGGTTTCCATACGGATTCATTAATCATCTCCGGTAATTAACCACAAACAAATTGCGTGAGGTTCTCTCGAAATAAAAATTTGTCGTTTCCTCGAGATTTATTATTTCGGGAATGCTTGAAATGTTAACTAGGGCTTAATATAGGCTCAGATCATTAATAAAGTCTCTGATGCCTTCTAGGACCACCTACGTATACAGATTTAGCTGCAATTTTTGTTTGATTTAATAATTATATAATTAATAAGTAAAAATATATCCATCAAGCACTTTTAACAGTGTCCAGTGTGCTGGCCTCTTCAGACAAACAAAAACTGATTTGATGCTGCTAGCTCCATCTGGTTGTAGTATTAGATAGATTGATTCTATATTAACGTACAATAAAGAATACTGTAATGGAACTTTGGAAGGAAGTTTGATAGAAATATTGATTATTGATTATATTCAGCAAACCGGATAAACTGTTCCCTGCATAAAAATCGATATTTCGTAATTGATACTTTTTGTCCCTAGATGGAGCCAGACTGGTGTTAAAGGGCTCTTTGCAGTACAAAAGGGCTTCGTTAACTCCTAAGGGTTGGCTGCAAGGGAGCAAACTGCAGTTCAGTACACACAAATTAAGTTTATTAGTTTCGCTGCTCAACAGAGGGCGCATTTGAGCATATCTGAGTTTACTACACAGGGTGTATCAAATTTTAAGGTGCTTATTCAACTGTGAATGTAATTTATTCATTTATTTCTTAATATGGGTTCTAATTCTAGAACTCTAAATTGTATCACTGCACTGTGCCGCAATTTTACAAACCTACCAAATCTCTTATAAATCGCAAATTATTATTAAGGGAAAACCCCTTTGGATCTTAATCAGATTTGATGTACATATTGAAATTTTGACTTGGTAAAATCAAGCCCTTGCACTCTCCCTCTCAACCGAAATGATTTGCCCTATAACGAGTTAATAACCCAAACAGGGCTCGGATGATGAGCCCTAATATTTTTTTGTCCCGATAATACGGAGGGTGGCTCTTGTCCTGTCAAAACACCACATACATTTTAATTACTTGTTTCACTTTATATCTGCTCTAAAACCTTTTGTGAGCAACTCCAGGGGGACCAGCTACAGGGTGAATACACCTTTATGTTTCAGTCTTATTTTGTGTTTGATTATTGGAAATGTAGTACGTGTAAGGCATTGAGTTTGCATGAACTATTCTTACCTGTATGGTTTTTCTGAATTTTTGAGTGTTAGAAACGATTCGATTAGCTGAGATTTTGGTTCACTATGTAGAGAAGATTGTGAAGCCGCAAAGGACTAATCGCGCGGTGTTAGGGTGAAAGAATTAACAGATGTGCCCGACAGACGGCGCGAGCGCCGGTAATAGGGAAAATCCCTGGAGAATGCTTTGGTTTGCTGCCTCGTTGACCATTTCATAAATGCACCACTGGCTTATTTAAAGCTAAAAATCATCAGGGGATTTCTATACGAAACCTATTAGAAAGCCCATTTTACCATGTCATTTCAGTGATAAATCTTGCTGTTTATGATCACGTGTCACATGTTGCCTAACTCTCAGAGAGTGAGTAGTTTGTGATTGGTCAAAAAAGCAGCAAGCTGGAAGCTTGTTACCCTGTATGCAATTTTTAGAATAGAATTTTTACTCTACACCACTGTAAAGTGGAGCTAAAAACGGTTCTTGCAAGTGGTTGAACCATTCGGAACTCTCAAAAATAACCGAGTTACAGGGTGCTCAAATTCAAGCCACAATTTCAACTAATTTGAAATTTTTTTGCATCAAACCAGTTTTTGCTAAATAACTCGAAAACGGTGAAACTTACGGAAAATTTGCAGGAGAAGAAAAATGTTCCTAATTAACTCATTAACTCAGCACCGTAAGTTTGCAGGACCGTTTTTGCTTCCAGTATACAGGGTGTGCATGAAAAGTATAGTGATTGACTGTTTTTGGTCACCCTGTACGCAATTTTTCAGATAGATTTTTTTGCTTTACACCACTGAAATGAGGAGCTTAAGACGGTTAATTTGTGTGGTTCAATCTCGTTGAACTCCCAAAAATTACCGAGTTACAGGGTGCTCAAATTCAAGTCACAATTTCAATTAATTTGAAATTTTTTTGCATCAAACCAGTTTTTGCTAAATAACTCGAAATCAGTGAAACTTACGGAAAATTTACAGAAAAAAAATGTTCAAAATTAACTCCTTAACTCAGCACCGTAAGTTTGCAGGACCGTTTTTGCTTCCAGTATACAGGGTGTGCATGAAAAGAATAGTGATTGACTGTTTTTGGTCACCATGTACGCAATTTTTCAGATACAATTTTTTCCTTTACACCACTGAAAAGAGGAGCTCAAGACGGTTACTTTGAGTGGTTCAACCTCCTTGAACTTCTAAAAATAACCGAGTTACAAGGTGCTCAAATTTAAAAAGCTCAAATTCTAAAGTTACGAAAAATTTTGAAGTGTCATTTGAAAATTTGTAGAATCAAACCAGTTTTTGCTAAATAACTCAGAAATGGTGCACGTTACGGAAAATTTGCAAGACACCAAAAATGTTTCTAATCAACTCCTTAATTCAGCACCGTAAGTTTGAAGGACCGTTTTTGCTTCCAGGATACAGGGTGTGCATGAAAAGTATAGTGATTGACTGTTTTTGGTCACCCTTTACGCAATTTTTCAGATAGAATTTTTTGCTTTACACCACTGAAAAGAGGAGCTCAAGACGATTAATTTGAGTGGTTCAACCTCCCTGAACTTCCAAAAATAACCGAGTTACAGGGTGCTCAAATTTAAAAAGCTCAAATTCTAAAGTTACGAAAAATTTTGAAGTGTCATTTGAAAATTTGTAGAATCAAACCAGTTTTTGCTAAATAACTCAGAAATGGTGCACGTTACGGAAAATTTGCAAGACACCAAAAATGTTTCTAATCAACTCCTTAATTCAGCACCGTAAGTTTGAAGGACCGTTTTTGCTTCCAGGATACAGGGTGTGCATGAAAAGTATAGTGATTGACTGTTTTTGGTCACCCTTTACGCAATTTTTCAGATAGAATTTTTTGCTTTACACCACTGAAAAGAGGAGCTCAAGACGATTAATTTGAGTGGTTCAACCTCCCTGAACTTCCAAAAATAACCGAGTTACAGGGTGCTCAAATTTAAAAAGCTCAAATTCTAAAGTTACGAAAAATTTTGAAGTGTCACTTGAAAATTTGTAGAATCAAACCAGTTTTTGCTAAATAACTCAGAAATGGTGCACGTTACGGAAAATTTGCAAGAGACCAAAAATGTTTCTAATCAACTCCTTAATTCAGCACCGTCAGTTTGATGGACCGTTTTTGCTTCCAGTATACAGGGTGTACATGAAAAGTATAGTGATTGACTGTTTTTGGTCACCCTGTACGCAATTTTTCGGATAGAATTTTTTGCTTTACACCACTGAAATGAGGAGCTCAAGACGGTTAATTTGAGTGGTTCAACCTCGTTGAACTCCCAAAAATAACCGAGTTACATGGTGCTCAAATTCAAGCCACAATTTCAACTAATTTGAAATTTTTTTGCATCAAACCAGTTTTTGCTAAATAACTCGAAAACGGTGAAACTTACGGAAAATTTACAGGAGAAGAAAAATGTTCCTAATCAACTCCTTAACTCAGCACCGTAAGTTTGCAGGACCGTTTTTGCTTCCAGTATACAGGGTGTGCATGAAAATTATAGTGATTGACTGTTTTTGGTCACCCTGTACGCAATTTTTCAGATAGAATTTTTTGCTTTACACCACTGAAAAGAGGAGCTCAAGACGATTAATTTGAGTGGTTCAACCTCCCTGAACTTCCAAAAATAACCGAGTTACAGGGTGCTCAAATTTAAAAAGCTCAAATTCTAAAGTTACGAAAAATTTTGAAGTGTCACTTGAAAATTTGTAGAATCAAACCAGTTTTTGCTAAATAACTCAGAAATGGTGCACGTTACGGAAAATTTGCAAGAGACCAAAAATGTTTCTAATCAACTCCTTAATTCAGCACCGTAAGTTTGAAGGACCGTTTTTGCTTCCAGTATACAGGGTGTGCATGAAAAGTATAGTGATTGACTGTTTTTGGTCACCCTGTACGCAATTTTTCAGATAGATTTTTTTGCTTTACACCACTAAAATGAGGAGCTGAAGACGGTTAATTTGAGTGGTTCAATCTCCCTGAACTTCCAAAAATAACCGAGTTACAGGGTGCTCAAATTTAAAAAGCTCAAATTCTAAAGTTACGAAAAATTTTGAAGTGAGCAAAAAAGTTCGTAAAGAACTGTTTAGTGGAAGTTTTACAGTTCGTCAGTGTCGGTACTATACAGGAGGTGCATGAAAAGTGTAGTAAGTTAAATTTATGACTTTCAAATTAATGAGAGTCATGACAAAAAAAAGAGACATTTTTTAAGCAAATTTTAATTAGACCCATAAATTTACTGGTCAAATTGGAATTTACTGGCGAAATTGATTGAATTTTACTTTACCTTACTGGTAAAATACACTCAGGCTCATTCCAAAAAACAGCAACCAAAGAACTTAGTGCCTTAAATTTGAGGTTTTTAAACACATTTGTCCTCTTTTATGTCTGATTTTTCCGTTACAAAAACTAAATCTGACCTTTTGTTTCGACGCGTTTTTTTTCGTTAAATTGCGTGACTAAAGTCCATGATAATCGGCACCAGATACTTTAGAAGTGGCACATATAAAAATGTTGTTTTGCGTGTAGTTTCGAACCGGGAAAATTAAGAGCGTAATCTAATTAACGCTTTATTGGAGTGGCCTCGGGTTGGTTTCGGGCCTCATTATGGTCGTATATCAATGATTCCGTAATTAAGTGATTGTTTAATCTACTTAGTGGCTTATAATGACCGGTAGTACATCAAGTGATGCCCGATAATTAGTTCTTTTTGTTTCGCAATAATGATGAAGGGAAATAAACACGAAACGCTCTTGGGATAAAAGTTCGATTGGCACCAAAGTGTGAAACTATAATAGTCCAGTCAATTCGACCACTCAGATATCCGTCAAAATCACGTGTTCTGGGGGAGGATTATTGAAACACTGGAAGGGAATGTGATAGGAACTAGCCAATGTCAACGAGTTCTGTCTGAATTGAGGTCCTGAAATAGTTTTTATCTTCATTCAACAGTAAATATGTTTCTGGTCAACTCGTTCAAATCTATATGTAATCGAAAAAGGCAATTTTTGCATACATAGACATGTAAGGTTATAGGGTAGACGTTAATCCCTTATGCGTGGCCGTGTAACAAAAGGCATTAAAGCTGAGAGCGTGGATTCATAAAAATAATTAACAAAAGATAAAAGCGAGCGAAGAATAATAAAAGCGAAGCCTTTTGAAAAAGTGGCAGTCACGCGAAAGCCCACTAAACATGTTCAGATGAACAAATTACATTAGCGGGCCCAGGAATAAGCCCTCCCGCTTCCCATTAACGAAAAAGGTTTTTTTTTTTAAGTTTTGACGTTTTATTAATTTTTCCCGTGTATCGAGTATTGTTCAAACCTTTCCAGACCCATTGGGCCAACCTTTTAAACGCAAAACCGCCCCGAACAAAAGTAAAACCAATAACTTTACTTCCTGCAGCTATTTTGGAAACATTTGAACTTAATTGACTAATAATCTCCTTGTGTACTTTAACTTTAGAGCGCATTATCCTGGCAAAACTCTACGGGCAACATTACGTGTAATTAATTTTATGACGGGGCTACGTTTTAATGACGTGATTAAACTTTAATTTACTAAATTAATGGACGCAATAAATTTTGCTATTAAATTAAATACAGTGGAGTGAAACACTAATCACATTTGCACAGATAATTTTTTGAGGTTTTACCTAAAAAAATTTGTTCTTTTTTTTAAATTGAGTGTGTGGCTGATACCAACTTTTTTATTTTAAATACCACCCCCTGTATATTATTAGTTTTTTGGATTCTTCAGAAAATTCTAGACATAATTCATGTACAATGTCCCATACCTATCTTCAACTATTTCGGAAATATTAAGTGTTTTCAGATGTATTACAAAAATTAACATTAAAAAAAGAAAATTATTTTATCTACTCCTAGCATGGTAATCATTCATTACATAGCTCATTTTGAGTTACGTAATGAGCGATTTTACCGCACTAGTGCGATAATAATCGATTTTATCGCACTAGTGCGATAAAACAACTTTAAATGAAAATTTCTGCTGTAATTGTTTATTGAATTTAAACATAACTTTGATACATTTTTTCATATTTCTCCTTTGACTTGGCAGGCAACAAGCCAGATACCACGTTTGCGGCAGCTTCTTCAATATCTGACGGAAGTTCTTCAGACATGTTCATAACGAAATGCACTTTTAAAAATTTGTGACTGACACTGTTAAATTGTCGCTTAAGTGATATGTGGAAACAAATGGCCACCATAGCAACAACACCAAAACAGTACAGCGTAGATGACAAGATTTAAGGGTAACAAATAACTACCCGTAGCAAGCATATACGAGACGTTCCTAAATAGTTCACATTGCACAAAATATTAATTTTTTTCTTACTTTACGCTGCTTCTGATGGTCGTAGATAAAATGTTGTACATCACCCGTGGGGTATGGCAAATTAATGTTTTTTTGTTTTTTTTTACATTATTTGTGAAATAAAATAATTTTCTTTTTTTAATGTTAATTTTTGTAATACATCTGAAAACACTTAATATTTCCGAAACAGTTGAAGATAGGTATGGGACATTGTACCTACATGAATTATGTCTAGAATTTTCTAAAGAATCCAAAAAACTAATAATATACAGGGGGATGTATTTAAAATAAGAAAGTTGGTATCGGCCACTATCACATGACACACCCTATATAAGTTTTTTTTTAAATGCGCATCTAAAAATACAAATCGACGTGTTCAAGCGTTTTTCCCAACACGCTCTCATTTATTCGTCTTATCGAATTTATTCCACTTGGCTGTTCCACACTGTATAAATTTACATTTTACAGAACATTTATAAGTAAAATAAACATCGTTTATGATTTTACATGTGCAGCATTTGAGTAAATCATAACACAGTGGGTAATTTGTGATTGGTCAGGAAAAAGCACCAAGCTGAAAGCTGCTGCTTTTGACCATTTACAAACTAGACCCACTGTACAGAGATTTACGTAAACGTTGTTCATGTAAACTAAGCATTAGGAATTTTTATTTTTGAATATAATTATATATATATATTTTTTTTTACCTTTTTCTATGGGGTTTTAGTGAAATCTATAAGAGTTCAAATAAAAAAGTTACAAAACGTTCAAAATTGACAAAATTATATTTTTTCAAAAAGTGCAATTTTGGCATTTTTTTATTTTGCTCCATAAGGGTTCCAATACACAGCAAAGGACATAATTATACCAAAGCACCTTAAATTAGTTAAAATAAGTACAAAAAAAAACACTTTAAAAATTTCCATTTTTCAACAAAAGTGAATGAATATGAGGGGTATTAGAGGTGTTTTTTAAGTACTTTTTGAAATTCAATATCTCGGTAACATCAAGAGCTAGAGAGACCATTTTTAACTGATTTTGTAGTATTTTTTATGATTTTTCGAATGGCGTTAGATCGAATTTCCTGCGAATTCAAATAAAATAGCTACGATTTTTCGAAAAGTATAAAAATTCAATTTTTGTCTAAAGTGCAATTTTAGCAAATTTTTATTTTGCTCTATAAGGGTTCCAATGCAAAGCAAAGGGCATATTTACACCAAGGAACCTTAAATTAGGTGAAATAAGCACAAAAAAATACTTTAAAACTTTTCACTTTTTAAAAAAATTTAGAGAATTAGAGGTGTTTTTTAAGTACTTTTAGAAAATTCAATATCTCAGTGACATGAAGAGCTACAGAGGCCATTTTTAACTCATTTTGTAGTATTTTTTATGCTTTTTCAAATGGCGTTTTAGCGAAATTGATTAAAGTTGAAATAAAAAAGGTACAATCATTCGAAAATTGAAAAAATGCTATTTTTAAATAAGGTGCAATTTTGGCAATTTGTTATTTTGCTCCAGGAGGGTTACAATGCGCATATTTATACCAAAGGACCTTAAATTAGGTTAAATAAGTACAAAAAAAGGACTTTACCATTTTTTAAGATTTGTTTCAAAACAAATCAAACCAATGTTGTTTTGCTTAATCGTTGTAAAATGTTTTTATTTTCAACCAGGTATGTTATAACGTTATTTCTTATGAGTAAACCAGGTGGAAACATGAAAAGTACCTGCTTTTACTTTCCACTCGGTGTATTGAAAGTATGTGGAAGAAAGTGTGTGGAAAGTACTCACTTTCCACCCGGGTAAATGTCACTTTCCACCCGGGTGAATGTCAATATGCGTTTTGTCATATTCAGGGCTTACTTTTTATAGTTAAGAGACTGGGTCGCCACCTCTGCAACAGCTCGCAGCTCAGATGATGATGAGTCACATCTGCGTCTTCAGAAATCTCCATGTTAAAAGCATTTTAAGAAACGTTTTAGCTCAAAATATTATAGACAGATTAACACAATATTGACGTTGTCAAGATTGTAAACAAATCACCAGTCGTTTATTATGAATAACTACTCTCGTACCTATACTACCTTATTGTTAGAGACTATTAGCAATCAATATTTCAACTGAATGATTTATTAAAAGTTCGATGAGATTTTGATAAATGGTTGAAAATAAAATAGTACATAACAAAGTATACAAACTATAATCTGACTCAAAAGTTGAGTCTTGTCATGACTAATGTCAAATGTCAGGTGTCAGATTGGCAAATAGTACTAGTGCTCTTTCAGTGCTAACGATCAGTTTCAGAAATACTTTGTATGATTTGCCTTTGTTATGTGATGGTTAACTTTCGAGAATTGGACGTAGCTTTTAGACAGTTAACTATCGAGGTATTAAACTCAAAAACAAATATTGTTATTGTTATAGATAGTGCAGTACAAAAGACCAATTATTAGCACAATAACCTTTATTCATATAATATGAATGAAAAATTCTCTGAGACCAAAATAAAGCTATGAACCTGAGAGCAGCTGTTACCAAAAAGGTATCATAATTTAACGTTTGAATTTTAGTTTCGTATAGTAGTCATAAGTAATCTAGTGTCGGTTACAAAAACACCATTCGGTTGATTGACTCTTAAAAAGTGATCGCTCTATAGCCGCTCTTTGATGCCACGAAACAGTAGTGGATCTTCTCTTTGTTGCCGCCCCCTTTTGTGCCGCTGTTGACATTGTAAACAGACACCCCATAGTGCCGTAATCGTGGCTAAGTATACCGGCCCTAATCATCTTTGCTATTTTCATTTGAGGGCTTTTATCCGATTCAGTTCTTTCGCATAATCGTTGCTTTTTTTTTTGCTTCACGAAACTGACGCAACAAATCAAATAATCGATACTCTTCACTTTCTGCATTCAGCTGCCTAAAGTAGAAGTGAAACTAAACAAGACTTATTCGAAGTTCTGTCTCCTGAACCAAAAAATGATAAATAACAGAAATGTCGAATGAGGTAATGAAATCCCATTAATTTACATACTCATATGCGGAGAGACTGAACGAAAATAAAAAGGCAGCCTCTCTGTCGGGATACGTAAAAAGCCTTTGCTTTGGCGATCAATCACATGTGTAAATCAGAGAAAATGTAAAATGGAGGCCGCATTGGCATCGCATCGAATAAAAAGAGCAATAAAACGATGATAACTTGAATGCAACATCGATGAGATACGAACAAGAGGCGGAACGATGTGGAATTAATCACTTTTTGCCATATCCATGCGCGGAATTCTGGCTAATCTTTACTCCTCTCAAATTATTCTCCATACAGGGGGGGATTGGAGAGTGGCTTCCCTAAAAAAGAGACGATTTTTGTTTGCATTTTAACCTCAAACCCGTACACTATGAGCAAATAATACAAACTGTGTGTTAGTTAATTTCTAGTGTCAGTTTATTTTGGATTGAATTTTCGTGAATATTGACTGAACAGGCGAAAATGTACTTAATTAAGTCAGTTTTCATTTTAGTTAATTACTAGATTGTCTCTGTCAAGTCAAGTATATTTCATATGTCTTAATAAACATTGACTTTATTATTAACTTAGGTTAATAATATTTGCTCTTTTGTTGTGTTTGTGTCAGACTTGAACTAAACATTAGACTCTATTTTTGACCGAGATCAACAATGACCAATAAGATAGAGAAAACTAAAATTTTTCAATTTACTAATCGGTCAATAATGTTATGTCAAGATTAAATCCAGGGGAGCGGGGCGACGTGTAGTCTACTTTTCTAGCATTTTAGAAATTCCATAATTTTTTGAGTTAATAACGGATTTCGAATTCTGACATCAACTAAAATGATTTTTTTTTACCCCAAAATAAAGCTTCCCTATCGGATAATATTTTTGTCGGTTGACAAGCTTGTTGCAACGAAATTACGCGAGGGAAAAACAAAGTTTTTTCCTATCAAACCAATCCGAAAGAAACGGCAAAGCAAAATAACAAACGACAAACTTTTTGATACTTATTTACATAAAACAAATGACTGCGCTCGTCCATACGAAAAGTTGGCTAATATTTCAGCGACTCCCTGTCTTGGCGTCACCTTTCTAGGCGGCGAGGCAGGTATATTTCCCTTGGGAATCCGGGATTCGCTATCCGGCTTGACTGGCTGTCGCTTTTTTATATTTTCACACCACATCCGATGATCTGTATCTTAATTTAAAACTGTCAATTGTCAAACACGACGGATATTGGCTTGTTTTGAATGAAAATATAATAAGTAATATTTCAACACCCTGAAAATAAAATTACTTTATTTACAACCATATATGTAATGCTGTCATTACTAACGTCATTGAAGGTTAGGAAGTATCATATTGCGCACCTCTACTTCCCGCCCTCACTTCCCGCCCTCACTTCCCGCCCTCATTTCCCGCCCTCTAAAATTGTGATTGTTAATATTTTTTTAAAAAAAAAAGATGATTGAATCAAATTTTTTAAATGTCAGATAAAGTCGGATCGATATTCAGTTCGCAAATAATAAATTGAGAAAAATGTCCTGGATTACAACTCGAATTGTATGCATTCTAACGGTTATAATGCCTATAATACATTACAATACTAAAATTAACATGATCTAAACTAAAACAAACTACTTATTGAAATTAATGGTTACATTTGAATTATTATAAGTGTTTATAGAAATATTTAGGCCAGTACCAGCACTGGCGTCTCCAACAGTTGTCTCTTTGGTCGACAAATTAATTTGCTGCTGAATGACTGAGGTTTGTGAACTACTTGCAACAGCTTCAGAAGACATGGCACGTTGGGACAGCATAACAGAAAAGCAGAAGAAAAGCATATAGAAAAATGACTGCTTGGTAGTTTTTTGTTAAATCTAATATTCTAGATATGTTCAGAATGAAACAATGATTTGTAAATTTTGATAGAAATATGATGGTTGTAAATAAAATAGTATACAAACCTCGGTAGGAAGTTTCATTCCTGTCTCGAGATCCTAGCTAAACCTCGACGCTTCGCGTCTCGGCTATCTAACTAATCTCTCGACAGTAATGAAACTCTTCCCACCCCGGTGTGTAATATACTATTACCGCCTCTTGACTGCCCCTGATTTATCCGTTTAATATTCTTAAATCGGGAACAAAGTTGGCCAAAGAAAGAATCAGCCATCTTTGATATCAGAGCGGTGAATAGGCGAAGGGTAGTGCCCTAATCTTCGACTAATTCACCCTGTTAGTAGTCAGCCTACACCCCTGTAAGGTAGGCTCCCCCAAGTTTGTCGTATGAAAACTTTTGGATGGCATCGTTGGAATCACAGTGGCGTCCTTAAATTTTTTTCAAATAAAACAAATACTGTGTATAAAGACGCTTGTAGGGTGAAAGTGTTTTAAAAAAGTTACAATCATTCAAAAATTGAAAAAATGCCATTTTTGCAAAAAGTGCAATTATGGTAATTTTTTATTTTGCTCCAGGAGGTTTCCAATGCACAGCAAAGGGAATATTTATACCAAAAAACCTTAAATTAGGTAAAATAAGAACAATAAAAGCACTTTTCACTTTTCAAAAAAACAGAAAGAATATAATAATAACACGAAAGGAAGGAAATGACAAACAGTCTTCTCCACAATACTTTATTATGACCTTAGATGGTAAGGTCTGCTCAACAAGTTTCGGTCACATAAATGACCATCTTCAGGAGCTCAAATCAGTCGACCAATGTGACTACTGTCTTTTTACAAGGGGAGAGACAGAGAGACCCATGTTATGACGAAATAGTGAAATTAACAAAGTTAAATAGGTGAACAAAGCTCATTATGGAGAAAAAATAACTATATCCATAATGAGCTTTGTTCACCTATTTAACTTTGTTAATTTCACTATTTCTTCATAACATGGGTCTCTCTGTCTCTCCCCTTGTAAAAAGACAGTAGTCACATTGGTCGACTGATTTGAGCTCCTGAAGATGGTCATTTGTGTGACCGAAACTTGTTGAGCAGACCTTACCATCTAAGGTCATAATAAAGTATTGTGGAGAAGACTGTTTGTCATTTCCTTCCTTTCGTACTCCTGCGACTCCACTGAAAGAATATGGACTACTACTTCTTTCATATAATAATAAATAATAAATAATATAATAAATAATAGAAAGTACTATTAGAAAATTCAATATCTCGGTAACATAAAGAGCTAGAGAGGCCATTTTTAACTTATTTTGTAGTATTTTTTATGCTTTTTCGATTGTCGTTGGAACGAATTTCCTGCGAATTCAAATAAAAGAGCTACGATTTTTCGAAAAGTATAAAAATTAAATTTTTGTCAAAAGTGCAATTTTAGCAAATTTTTATTTTGCTCCAGGAGGGTTCCAATGCACAGCAAAGGGCATATTTACACCAAGGAACGTTAAATTGGGTGAAATAAGCACAAAAAAAGTACTTTCAAATTTTTCACTTTTTAAAAAAATTTAGAGCATTAGAGGTGTTTCTTAAGTACTTTTAGAAAATTCAATATCTCGGTAACATGAAGAGCTAGAGAGGCCATTTTTAACTCATTTTGTAGTATTTTTCATGCTTTTTCGAATGAACGAATTTCCTGAGGGTTCAAATAAAAGAGCTACGAATTTTCGAAAAGTATAAAAATTAAATTTTTGTCAAAACTGCAATTTTAGCAAATTTTTATTTTGGTCTATAAGGGTTCCAATGCATAGCAAATAAGTACAAAAAAAGCACTTTAAAAGTGAAAGAGCTCAGTTTCAAAACTTTCTGAAGTATGTTTGAGCAGGTTACGCCACTGTCCTGCGAGCTACATTCATTAAGTCTTACCACTCACTCACATAAACTAAACTACTTTATTAAGAACCTTTAACAAGTCGACCTGCCCGCCGTCAAATTACTTCCTTCCCTTAAATAAGGCGGTCTTAAAAGGCTTTCAAAAAGGGATTTATCCTTGCCTTGTTGAATCGGTAAACTTAGGGCTTGTTCAAAAACACCAACTTTGCAAAGATATTTACGTTTTCACTAGAAGAAGCCCAATTATTGGGGTGTAGCTTAAAGAGTTAATTCTTGACAACAAAGACGTATTTACGCCACCATTTACGCGGGTTATTCTGTGCCCCCGACATGACAAAACGAATAAATAATAATTAGCTCGACATCTCTAATTAGTGGGTTTACACCCAGCGTTATTCCCCCTTTTTATGGCAATAAGATCCAAGTCCCTATTTACATTTTAACTTCTCCTCGGGCGCAATTTTGGGCGGAGTTGGTTCATGTGATGCAAGGCAGAAACGGACTCAAACTAAATCCAATATTTATAATTATTGTAGTATTAACCAATACTTATATTTGTAAGCGTTGTTGCCTGCCTATTTTTAAATGTCATATTCCATATGTCAATAGAAGGGAGTGACGTAGTAAAAGTTGTCTCCCATCGTCTGTCTGTCTCTCATTTTTGAGATATCAAAAAAAAAAAATAACTTTAACGCCCTCTAGTGGCCAACCTGTATGACTTAGCCTGGTCCTGTTAACGTCACGTGATAGCCCCATTCATTAGCTTTCTTTTATCATTACGGTGTGTTTAATCAGAATGTTTCAAATAAGCGAGTTATAGAGAATTTTTTGGAAAAGTGATAGTTTTTCTGCCTTCGTGGATTACTGGATATCCGCCGCCATTTTGGTACTATTTATTTGATCTAATGATGATGTAGCAAGTGTCAAATAACTTAACTTAATAGTTGTTTAGTAATAAATTCGTCAAGTTCCACTTAATAGTATGTAAATTGTAGCATTTAAAGTCCTTTTTTGGCCACCCTATAGTGTCTATCTATAGTTAAATTTACATTCGTTAACGCCAATGACAGTTCTTCATTATTAAGTGGACGACACTGCACTGTTTTAATTGGTACAACATATAAAATTATTTGAAGGTAAATTTGACGTTTAGAATTCGTTTTTGAAGCTGCTTTATGAATAAATTTATAAATTTCTTTGACACTCGTAAGATTCTATTTTGCATGCTATTATCAGCTAATATCACAGAAAATTCCATTAAAATAGCATTCTGTTTCAACCGAATCTAGCTCTTAAAGACTATTCATTAGTTTTTTTTTTCTGGTTCACTGGCTAAACTATGTGTAATTTTTTGGATTAAAGTGATAGAGTAAATTAATTACTGATATCTATACAGGGTAAAAATTTGGATCATTATAGTTAATTGTGGATACAATTAAAGTAAATATAATTACTAAAATTCCGGTCCTGTCTAAAAGATAATCTGCCGACAGAAACTCTTGTAATTATCGTGACATAAACACTGCTTAAGAGTCGAGCTACATTAATTCATTAATTAAAATGTACGGATGCTGAAATCTGACTACTCAAAACGGAATGATAAAGCGAGCCTTACTTAAAAGTTACTCGCTTTTATTTCACGTAACGATTATTCAAGCCCTAATTAAAGCCTTTTATACAAAAAAAAATTATTCGTCTGGATTTCATTAAAGTTTTTAGTCGTTTTCGCAACTAACCAGAAAGTCAGGTAATTCTTGCCACTTAAAACCGTCAGAGTTCTATTAAGAATCTGAAGAGGCCATTAAAGATCGAAACAAGCCGACAGTTTTATTAAATCCGTCGGGTTTCGCTCTTTTCTCGAGAACAACTCGAAAACTTAATAAAACAAGTAAGAAGTTTACTCCCTGAAAGCTTTACAGTCTTTTGTTTTCCAGAACTACTTTGTCTCTTACAAGAAATAGTTACACCCAAGTATAAATTGCTGAAACAAAAGTTGAACTAACCGACAATTGGAAAGATTTTTAAGTTTACTTCAGTCTTTCAGTACAAAAAAGTGAGTAGTTAATCCTCATCATCTTTGATGGCCCATTTCATATCGTCGTTGTAGTAGAGAAAAATACTGGGTAAATAGAAATTTTGCGGTAAACCTAAATCAGTGAATACATCTCTTTCATCGGAAATTCCGTTTTCCTCCATGGTTTTAGACATGTCGATATTCTTATCCAGGTACCTCCAAGTGTAACTGCTAGCATCGCTGTTAAACAAGGTGTACCTTTCCAAAATACGTCCGAAAGTGTCTTCGCAGCAAACGTTAATGGTCACTTCAGCTAGAGTTAGCATGTTAATAATTCGAATTGGCCGAGTTTTCTTGCTGAGAAGTCCTATTTGGTAATTTTCATTTTTCCACCAAGGAACTCCATCTAACGGTTTCCAGGACGTAGCAGGAACTTCACATGAAACATCTGGCAACACTCCATGAGGACAGTAAGGAACTCTCACGCCAGTTTCTGGCTGAATGTAATGTTGGATATCTCCGGTGGCAGGATCAAACCAATGACTAACATCTTTACCGGCCATGGCCAGTAATGGTTTAATGCACTTTTGGCCATTGTATTCAGCTATTAAAGGGGTAATGTCGAAGACTTTGCCCAGGAAAGATATCCAACAATCATGGGGACTGTTGTGTACCACCACTTCAAACGGCGCAAAAATCGGCCAGTGTTTTAACTTTTTCATATTGAATGAACGTCAGTTGAAAAATATATTGACAATGAATGACTGATGGTCAGTTATAGCATGTTGGTAGTTTGTGATTGCAAGCTGCTTTTTTGTAGTTATCAATCATGGTTACGTCTGGAACAGCCAAAATGACGGAAATGGTTTTAAAAATCTGCTTCTAGGTACAATTCTATCCACTGTTTATGAAATCCGGGCATTCGGAATGCTAATCGTCTCACTGCGGAGCTGGAGGTGTTGAAAGTCTGCAAGTTTGAGCAGCTAACTGCTTTTTGGACCAATCACAAATTACTCACTCTGCTATGATCAACACAAATACTGCACATGTAGACTTAGCATTATTGAGTAGCATTATACCGAAAAAAAAGGACTGAAGCAGAATAAAAGCTTAATTGGACAGGTTAGGCCTGTGGGCTCCAGAAACAAACACAAAACAAGAGAACATCGTTCACTGATGATCCATTGTTTGTCGGCGACACAACTTGATGCTGAGGCAGACATTACTTCCGGCTTAAAAGTCTCTTATCCTTTCCTTTTGTTATTTAGTAGTTCACTGGGTCTCGTTAGTGATGTTTGTAACTGGCACTTAGAAAAGAAAAATCCATTTTCAACAAGTTTGTATTCATTTAATAATTGATATTTTAACTTGGAGGTTATACGATAATTTTTTTTTCAATTTCTTAGTCAACTTGCCACCTAGTAATAAACATGTAACTTTTTGAGAAGGAATCAATATGCTCACCTTGTTTGTCATAACAATCATTAATACTTTTGTTTAATAAAGAATTCTTAGCTATTTATTTGATCATTCAACTCTAGTTTATAATGTCAAACATTAAGTATACAAAGTGTTCCTAAATATGATGTACAGATTTTCAAAGTATTTGCAAACGTACTCCATCAAACTAAATTAAGTTTTTAGTTAGGTTTAACTAAACTGTGATTGTCGGGTGAGTCGTTTCTATCAGATTCAAGTGGAAAACTGAATGAAAGATTGGAAACTAAAGCAAAACTCTAAATATTGGCATATCAAAATATTCAATTGTTGATAACAATCGGATCAACTGTTGAAACTGAATTCCATGGACCATTTCATGCCAATCCAGACTACATTTTTAGGGCGATTATAATAGGGTTTTTAAGTTTCAAAAGGCAGGAGAATAGTCTGACTATTTAACGTTTTAAAAAACGAGAGAATTTCCTAAATAAATTTGTTTCTTTCAAATGCAGTAATGAGAAACTATTAGATAAGTAAATAAAACGAGAAAATTTTGGAACAATTTTTACAGTGAGGACACATTATAAGTATATGAATCTTTAGTGTTGCCTACACTTTAGTGTAATTAGAGTTAGGTTGCTTTATAAACATTCATTGTAAAAGTAGATAACCATAGTGAAAAGTAATTGCATTGGAGTCATTGGACAATGTTTTATTATAATTGCATAGTTTTTAATACACAGATATGTAACTACTTCCTTACATACTTTAACAAATACTGCAAAAGTAAAGTAAAATACTGCAACTCTTCCAAATGTTGCTAGAATTCTAACAATTCATTATTATAACTTTAAAAACATCAAAAATTCTGGAAATTCAAGTATTAACCCTTAAAATTGTATCAATAAAACAAGTAATTTTACTAATAAAATAAACGATTTCAGCATTTAAAACATTGCAATTTTCTTATTTCAATGGTTTAGTTAGGTAATTTTAAATGCACTCCGTAAAATGTGAGTTTTTCAACCGAATTATAATTCAAATTTCATCAATAGAACCGTCGATTTCACATGTTGAAATAGAAAAGTGAAATTTGAACATTTTAAATTCGATAATTTCGAATAATGTCACTAAAAAAATATTCGGTTTTACATTATAAAATCTGCAATTTTATCACTTAAAATTTTAAATTACGTAACTTGATATATTATAAGTGAAATTTGGACTCCCAATCCTTAAAATTTTATCAATTAAACAGGTGAATTTAGCAAAAAAATATTCGATTTCAGCGTTTGAAACATCACAAATTTATTATTCCAGCTGTCTAGTTAGATAGTTTCAAATCCACCGTAAAATTTCGGCTTGGAACCAATTAAATTTCATCAATAAAACAGTCGATTTCACATGTTGAAATAGACAAGTAAAATTTGAACATTTTAAATTAGATAATCTCAAATAGTCAAATTTCAATTAATAAATCTTAAATTTTTATCAATTCAGCAATAACCTACTGTGTAAAACTGACTTTTAAACACAGTCTACTTTAACTTTTAATGTAATCAATGTTAACAAAAACTAATTTTAGCTTATCACCAGTGTTGGTCTAGCCTTTAACTGTAATTAGTTTGTCATTTTCTTTTCAGGGACAAATAAACCAACCAAATAATAATTAAGATTATGGTTTACACATACGTCTGACAATGTTTAGGATGTCTTTAACTAAAAAATATCTAATCTCACAATTGAGGGTAAGTCGAAAAACCTGCACGTAATAAATCGAAAATAACTTTCTAAATCCAATTACATTTAAAATTTGCATCCGTCCGTAATATCCTATTAAAAGTTTTGCTGCCACGGTTGACTCTGAATTTAAATTAACTTAATAACTGAGGGAAATAATAAAATCAAAGCACGTTTAATATAAACAGAGGGAGTTTGTGGGCCCGACCACCTCCTGGATGATTTCTTTAGGGAAATAACAACTTCCTGATTATTTGCCCGCGAAATTTAGACACGAGCTCGGGGAGTTCTTAGTTTACAGTCTGTTAATTTTCCGTTTTGTACAGGGTTTTTGCCATGTGAAAAACTTCTCTTAACGCACCAATGACGGGCTCGAAACTTTCATAACACAATATGGTAATAAAACTGTTGAAACACAGTAGCAGGGTTGTTATAACTCCCCGGGAGGTGAGTAAATCCCTCGCTCTCACGTTAAAATTCAAACAATCACAATTAATTGTATAAAAAAAGCTTCGAATATAATAGGGCTGTGTATCAATAGCAACGAATCATAATACCACTTACGACCTTAGCCAGTCCTTAGGTACGCGTGCTGCGCCCTAATTGGTGCTCTTCTCACACGTGTTTGTTAATGTAACGTCCATTTTCGCTTAGAAATTGTATTATATTCGCTTTTGTTCCTAACGAGCTTACGCTCTTGGACGAGTGCGGTACATTTTTGGTCAAATTAACCCTATTTGTCAGATGGGAGGATGGATAGGTGCTCGAGTTTCTCTAAGTGCACAAACATTAGAAATCACCTAATACAGCTTTGATGCTATTATGTGGGTTAACCCTCTTGTAATGTGATGGGAAATTCTCTTATATTCCAAATAATTTAGCATTACAAAATGTGCTCTTTATACAAGGAGTTTTATGAGAAAATGACACTTAAATTGTGTTTAATTGACATTTAGCATATTAGCCTAGTTTGCTTGGACATACCATTATTATTCGTTCAGAAAGTAACTAGTTGGCAAAGTAGCAAGAAATAGAATTATTGTCATATAACCATTGAGGTTTAGAAAAGAATGGAAGAACTATGCAAATCAAAAGATGTAAATTGGAGTCAGTGGTTACTAAACTGTAACCACCAACACTGGTTACATTTTAAAGCATTCTTCATCTTTAATGTTATTCAGAAATTCAATTTACACAATTCTTATTATAAAAGAAAATCTTGATTTGATATAATAGGAACATGAATTGACATATACGATGACTGACAGTGCCAACCGGAAATTTACGGCCGCCATATGCCCACACCACTTTTGTCCCCTAGGTCCGTCACATTTGCTCCTTCCTTGTATGTTTTCAATTTTTTTATTCATTGAATAAAAATAACCAAAACACAATTAAAAATAAAAAACCGGTCTATTCTAAATATCAAAAATTTGCTTACTTGAGATAAAATGTCAAAACTTGATGGATAATATACTGTGGAAGTGAATTCTTGTCTTAAATAACAGTTATAAAACGTATTTTGGCGTCAGTGTTAACCTAAGTTTTAAGCTGTAGTAACATAGGCCATCTTGTTTTATCAGAATGAGTTGAAATGAGAAGACGTAAACATTCTACACTGACGCTAAAATACGTCTTAGGAGGAGCAAATGATGAAGCTTGTAATCTGACATACACAACCAAAAGTTACCAAAAAAATTCCCCAGATTTGAGTGACATTGGCTTAAGTTTGTTGATATTTAGATTACATAAATGAAGTTACATTCGTTTTCAAGCTCCATGGAGCGAGCAGAGTGTTTTTGACGTCACAATGACGTAATTTGGCAGTTGGTCAAAAAGGGGCCCAGTGAAACATTCTGAAGGAACTAGAGTTTGTGGAACAGAAAAGGATGCCTTTTCTAATAGAAAACACTGTCACAATGAAACAGCCTATATAATTATTTACTTACTCCCAAGAAGAGTTTTTACAAGAACCCTACCAAAAACCAAGTTAATACTATAAAAAGGACTCTGGTAGAGGTATTAATGAGCTGCTAATACTAAATAGCTTATGTTTCAGGTACCTTTATTTGCCTAATCTACAGTTTGCTTATCATGCTTTGAAAGGGTCCAAATTTAAAAAGTCCCATTATCAATTGCTGTAAAAGACTCTAAACAAAAGGTGTTTGAAGCTATGGTAATAATGGTGTTGTCAAAATCCATATGCAGAGTGTTGAAAAAACAAATTTCTAATAAGTTTCAGGTAATATTAGAAAGATACAAGTTACTTAATACATAAATTTGATCAACTGCCATTATTTTGCAGAATTAGCCCTTATACATTTTGCCGTATCTTCTCTGACTATAAGGCTAGAAACAGATGGTGCTACTGTTAAATACTTTTCCATCAGATAGTAGGTTAAATTACTATTTTAATTGTATTATTTACACACTATGAAATATACAAATATAATCTTTAAAAAGTACACTCAAATTTCTTTTTTATCTAAGAAGTCTAGTTTTCTTCATAAACAATCATAAAATTAGATAATTTCTTTAACTGAGGTACCTACCTGCTCTTCCAAAAAATTGAACAAATTGAAAAAAGATGTTAAATAAATCACACAACAAAACCAAATTGATATGTATTTAATGCTGGGTAAATTTACAACAGGAAATAAATAAGCAATCTATATCACAAAACCAAGAAGCAAGTTCTTAAAACACCAACAATTCTGTTATAAGTTAAAACACTGCTTTAGGATTTAATAGTCCCCAGGATACACACATTGCCTTTCCTTTCTTGCAAATTTTATGGAATAATTCTTGAAACGTTGGTATTGGGCTGTTAATAACTCGTTTGAATGCACCTATCTGTGATGTTCTTTCCAGATAATTTAAATTGAATGTGGTTCTTGTTCCCAAGCCAAAGTTTGATTGGAACTTTCCGCCTTTGTTTACCACCAAATGTTGCAAGTTTTCCAGTTTGGTGAAGAAAAATCTTAAATTCTACAAAGGTCTCGCAATAACAACACTAATTAATAAACTTAAACAACCCTAAATTAAGTTTTTATTTCTTCTGTTTGTAGTTTTTGGTGTTTTTCAACTTTTTAAAATTCCTAACCTCAAATGCTCTATGTTGCTACATCTTCCACGAGCAGATGTGAACCTGGTGTATTGTTGGTTGCAGTAATAAACGGACAGATAAATTATACAGATTTCGAAAAAAAAAGCATTTATTGCATGCAAAACATCTGAGATTCTTAGAATGTTTTTTTTCAAAACAATATAGTTTTCTCATTTTCATTTATAATTGCTTAATGAAAGATACATATTGTGAAGTTTAAAGGAGGAATTTGTCAATACGGCAACGTCCAAACAGGTGATTAAAAAGATGGATAGCCTAGCTTGTAATAAACGACGTGCGTAAATTTCAATATGGCGGAGCCCTTGATGACGTAACCGCCACGGGAAAAAAAATGAACCATACCTACTTCACTTTACTTATTTTTGATACAGTATACAGGGTGTTACAAATTCGATGAGAGATATCTGACAAAAACCGAAAAAGTCAAATTTCTATTTTATTTTTTTACCACTTTATTATTGATTATTTTGGAAAATCAATGGCACATTCTGGAGGCACTTTTTAATGCTCTTCAAGAAAATAGTTTTAGTTTTCAGCACCGACAAAAAATATACCTAAAATATTTCAGTGAGTAAATCTCAACTAAATTTCATGCCAAAATTGAACTTAAAAATATCGTCTAGCGTTGACTGGTCCCCGCAAATAGAAATACTAACAAATTAAACTGCTAGTCACAAAGGCAGATATTGATTGAAAAAAGACAACAATGCGGGCAAATTGGGTCCCGATTGTGGCCCCTGATTGTCGTCGTTTACCCTGCAGCGGCTTTTGATGTCGCAACTCGCTTTTTAATCAGAACGAGAATACAACTTTGACATTTGACTGAGTAATCCGCCTTTTATTCTCTCTATTTTTGCTTTAGATTACTTTTCTATCTGTTGGGGTAGGCGGGACAATAGCGTGACTAAGTACTTTTTAAATAGCCGTCCAATTGATTAGTAAACCAGGAACCGGTTATTGAGCGAAAGTTTGTTGCCACTCGGACTTTAGGAAGGGGCGGCTATTTATTTTATTTAACGCGCTTGGCCATTTTGTCAACAAATAAAACAAAGCAACATGGCGGTAATAAAACAAGCGTTGGTGTCATTCCCGGGGTCGGTAAAACAAAAAAAAAACAGTTGCCGGAGTCGGGCTCGTTTGTTTTGTCAACAGCGGTGATTTCCAGACTCTTGGAAACACATCAAAAGTCCATTACGGTCTTTTATGGAATGAGAGTTGAAATGCTTATTGCTTAGTTCAAAACAGGGATGGATTTTGTAAATGCAAAAATAGCAGCAACATAAGTATTGCAATATTTGTTCAGGTAAAGGGCCATTAACTGAAACAAAGAGAACTCGACAACCGGGCTAATTGCGAAATCGTGTCGTATAGTGGGCATCATGTTCCCCTCCATTCGACCCCACCCTGGACCGCTATCGTGGCAACTTGGAACGGACATTAAAATGGAAATTGGCTCTGCCACCAGCGGCTTACATCAACTAGCATATTCCCGCAGAAGCTCCGCCCCCCAGTTCAATTAAACGCTAATTAAGAGGAGTAATGTCATTTCAATGGTCTGTATGTAATTAGGATTTGTATTGACGGTTATTTGGGAAAATTTACGAATGGTAGTTGGCTAATGGATAATTGTGCCAAACGTTTTTCCTTAAATGACAGCATTTCATAACTTGTGACAGTATGATGGTCGTTTGTTAAAAAAACACATTTTTCAACTACCCTCGTAAACTCGAGGATGAGCATCTCCCCCTGTAAAAATGGGGAGTCGGCCCCCATTTTCCCCTGTCGACATGATCCAATCTCAGGCAAAACGGTGGTGCCTTTGTCCGAGCGGCCGGTAATATAGTTGTCTTTTGTTATTGGATCACGAATTGGGTTTCAGCGCGCCCGGTAAAAGCTCTGGAAAAGCTCTATTAGCAGTCTTTCTTCTGGAAGCCTGCGACGGCTCAGGGGCTTTAGAGGCTTTTACATCGAAATGTGCTTATTTCCTTTGTAGCGGCCTTATATGTATTTTATACGAGATTCTTTATAGCATTACAGATGTGTGTTTGCCTAGAGTTTTCGTCAATGTTTTACGACAGACATTTTTATTTATGATTTTATAACGACTTATGATAGAATAATTGAACTAGCAAGTTTAGTATTTTCTCAACTGTTTTATAACCCAGTTAGTTTGAGCTCAGAAAACATTGATTTACATAAACACATTAAAAATACATCAAAGTCAGTTCTTTTATATCAAATATAATATGTTTCCTTGATTTAATTCCACAACTTAGCTAATTGTAAAACTTCTTTTATTATACATAGAAACACCTGTGCACGTTGTATACAGGATGTCCCACAACGAAAGACATCGATTGATATTGGAAAAAGTATAAATAGGAGAGTTTTGAAAATTTGGCAGGATACTGATGTGGGCATGCCCAATCTAACTAAAATATTTTCAAGATGGTTGCACTTCCGTTTATACCGGAAGTCGATCACAACTTTCTTGTTTTAAATAGAAAACCCTATATATTATTACATATTTGGATTCCTCACAAAATTCTGACCAACTTTTGTGTACAATGCCCTATGTCTATCTTTAGCCGTTTTTGAAATATATGAGGTTTTTCCAAAAAAGTGACAGTTGCAACGCTCAACATATTTTTGTACTCTGTCAAAACCCTAATTCATTTTGCAATGAAACTTTGGGTTATTGTAAATAAAGGATTGTTTTATTAAACTGGGGGTGCGTAATGACTCATTTGTATACAGGGTCGTCAAAAAAAGTCATAAACCTGCCAAAAAATGAAAAATCTCAAGTTTTTTAAATAAAAACCCACATTTTTTATGACGGAATCATTTTGAGCATTAAAAATTACTATATGTTTCAATTTACTTGCCTAACCTAAACTAACCTAAATCCAACCCATTTCGTTTTATTTAAGAATAAATATTTTTTATTATCAAAACTCCAGATTTCTTGAAAACTTCTTTCCTAATTACGTGTGGATTTATGTCACACCAGTAGTGTGAATTATGTCTATTGAACATTCCATTTTTAGTAAATTTGGCATCGTCGCTCTAAATAATATTATTCAAAAACAATTCTTCTCCATAGTGACTAGTCAGCAAAAACTCACTAAAAACCACTCTCTTCGGAAAGTCAACCTCTTTTAAGTGTTGCACTAATTTAAATGAAAAAGAGTGAAATTTATGTTTCTTCAGGATCCTCTGAATTGAGCTTTTAGATATGCCTGATTCTACGGAACTTATCTTATTGACGAAGTTGGATTTGGAACAAAATAGCCCAAAATTGCAATTTCTACATTTGTATTATTAAGGATTGGTTTTGTTTTCATAGGTTTTCTCTTCACAGATCCCGTATTCTTAAAATGTTCAATTATTTGCTTGACAGCTTTTGGTGATGGCTTTCGTTTTTCTGGATAACGAGCGGCAAATACCTCACATGTTCTACTTACAACTTTATCACATTCTCCGTAAATAATAAACAGATTTAAGTAATCTTGGTTTGAATAACGTAACCGCGATTGCGTATTTGTAGTTGTTAAAACACTCAAAATTAGTGTTATTAACATGCCCTGCAGGTCTCCAATATCACCGTGTGTCAAAAGCATAACCAACTAGAATACCAGATAATCCCAACCGTGCAGCATAATAAAAAAATGTTTATTCTCAAATAAAACGAAATGGGTTGAATTTAGGTATAGGCAAGTAAATTGAAACGTATAGTAATTTTTAATGCTCAAAATGATTCCGTCATAAAAATGTGGGTTTCTATTTAAAAAACTTGAAATTTTTCATTTTTTTTAGTGGCAAGTTTATGATTTTTTTTGACGACGCTGTATACAAATGGGTCATTACGCACCCTCAGTTTAATAAAACGATCCTTTATTTACAATAACCCAAAGTTTCATTGCAAAATGAAATACGGTTTTGACAGAATAAAAAAATATGTTGAGTGTTGCAACTGTCACTTTTTTGGAAAAACATCAAATATTTCAAAAACGGCTAGAGATAGGCATACGGCATTGTACACAAAAGTTGGTCAGAATTTTGTGAGGAATTCAAATACGTAATAATGTATAGGGTGTTCTATTTAAAATAAGAAAGTTGTGATCGACTTCCGGTATAAACGGAAGTGCAACCATCTTGAAAATATTTTAGTTAGATTGGGATAGATTGATGTGGGCATCAGTATCCTGCCAAATTTTCAAAACTCTCCTATTTATACTTTTTCCAATATCAATCGATGTCTTTCGTCGTGGGACACCCTGTATAGACGCCATTTTATTTTTTTTTGCATTATTGGAAAGAGCTGCGTGTTTCCTTTTCTACGATTGATACTATTGGCACGTCCCTAACGTAAAAAATATTTTTAGTAAGTTAAGAGGCCTTAAAAAGTTTTCTAACAAAAACTTGCTTGTATCAAAGTAAAAAAAACACTAAAAAAACACTTAAAAAAATTATTACTAATTTATTATGATTCCCAACTACCCACTACAAGATTAAACAAAGTTACTTAGAAACTCTCTTTTAAAAACGGGAAGAGATCAAATTTGAAAACCGGGTATGAGATTGTCATAAAATTCTCTAAAACTTTCCTTATCTAGGGTTAGACCCCCAAATCGTTCATTAAAGGTTTATCTTCCGATAAACTTAGGCTATGCTTATGGTCAAATATTGCGTCACTTCCGGTTTAACCGGAAGTAGATGTCAACTTGCCTATTTTAAATGGAACACCCTGTATATTTATGTATTTTTGTACAGTCCTGTCGATTTCAAATATTTTTGATGTATCATAAAATGTTTGAAAATTGCATGTTCTTATCTTAACTTTTTGAGATCTATTGCGTGAACATATTAGAAAATTTGACAGGTGTCTTGATTTTTACTGATATAACATTTTTGACACCTGTCAAAATTAAAAATATTACCAAATGATAGATCTCAAAAAGTTAAGATAAGAACATGCAAGCCGTTTTGCTCTATCTCATTCTGGTTAAGAGTTATAAAACTGAAAAACCTGAAAGTGTAATTTTTCAAACGTTAATATCTCGAAAACCGTTGTAGATAGATATAGGTTACATTTGAGTCACTTTTATTGTAATTTTGAGGAAATTTATATTTTGTTTCTTTGTCGACATGGAATATCTCGGGAACGGTAAGTGATATCAAAAAACGGACTGCACCAGCGTGTTTGGGAGAAAAAATTCTTTTATGAGAATTAAAAAAAAATTGATTTTACAACTTTTTTTTATTGTCGACTGTGTGTTGTAAGAAAAACTGACTAACTAACTAACACACACAATCCTACAGGGTGTTCCAATTAAAATAAGCAAGTCGACATCAACTTCCGGTTAAACCGGAAGTGACAGAGAGATGAAAATATTTTTAAAACCTAGCACTCATCAAATTTCTTTTAATTCCAAATTTTCTATTTATATTGGATCGTAATAAACTTTTTCCGTCGATCATGTATTAACAGCTTTTTTTAATGGACGACAACGAATACAAAATCGTTCATTAATAAGTCCCATTAATGCATGATTTTTCAATTGTTTTACTTTAATGCACGATTTTATCATAGAACAATTTTAACTACACCATTTACACATTTAGTTTAGAAAGCGTCAGTTGAATTTTAGAAACCATAAGATGGATTTAAAAAATATCACTTGTATTTCAGAAAAGGTACTTTCAATTTTAGAATAATAACTTTGATTTTCGAAATTGCAATTTGTATTTCAGATTAGTCACTTGTATTATAGAAAAGAGCAGTTGGATTTTAGACGTGGTCATTTGTAATTTGGAAAAGTAAATAAGTAAAAAAAGTAAATAGTTTAACGAATATTTTTAATAACATTGTGGTTTAAGCAGTTCAATGAAAAATCGATTTATTTCGAAAACCGTTTATTTTATCGAAATAAAGGAAGAGTACAATTTTTCGATAAATATGTCAAGAGTATCCATTAATGGCGATTGCAGCTGAAAATAATGACAGCTGTCAAAGTTTAAGCAAATTGTGTTTTAGGTCGTTAGTTCCTGCCTTTCGAAGACGAGATACCTGGTTCTCATGTCAAATAGAAGGTCTCTTTCGATAAAACATTAAACCCAATAATCATTACAATATACAAAATGTTTCAAAAGTTACAGCCAAAAACGTTAATTGGAAGGCAGTTGTTTGGGGCTCAGTATTTCCCTTAAGAGTGACTTTAAAAAAACATTATATGAACAAATCGTATTATTTTGACCTCCCCTGCATGCCCCCGAGAGATTGTCATATAGTTATGGGACACCCTGTATATTTTATATAAATTAATACTCCCGATGGGCGGTTTTTTTTGCTTAAAGTGATATTAAAAAAAACCAAATTTACGATAATGAAATACAAGTTATAGATTCTGATATCCAACTTATATTTTTAAAATCCAAGTGATATTTTCTAAACTACATATGTAAATGGTGTAGTCTATGTTTACCTACTATACAGGGTGTCCCACCGGGAAATACCGCGGTCGATATTTCGAAAACTGTAAAAGATAATTTTTTGAAAATTTCTGGGTTTAATATTTGCGTTTGGGCCTCCCCTATCCAAATTATTTTTACGTTCGCGGTACCACTGGTAATTACGTGAAGTAAGTACCAACTTTACTATTTTAAATAGAACAGCCTGAATAATATTATATTTTTGGATTCTGCTAACAATTTGAAGTATGTTTCATGTATGATAACCTATATCTACCTGCAATGGTTTTCGAGATATTGACATATAAAAAATTATATTTTCACATTTTGGAGTGTCATAAACAGAAGGAGTCAGAGCAGACTTGCATGTTCCTATTTTAACTTTTTCTGGTATTACCAGTTATATTAGTTTCAGTAGATTGCTTTATTTATGCTTTATCTGACAAATTGTCTTGCAAATAACCCACAATTTGGCTGATTTCGTTGTTATTCTTGTTAGAACCATCACTTAGCTACTAATATTTTAAAATGTACAAACTTGTGATTATAGGATCTAAAGGAAGAAAAGAATGTAACATTTATTGGTACCATTCATTTGGTTCATCTGAAGTACTTTAGATGGAGTTTTAATATTACATCAGTCCATTCATGGTTAACAATCATGTTACCTGGTCCGGGTGCAGCTATTCAAAATGTGTGAATACGGGAATTAGATATCCAAATAAGGCGTTGCACAATGGTATTAGCCTAACTAAAGGTGCTTAAGACGTGCGAATGCCGACACACAACCACTTACTTTGGGTTAAACGTATAATCCTCTTGACACAATAGAACCGAGTCAGGCGTACATAAGTGATCGTTCGTTAGCAAAACAGATCTATTGTCACCTATTGTGTCGCGTAAAGGCCCTTCTGGTTTACGTACGAGTTTCTTGAAAAGCCCTTAAAACCGAGATCAACGATTTTTCGGAAGTGGTACTTAACGTACTTACTTGTCCAGGTTCAATATTTGATACAAAACGTTAGTGAAACTGTCTCCTGTAGGCGTTATTAAAAGCGCCTATCCAAAAAAAAAAATATTCTCGGTGGTTGGTAATCATCTCCATTTTCATTTCCTCTGGCCTGGGCCATTCATCGCTGATCAAAGAAGTGAATAGCACGACGATTCCCTTAATTTTACTTTTGATGTCTCGCCGAGTTAACGAAGGACTTGAAAAGATATCTTTCGAATCAAAACTTCTGTATGTTGAAGTTTCCTTTGCCAGGTTTATAATTGGAATGATAAACATTCTGGAACTTTTAAGCTGACAACTTTACTAAAAGTAATTTCAAAAATTACTTTCTTTTTGTTAAAACACTTTACCGTTCTTAGGATACTCAATTTGTCTCTCGGTAAACATCTTCACATGGATAAAGACCTGTTAAAATTGCTACACTACTTAAGCCTTTTGTGCTGTAAACTGAAAGGTGTTTACTGAAGAAACCTTTGTACTGTTTGACAATGATTATGTTTTCGTAAGAGCTACTTTAAAATGTGGTTTGTTAGTCACTGTAAAAAGCAAACTTTTTCAGAAATTCTGTCAGTTTCTCTGGTGAAAATCTTTGGTTCTTCCTAACCAGCTGGTTTTGACAAACCTATAAATACATTATTACTTAGAAAATCATTCATGCAACAAAATTTCAACCTCAAATCACCATAACCCAACTTGTCAGCACAAATTGGTACTATTCCATGGTTCGGTTATTGTTGCTTTACCGCACCAAATGATCCGTTAAAACATCCCTAGTTGAAGACAAACGATGGCGCCAGCTGGAAACTGAAGAATTAGGTTTAATCTTCGTAATAAGACAACTCTTTTTTCTTTTTCTCTTCATGCGTTCAAAACTGTCGGTCTTCTTTATGTTAGTTTTGAATGGTTCGGTACTATAGAGACAGTCAATGGTCTGCCAAATATTAATATGGTCTGTCTGGTTTGCTGTACTGTTTTTGTGAAAGTGTACATTCTAGTGTTTGTTCTCTGCAATGGTAATTTAAGTTATTATACTTACCGGATGACTTACTTTGTGATAAAAAAATTTATAAACGTACTTAATTACTGAAGTTTTACTATCGGACTTTCCTACAAAAAGAGAATAAATCAGAAATTAGTGTTGATAAGAGTTAGCTGTAGTATATTCCAGGATTTGCTTTGTAATATATTATATAGGTATTATGATCCAATGATATTGGTCGAATAGTATGTGAATTTAATTATGTAGAGAAAGGAATGTGTGACAAAATGTAGTTTAATCGGCCGCATTCATAAGAACACATCGATTAGCTATCGCTAGACAATTTTCTTCTGAATGCACTGAAATAAATCGATTACTAATCCAAAAAGCATTACTTAAACCTCATTTTGCTCATCGAATTTAAAATCCGATTTTTCGATTGCTAATCGATTAGTTCTTATGAATGTGACCATAGACTTGTATTACTAGATTATCAACATTTTGTGTTTTCGGATCCAAACGCGTCATGATCCCAAAGTCACGTGACCTTTGTGTGATTTTGTAATCATAGTGTCACGTGATTTTTTATGGATCTGAAATAACGGGTCGAAAAAAAGCGCCTAATAAATTTAGATGTTTTTGAGTTTTCCCATTACATTGAATCACAAGTTTGACAATGACTTTGACAGTGGAAAAACTTACATTCGTCATTCAGTATCAGGAAAAATTTGCATTATAGATATCAAGTCATTTTCCGGTTCCAAGAAAGGAAATTTTTCAACTCGAAAGTTATACCGCTTTTAAGACATTGATACAATTTAATTCTTCTTTAAAATATGTCGGTTTTTAAAATTGATAAGTCAGTCTTTTTTCAAAATTTTTGGGCGATTAACCAGAGGTCAATCATATCAAACTTTTTTTCCACTTTTTTCGAAAGCTGAGGAACACAATTCTTCTTTAGAATATGTGGGCTTCTGACATCGATCAATCTCAGACTTTTTTGTGCAAAATGAGTGTGTATAGTTATGAATGCTTAAACTGACGATTTTTTTTAAGACGTAGAAATTGAAATAAGATATTTCCACACAGTTGTAGCTAATTGTTATCGAATTGAGGGTTTACGAAACTGCAAGCCACTATCTATTCAGTATTAAACATCAATAGCCCGAAGTCAATCAATCAGTGGCCAGCGGCTCAAGTGTCTGTTGGTAGAAATCGATAAGGCGTGCTACGGCGGTCTTAATCAATTAGCGCTGATTGAGCTAAATTGCTGCGGGTCAAGCAAAATGGCCGGCCAAAAGCCAGTTCTACACACAATCTAGATTATACAAAACTCGTCAATGACACTGAATACCCTCAAACACTGTATAACGTTAAGTAAACATTAAAAATGTCTCCGTTTACAGTTTTATTGTATCAACCTTTTAACAGTATTTAACGTCGACTATCCCGCCATCATCAGGGGGACAATCAGGCTAATTCCCCAAACCTATTGAGCTAAACAACAAAACAACTGAACAGCGGCGACGCGCCCTTCTCCCCACCATAAAAAGGGTGTGCCCTCCTCGTACCCCCTTCACCCTTCGTCGACCAATCAGATTTCAGAGCCGAAATTTACAACTGTTGCGTCGTCTTTGGTCGTGCGATAAATGGCCATAACTTAACGCGTGTTAACATGCCTCCACTTTTCTGATACTCGTTGCATCACCGGCGGTTTTGATTGTGATCAGAGGCTCGTGTGGTGCAGTTAATTGCTTCATTATTACTGTTATTTCAACGTTTAATATTTCCTAGTTTGCTTGCTCTAATAGTAGAAACTCATTTCTGTTGTAGTAAAGAGTCGTCAGTGTTATCTGTCTATTTGGCAGATGACTTCTGACTTCTTCTCTGTTTTAATGACATTCATTTCTATTATGTGATAATGGAAGTAGAGGGTGCCAGCTTAGGATTAATTGCAATTAAGTGACATGTAGACTCAAACTGTGATGCCTAGTAATAAATATCTTAGGAAATTGTCACAGTCTAAGTTCAGATCACATAATTTTAATTGTGCCTAAGAAATAAGTATTTAAACAATTTTTACTTTTAAACAAATATCCAATACATTTATAATGTCAGAATAAGTTCCAGACGATCCCAATCAATAAAGGTTTTGGAACCAAACATATCCAAAATAATAACCGATTATTGACATTTGACACCTGACAGTGTTCATTGTTTACAGAGGACATTTAAAAACTTTCTCATTTGACAATTGACCTGTGAATGCAGTCTGTGGTGTTTTCAAGATACCGTCTCAAAAGAGGCGTTGTTGCTAATTTTTGACAATTTTGAGCGAAGAAAAACTCATACAAAATATTTTTGTAATTCCAGCGTTGCCACATCTACATTAAATCAGTGGCAACAACGGATTTTTGTTTGACCACTTTAATAACTGATACTTTTCTTGACCATTTTTTTTCTGAACAGTTTCACTCTAAATTTTCTCGTCTTCTAGATATTTACCATTAAAAACATTGAAATTTTCAATATTTGGAATACTGTAGAAATCAAACGGTTGATGTTAGGGCAAAAAAGTTTACATCTTCCTAAATTACATTTCTGAAACCAGAAGAAATGTCAAAATGTTGAATTTTTGAAAATTTTGAAAATGCAGTCATAATATAGATTTTAGAAAAGTAAGATCAAAAACATGCAAACCGTTTTGTCTTAACATAAACCGTTTGCCTTGTACAACCTTCCAAATATTGAAAAGTTTAATGGTAAATATCTCAAAAACGACAAATTTTAGAGAGAAACTTTTCAGAAGAAAAAGTGTCGATATAAGTTTTTTCAGTTAAATCAAATTTGAAAAGGTTTTTAAACTATGAAACAGGTTAATTCTGATAAAATAGTGGCCAATTTCCCGACAAAACCCTCAGCTCGTAAGCTAGAAAACAGCCAATTTCACAGTTCGCCTCGCCGACAAATTAGGCAAAGCGAATATGGCATAATCCTTGGCGCAAAAATTCCCCAACTGCCAAGAAACACCACTATAAAAGCTGCTGACTGAACAGAGACGTCAAATAACTGTCCTAATGAGCGAGAGTGAGCGGAAATAGAGCCCCATCGCAAAACGTGGGGGATGAAATAAGAAGAGAAAGTGGGAGAAAGAAACGACACGAGTAAACCCTCACGTCGATATCGAGCCCGCAATGTCCAAGAGAAAGAAAGGAACAAACTAGGGGTGGCTCCCGTGATCGTTTCTGTTTAGGGGTGTGTTCTTGGCATGACCGCCCCGAGCAAGCAAATGCAATCTAAACAAACGGAAAGGGCTATTTCACGACCGGCTGGAGCAGTGGTTGTTCCGTTCGGACTGGTTTTTTTGATTAATGTGGAAAAATACGCGTTTATCGTTTCGTTTTCTTGGTGGTTTTAGTGGGTGATCATGAGTTCTTCGGGTAGGGACATTGAGGTTAACGTAGTATCGTCGCCGGAGTCCAACAGCCGAAATAATTCCCCAGAACCGGACTTTGGCAGAATGGTGAACCATCACGTCACTACGTGTTTTCCGGTGATCAGGACCAGTGACGACGAGGACAAACACGAAAAAGAGTCGAAAATTACCGCCACGCAAAAAATTTCGGGTAGTTCCACGAACTTTTCCATTTCTAGTATCTTGTCTCGGGACGAACCGGTTTCCAAGAGGTTTGACTTGAATACGAACTCGTTGACCAACGGACAAAGTATTTTGGACACAACTACTGCGAATAGTACGATGCTGTCAAGGTAATATTTATGTCACACTAGACTAAATTAGTTATTTACATTACTAGAGTAGTATGGAACCACAAGTGCATTGGTGATTTTCACTAATTTGCCCATGTAATTTTGTGACACCCTGTATAATTAAAATTTGTTTAAAATATATTAGACATTCGTATCTACAACTTTCAATCAAATAAGGGCGTAACAATAAAAAAAATCAATTTATTATCTGAGTAATTAGCCATCTCAATCATTTCAACATATATTCGTCCGGTTTGCTTTTACCAGTTAGTTTTCTCTTGAAGTTTTTTAATATATAATTTTTAGTAGATTACTAGAATAGTACATAGTTTATACTTCGCAAAATGATCTGCTACATCTAGCCAGCTCAATAATTTCATCACATTTCTCCTCTCTTCTTATAACAGCTTGTCTTCTCTTTAAGTTTCTAGGCAATTGCCTAGAAGAAACTAAATCATCTCAACATATTCTCCCTGGTGTCTAAGATAATTTTTTTTAAATGTCTGAAACCTCTACAAACCTTAAAACACTTTAATACTGTCAGAAGCGTCTAAATAACTTAAATCATCCATTATAAATGCCAGATGTCTCTAAAATCTCTCTGAAAACATTATAAGGCGGCCAGAAGTGCCTAAGATAATTTTTTAAATCGCCACAAATCTCAAAATAATATAAAGCAACTTTTAATGCTGTCCGAGGTCTCTAAATACCTTAGAAACTCCTAAATCGTCCATCATAAATGTCAAATGTCTGAATATTTCAAAACCTTTCAAAGCAACCGTTAATACTGTCAGAAGCCTCCAAATATCTTGTAAACCTGTCAAGGATTCAACTTTAATGTCAAACGCCTCTAAAATATTCCTAGAATCGTTATAAAGTTGCTAAATGTACTTTAAATCATATTTAAAATGTCTTTAAAATCTTTCTAGAAAAATTATACATTTTTCAGAGCCACCTAAAAATTAATTTTTAGAATGCCAGAAAACTACTTTAAAATCTTTCTAAGCAAATTATAACACTGTCAGAGGCCTCTAATTACCTTGGTAACTCAAAATTACATATTCTTCGGCTCTTCTTTTATGAACTAATTTTTTTAATTGTCTGGGCGATTAGCCAGCTTAATTTTAACATTTTGATTTTTCTGGGAAATTGGTCAATAATTTCTACACATTCTTGCTCAAAAACACAACAAATTGGGCGTGGACTTGTCACAAAGTCCTATCCTCGATTTATTAAAGAATTAAAATAGAAAAATGGTGCTATGAACTGCCTACCAGTGTATCTAAAACACTATAAACCACTAGTGCAATCGTAGAAACGGTGAGACATACATGCTTTGCAAATTGTTGTCTTTTAAATAAATACCGGGTGTTTCATGATGAAGGTATTATTCCTTGTAAAAGTTGTTACTCTAAAAACAATACTATTTACCATATATGCCCTTGGCGTTATTTCTTCATGAAACACCCTGTAGTATTTCAATCAATTTTCACTTAACTAACTACCATTTCATCCAAATTCGTTGTATTTATTTAATTTAACACTTTTTGTTTTTTTTTTTTAATTTGTTAATTACGCTTATTTTTTGCCTGTTTTCTACTGGTATTTATTTAGGAAGGTTTATTAAATTGTTCAATAAAAGCGTGCAATTCAATTTCGAGTGAAAATGTTTTGTTTAAATCAATATGTTCGCGCAATGTAACTCTATAATATTTAATTCAAGTATAAAACTGACTGAGGAAATTAAACAAATTAAAATCATCATTTCAATTACACTGAATTGAAAAAAGCTGAGTAGCGCAAATAAACCGTCGGAATCAATTTTTCCACCTTTGATGTGCTCGTTTGGTTCAATCACAGCTAAATCGAAACCATTTTATTCAAAAACATGTTACCACTGTTAATTAACAAATTGGTCGATGCCTTTATACAGCAAAATTGATCATGCGAATCGTTTATGTTTGGCAATAATTACAAAATAATTATAAAACTCCTTATTACAAAAACAGCGCTAAATTTGGTTAACACTTTTAATATTTATTATTAATGATCGTTTAATGCCAATACCAATAGTGATTGCATAATAATAGTTCTATTAGGGAAAACGAATTTTCCATATAAAATTGGGATTTAGTCGGCAGCTCCCAATAAATTATAATTAATATTGTTCGTATACAACAAAATGGGTAGCCAAAATGCGAGACATTAATCGGTAAATGACTGTATTTTAATTAGAATTGTCAATGGTAGTTTCCGTATAAATTTTGTTTAAAATGTTCTGCTTTTATATGAATATGTGTTTTCATATTGTTTTATATCATGAATATAGAAGGATAATTATTAAGATTTTTAATATTGGGGAAAGCATCTTTAATAAAAAGTTTTTAACGGTGAAAATTACTAAGCATATTTAAGTGAGTTATTTTAAACATTAGCTATTTTGTATGAACGATATATTGAAGCACTTAAGAGGGTCTGCTCAATCCGCTTAGGGAATCAGCGGAAGTTGCCGCTTCCGTTCAAGAAGTTCTCCTGCTTGAGAACTCCAACTTGCTGATGCAAATTTAATGCCACAACTGGAATGGTAAACGATGAAAACTGAAAAGACAATGGCGTACGAAAGTATATTTACAGTCTGTTCCCGATCTTTTTGAGTCTAAAGCCGGTTTTACACAGTTTTATCAATTTATTTATAAAGCAGCTTCAAGAAACAATTGTATCGGTGTGAAACAAAATTTTTATATCAAATTTACTTTCAAACAATTTTGTCTGTGTTATTTTGCATCTAGCCTGTCACATTTAAACCTCAACTGAAGTTGTACTTGAAATTGCCTTGAAAGTGTCGGGAAAACAGGCATAAATCAGCTAAGAAGCTAGGCACTTTTTGGAAGAGAATTTCAATCACGTTTTTGACACATCTGCAGATTGCTGTAAAAGTCAACTTTAGAAGGTTTAAATATTTCATTTCCTTCAGATCCCAAAAAAGTTTGATCACAGCAAAAATAACGAATAGCATTATGGTTCAAATTTGCTTGAAATAAGCCACTATCTTAATGGGTTTTGCTATTAAAACAGAAATAGATTGACGCCAAAATGGACGTTAATTCACATTGTTTTTCGGTTCAAACCTTCACCCTGTATCTTTGAAACTGTACACTTTTTGTACAGCATATAGTAGGCCATAACAAGCTGAATCGAATAACGTAATATAATACTCTATATAGTCTCATTTGGAGCACTTTTTGGTCTTTGAACGGTGGTTTCTATTTAGCGTTTGGTTATTAACTTAATAATACTTGTTTCGTATCCTACGCTACTGTGACAAAATATCGATTGCCTACCATTAAACTTTTCTAAATATTTAAACGTGATTTAAGAGTTTTAAAACGCGAACAGCAAACGAGACGAGCCGATTTTCCCATCTGGGAAGCACTAAACGTCGGGAAATGGCTTTTCGCTTTAAGCCGGGCTCCGCCGTCGGTTTTAATTATTCCTTCAACTTGTTTTAACCAGATTTCCCAATTAAGCGAAATTTTTTCAGTGTTTTTAGCGCCTTTTATGGCTTTGACTTGAATCACTTTCGAGACTTTGTTACCGGATTATTTTGATACGCTTTCCTCATACCGATCGATTTGTTTCAGATTGGGGATTATGTCCCATTTTGGGGCATTGGCAGCGGCGAGCAGCAGGTACGCAGCCCTTTGTGGAGCGACCACAGATCCACGAACTTTGCCATGGTATTGGGGACGAATTCCGACTCCACACATTCCGAGAGAGAAACTTAGTCCTGCAGGTAAAGTGCTTTAAATCTCGAATATCCAAGTTTAGGTTAAGTCAGTTTGTGACGATGTTTTGCCAGTTCAGTGCGGTTTTTAGTAGGATTTAGACACTTCTGGCAGTTTTTGTAAGGTTGTCAGTAGTATTTAGAGGTTTGTGGCACTTCCAAAATGTTTCTAAGAGTCCCTGAAAATTTTAAATCCTTCTCGGAAAGTAGTAAAACTTTTATAAGGTTGTCAAGAGAGTATTTAAAGGTTTCTGGTACCTTCAAAATGTATCTAAAGCCTCTGACAATTTTAAAACCTTCTGGAAAGGTCTAGGACACTTATAGAAGCTTCTGGCATTTTTTATAACGTTGTCAGGAGTATTTGAAAGTGTCTGGTACCTCCAAAATGTTTCTAAAAGTCTCTGATAATTTTAAAACCTTCTGGAAAATTCTAGGACGCTCATAGAGCCTTCTGATCAGGTTGTCACCAATACTTAGAGCTGTCTGGTTGCTCCAAGATGTTTCTAAAAGCCTCTGATAGTTTCAAAACCTTTTGGGACAGTTTAGGATACCTATAGAGGCTTCTGACATTTTTGAAAAGGTTGTCAGGAGTATTTAAATGTTTCTGATACCTTTAAAATGTATCTAAAAGCCTCTGACAATTTTAAAACCTTCTGTAAAGGTCTAGGACATTTATAGAAGCTTCTGGCATTTTTTATAACGTTGTCAGGAGTATTTGAAAGTGTCTGGTACCTCCAAAATGTTTCTAAAAGTCTCTGATAATTTTAAAACCTTCTGGAAAATTCTAGGACGCTCATAGAGCCTTCTGATCAGGTTGTCACCAGTACTTAGAGCTGTCTGGTTGCTCCAAGATGTTTCTAAAAGCCTCTGATAGTTTCAAAACCTTTTGGGACAGTTTAGGATACCTATAGAGGCTTCTGACATTTTTTAGAAGGTTGTCAGGAGTATTTAAATGTTTCTGATACCTTTAAAATGCATCTAAAGCCTCTGACAATTTTAAAACCTTCTGGGAAAGTTTAGAACACTTATAGAAGCTTTTGACAATTTTTATAACGTTATCAGGAGTATTTGAAGGTGTCTGGTACCTCCAAAATGTTTCTAAAAGTCTCTGATAATTTTAAAACCTTCTGGGAACTTCTAGGACACCCATAGAGCCTTCTGATCAGGTTGTCACCAGTACTTAGAGGTGTCTGGTTGCTCCAAGATGTTTCTAAAAGCCTCTGATAGTTTCAAAACCTTTTGGAACAGTTTAGGATACTTATAGAGGCTTCTGACATTTTTTGGAAGGTTGTCAGGAGTATTTAAATGTTTCTGATACCTTTAAAATGTATCTAAAAGCCTCTGACAATTTTAAAACCTTCTGGAAAAGTTTAGAACACTTTTGACAATTTTTATAACGTTGTCAGGAGTATTTAAAGGTTTCTGACATTCCTAAAATATTTCTAAAAGCCTCTGATAATTTTAAAACTTTCTGCAAAATTCTAAGACACTTATAGAGACTTTTGACATCTTTTATCGAGTTGTCAGCAGTATTTAAAAGTTTCTGGTACCTCCAAAATGTTTCTAAAAACTTCTGATAATTTTAAAACTTTTTGAGAGAGTCTACATTTATAGAGGCTTCTGACAAATTTTATAAGGTTCAATCAAAATTAAAGTAAATTAGTATGACGCCACACCCAAAAAAATAACAAGGTTGCCACAAATTCTGCCAAAAAATACTAGAAAATAAACAAAATTTAACAAAAAAACAGAACGGCGAAATAAATTTGGCAACAGTGCTCATTGTCAAAGCAACTCGATTTTCTTGCAAAAAACAATGTTTTGTGAATTTATTTAGCTATCCCGTATATTTGGCAGCTTGTCACGTTCTATTTAAATTTTTTAAAAGGAAAATCTATGCAAAAGCCGTAGGTTAAAGCTGACAACACAGGGTGTCTCAACAATAGACACATTTTACCCTATTCTTTTGAGAATTATGTATTTTTTTAAACTGTTATTATGTGTACAGTATGGTCCAAAAGTAGTACAAACCTATAGGAAATTCAAAATAGATTTTTTTTTTAAATTGCCCACCCTGTGCATTCTCGTCTAACTACTGACTAACTTCTAAATGATATAATTTGTCAATACAATAATTTTGTTCAAATTGATCTTACTTACTTTCCATTGTTCAAAGAAGACTTATTTTCCCTTTAAGAAATCCGTATGGATTTTCCGTTAGGAATCCCACTTTCCGCAAATATCTAAACAATTACTTAAACGCGATTCAAGCGGAAAAGCTTTCTAATCCTTAACTGTGAATTGAAATGTAAAAACATCGGTTTTAGGGTTTCACTTAGAACTACGGCCTGTTTGTGCCACTTATTTTTAGTAATGTTAATATAAGTTTTTAGGGACGCGATTTTAGACAACTCCCATACAGTGCGTTTTTTTTAACGCGTTAAAAACGTGTTAAATTTTTAAGCCCATGTTAGACCATGTTATTTTGGAACTACAAGTATAAAACTTGACGGGTGGCTGTTTCGTACCCTGAAGCTTAAGTAAGTTTACCAATTCGGCCTAAAAAGTGTTAAAAAGCTTGCAAAAAATCATCTTTTTTCGAAAAGGTTTTATCGTTTCATACTCCCTGTATGCATTGTTGTTCTTTGTTGTTTTTGATACTGGCACGGCAGGTAGCAGGTAAAATTTGGCGTAGAAAGTTAAAACAGGGTGATCATTAACTTTATATCAAGAAAATTAAGAACAAAAGAAGTATTTTTATAAGTGAATGGTTCAAAGTGACCTCCGTTTGAAGCCAAACAGTATTCCAAACAATCATAAAATGCCCTTTTCACGTTCAAAAGATGTCGGGTCGTGATGCAGTCAAAATATGTCACTTTACCTGCTACCTGACCTGCCAGTATAAAAACAACAAGGAACAACAATGCATACAGGGAGTATGGAACGATAAAATCTTTTCGAAAAAAAATTATTTTTTTCCAGTTTTTAATCACTTTTTAGACCAAATTGGTAGACTTACTTAAGCTTCAGGGTACTAAAGACACACCCGTCAAGTTATAGACTTGCAGTTCCAAAATAAAATGGTCTAACATGGGCTTAAAAATTTAACACGTCAAATTCTATGTTGCGCGTTAAAAAAAACGCACTGTATACAACTTGCTTTGTAAAGAACAAATGAAGCAAATTTATAACACTCTGGTTTGCTAGCATTTAAAGGCCGTAGTTCCTTCTTACGTTTGCGATTAGTTACACTGCCTCAATAATTCTTGCCAAGGGGCAGATTTTCTGCAGGAGAACTTAAGCGTCCTGACAAGGTTTCGGAAGTCTTACATTCAGTTTAGGTTTTAATCGAGGGAAACCTACTAAAAGCGTCGTGTCAATATAAAGCTTATCCTTCGGTTTCACCAAACTTATTGAGTGTTATATTTGTTTCAGGTGGTTCTACTAATGATGAATCACCACCACTATCACCAAGAGACCACCCCAATTCAAGCAATCAAGAGAACAGATCAAGACCGTCATCACCATCCGATCATCAAAGATCACCGACGGCTTCACCATCACCAATGCTATCAAATCATCCAGCTTTTATGGAACCGAATTATGGCAGACGGTCCAAAAGTCCTTTGGACAACTATTCTCGATCGAAAAGCCCTCAGTTTAGAGACGCAGACAACATGGTTATAGATGAAGATGGGGACGATGATGAGAGTGACTACGACAACGACAAGGACAAAAAACTTCAAGGATCTGACGGGATGAGTCCTGGAAGTTCAATGTCGAATAAACGAAAAAAGAAGACTAGAACCGTATTTTCACGGTCGCAAGTTTTTCAATTGGAGTCTACTTTTGATATGAAAAGGTAAACAATTATAACATCTAAGTAAAATAAACATCTGCTATACTGCGACAATTTTGTTTTAGGTACCTGTCATCCTCAGAACGTGCAGGATTAGCGGCCAGTCTGCACTTGACCGAAACGCAAGTGAAAATTTGGTTTCAAAATCGTCGTAACAAATGGAAAAGACAATTAGCAGCCGAGCTGGAGGCGGCTAATATGGCGCACGCCGCCCAACGTTTAGTCCGGGTTCCGATTCTCTACCACGAGTCCGCCAACCGGCATCCCTTCGAACAAAACCACACACCATTAAGTTTACACCATTCCTTGGAAACTAGAGAAGCTGCCAGTAGTACGGGATCTCCTGTAGTTGCCAGTTCGACTAGCGGTTATCCCAGTTCTCTGTATTACCATCATCAGGCGGCTGTAGCAGCGGCGGTACATAGTTTACCATCAAGTCCACGACCGCCCATGTCTGGATTGGTTTGAAAGAGAGGATTGACGGTGGCTGTGCAAGTGTTTTAGTGTGTGTAAAATGGTGTAGTGGCAAAAATATCTTAAAACTATATTAAAGATTTTTGCTAGTCACAGAAATCAATTTGTATGTCACTGACCTTTATTGGCTGTTGTCTGTATTGTGTATATAAATTTAAACTTTCGTAAACAACAACTCGCTTACTCTTGTATAATACGGATTGTGCAACTTGTAAAAATTGCTTTGTGTAAAAATATTTTTGTATTTATTTATTTTGTGCAGCTTACTGTATATAGAATATAAATATTTAAAAAGCAGCTACTGCAGTTACCCTTCTATGCCAAAACTACTTAGGAAATACATTGGATGTACTATTGTGTAGCAAAATTTAATCGTTGTTACGTAAATTAAACTTACTACAAAACTTATATTGGTTTATTATTTCCTAGTTTCACTTTGGTCAAACATTTTTTGGTCCAATTATTAAATTTATCAGAGGTTTGTTTTATATTAAAATTTGCACTTTTTGTACACCTGAAAAGCTTGAAGATGTGGTTTATACAGGGTGCTGCATCAGCATACGTGTTGTGATTTCTTTTTCTGAACTGAGATGACTGGCGAAAAGTGGGCGGCGCAAACTTCTTTTGTTTCAAAGATACGGGGAGTTTTCGAAAATTGGTCATTTTTCAACCTCTTCTGTATTTCAGTTGCTCTTAAAGTTATCAAAAAAGGAAGAACGGTTCCCGGTAGTAGTTTTCATGTAGAATCCAATGGCGTAGTCAGTTTTTTTCTATTCCGTTTAGTTTCTGACATATGACAGTAAGTTACATTTTTTTAAATGGAACATACTATATATTTTTACGTCATTTTATTTTTACCTTTTCAACGGTGTATTACAACATATAAGTTTGTAGAGGTTAATCCTGTTATTTTAAAAAAATACCTTTGCTAAGCTAAAAAAAAGGCCAATATCTAAAATACTAAACAAAATCGGAAATAAAATAAACTAACACATTAGAAAATTAAATATTTTTAATAAATCTTATTAAAAATCTAAGTTACAAACAATTCTACCGTCACTTTAATAAGAAAAGTGGCCATTTCTATTTTCTACTATTTTTAAAGCAAAAGTTGAAAAAACTGTTTATAAACGACATGTAACATGTTAATATGAACATAGCCAAATTTTGTTTCGACTGTGGGTATTTTTATACATATTATTCAGCACTTTTTTGTTAAGGAAACGCTTTTTTTCTAATTACCAAGATTAACGTTTGCAAACTTATATTTTAATTTTAATAAACTGTTGAAAATGTAAAAATCACAACATTTTTACCTTTTCAACAGTGTATTACAACATATAAGTTTGTAAAGGTTAATCGTCTTATTTAAAAAAAAAGTCGTTTGCTGAGTTAAAAAAATGCCAATATCTAAAATACGAAACAAAAACAATCGGAAATCATATAAACTAACACATCATAAAATTCAATATTTTTAATAAATCCTATAATTAAAAAAAATCTAAATTACAAACAGTTCTACCGTCGCTTTAATAAGAAAAGTGGCCATTTCTATTTTCTACTATTTTTAAGGTAGAAGTTAAAAAAACTGTTTATAAACGACATGTAACATGTTAATATGAACATAGCCAGATTTTGTTTCGACTGTGGATATTTTTATACATATTATTTAGCCCGTTTTTGTTAAAGAAACGCCTTTTTTCTAAATATCAAGATTAACATTTACAAACTTATATGTTTTAATACACCGTTGAAACAGTAAAAATCAACAGAATTAAATGACGTAAAAATATATAGGGTGTTCCATTTAAAAAAATATAACTTACTGTCATATGTCAGAAACCAAACGTAATAGAAAAAAACTGACTACGCCATTGGATTCTACCTCAAAACTTCTACCGGAAACCGTTTTTCCTTTTTTGATAACTTTAATAGCAAATGAAATACAGAGGAGGTTCCAAAATGACCATTTCTCAAAAACCCCCCGTATCTTTGAAACAAAAGAAGTTTGCGCAGCGCACTCTTCGCCAGTCATCTCAGCTCGGAAAATGAGATCGGAACACGTATGCTACTTTTTTTCTATCTATTACCGTTTCCTCTGTACCCCGTAAAACCATCGAAAATGCAGCACCCTGTACAGAGTTGTTTTTATTTTGCATTCCTACTTATTTAATCTTAATTAATACTTAATGAACATCCCGAAAAAAGCAAATGCAATGGTATAGCTTCCTATTACTTATTCTTTAAGCAATTATCAGCAATAGATTCATTGTCTGAATCAAAATGGACGACAGATAATGTGATTGCTTATGGAATAGGTAATAGGAAGCTATACTATTGCATTTGATTTTTCCGAGATATCTAAGGCGAAAATGTAATTTTTGTAAAAACGCCCTCTATTGAAAGGTCGAAAATTAAATGGAACATTGTTTTGGGACACTCTACATTACAGAAAATGCTCTTTAAACTTTTCCGAGATATTTCATTTCTTTCAAAGCACACTTTGGACTATTTCCACCACTTTATTTGAGAATAGATAAAGAGAATAGGGGATTACTTTTATGAGATTTTTATTATATCTTTCCATTTAAATTTTCAGTTTTTGGACATTTTTCATTTTAGTAGTATCGAAACGCCCACTAGCGGTGGATTTAGAAAGTTGAAAAATATTTTCAGTACTTTCTCTTGGCCACATTTACTAATAAAAAAATGTTTTGTAGCCATACTATACGTATACGGTGCACGGCTTATTGGGACACCCTGTACAGAATTGTTTTTATTTTGCATTCCTACTTTTTTTTTGGAAACTTTTGTATGAAAACTTCAAAATTATACATAGGAATCCCATATTATGATCAGGAAAGAGAGAACTTTTAGAAACCAATGTTCTAGACGAAGATGAAGATAAACTTTGTGACATGTGTCACTGAGCGAAAACGAACGTGTTGGCTTACAAGATTCTAATGAGACTTCCTGATAAAGTGGTCACGTGATCCACTGTTCATTTTTGGCTAGAGCATTGATTTGCATTATACAAGACAACTTATTTTTAATCATTAAATAAAACACTCCGTATACAGAGTGGCCCAGATAATTGTTAACACTCATGCACATGAGCATTCTATTAAATCTAAGGTGGTCGATGCTTTGCCCTTAAAAGGGAGAGTTGTAAACTCAAAAAATTTCAAAATTAACGCAATTTTTTCAAAAAATTAATCTTTGTTTTGTTTTTTCCTGAAAGACAATCCAAGATGGGATCATCTACCATACATTTTTTGTGGTAACACACACAGGAGTACAACTGGAATCCCATTGAAGGATCTTTCCAGGATTGTGTCAAGCATTAAAGAAGATCTGTCTGAAGAGGGTTTTTAAATATATGAAGAGTTGGACATATTGAAACTACTTGAAAAATAGTTACTAAGGTTTGTATAAGTTCGTTTTCTGAAGAGACTTTTTGATCTTTGCTTTTTCAATCATTAAGTGAAGAATGTAAACCATTTAGAATACCACACAATCATATCATTCTGGCGTATCGAAATGACCTACAATGGCCGTTAAAATTGAAATTAAACATCATCAACCCCGCTGTTCGAACCCATTTATATTTTGGTCACTTCAAACTCAAATACCAGACAATAATAATCCTAGTGGCTTATCTTATCGGCGGATCGGAGTTTTATATTTTAATTTCAAACCCACCTAACATTTTGTGACTAATCCCGAAAAGTGATAACATCGGTTCGGTTTTTAATCTAATTGAGTTGGAAGCCATAAGAATGTGCACGCGGCCCGTGTTTAAATGGCCATTTGTGTCCTGCCAATTAAACCGCTTATCAACGATCGATTGCTTTAATAACAAAATTTGCGGTGGTTTTTTTAAGTAACTCTATCACTTACTTTTATCGACTTATTTCCGGAGTGAGGTCGATACCCTTTCAAATAATTTTCACGTTTGATTCCTAATTACGAGTCGTTACAGTCGATCTAAATTCCCAGCACTATACAGACACAGGAATCTGTGAAAATATACCTAAAACTAGTCAAATTTCAGAGTGACGTAATCCGCTTTTTTAAGTGGTTGAATTTGACACTTTCTGATTGGGTTTTGAGTTTCCTGGTTTAAGCAGGTCCAATCTTAAAAACCGATCAAATTAAACCAGAAAATGGAATTTAAGCTAAGCTTGCATGTAGTGAGTGAGTAGTTTGTGATTGGTCAAAAAACTAACTACGCGCCTCAATTAAATTGATATGTCACTATTGAGAGCTTTGAAAAGATCTCTCGTGATTCCAGTTTAACTTTAATCATGGCCCTTTGCACATCTGGTACACTAAAGGACTACAATGAAGCGCCCCATTTGAATGCGGCCACCCCGTTTCAAGTTCAGATTACACGAATTTATTGGAGTTATCGAGCAATTCGTTCGTGGAGTGTTTGATGTTTGTCTGTAATAGTCTGGTTGTGTTGCAAATCCATGAATTAAATTGTATTTTGAAATGTGTGATGGCTGTATTGTTTCCCTGCAGCAAGTCTTTCAATCTGCTTGCTATACAGAGAATTAGGCCTATCCCACAAATTAAATAATTATTTTTTATTATTTGAAATAGAGTACAAACATAAAATATTTCTCAAATTTCAACCAAAAATTTAACTTTTAAACTTATTATTTCTTTGTTTATTGGGTCTTCTGTCTCACACAAAAAAGGTTTGTTGGAAAAATGGAATTTCGCACTATTTTCAACTAAGTTGAAAATAACATTAACCTAGTCGTCCCAACACAAGACCACTGACTTAGGCTCGGTCTTGATACCTAAAAACGCTGACGTTTCGGTGGAAAATCTACCACCGTCTTCAGAGAATCTAAAAAAAAAGGCAGAACACAGAAAACAACAACTTAATAAATATTAAACCTGATAATGTTCAATTTGGAACTCCGAGAAGGGTTTTGTCAATGAAATTGACATAAATTTTGACTTTTGTCATTCCAATAGGAAAGGTTATCTATTGTTGTAGCGAAAGGTGGGTTTTACCTATAATGAAAACAAAATTGCAAGAAATTTCAGTTTCGTTTGATATGACCAAGTGTTATCTCCTCCTCTGGAATATTTAACCAAGTTTGGTCAATATTAATAGAGGATGTCGCAACACAGGAGTCATGGTTTAACCTAATATATGCTCTTTCTTTTATTTTACGTCTTTTTAAAAAAGTTTTTTTGTCTATGATACTACATTCATTCCATTTGACTCTATGATTTCATCAAACGTGTTGGCATATATTAGATTTGTGAAAGTCTCTAGTTCTTAAATAATTTTGGTGTTCTTTAATACGTTTTTTTAAAGGTCTGGAGGTTTCACCAATATAAAATTGATTGCATTCGCAAGGAATTTTATATATCACGTTTCTTGTAGATTCATTTTTATTGTAAGGTTTTGTTTTAGTTAAGTGTGATCTTAATGTGTTTTGATTTCTAAATATTGTTCTGATGTTATATTTTTTAGCTATTCGTTTGGTTTTTTCAGAAATGCCTGGTATGTAAGGAATAAAAAGGTTTGTAAAAGGTAAAATTTAATTTTGATTTCCAGATTTTTGTTTTGAATGTTCTAAATCTCTAAAAACATTTATTAATAAATGTTTCAGGATAGTCATTTTCTTTTAGACCATTTTTAATGAACAATTTTTCTTTATTAAATTGTTCATTATTACAAATAATTTTGGCTCTATCAAATAAACTTTTTGAAATACCTTTTTTACCATTATTGGATGATTGGATTTGTAGTTTAAATATCTATTTGTATGACTTGGTTTTCTGTCTACTTTTGTTTCAAATTTGTTTATGTCTTTTTTGATTAGAATGTCTAGGAATGGAAGTTCGTTATTTTGTTCAGTTTCTGTTCTAAATTTGATTGTGGGTTCTATTGAGTTTATGTGTGTTAGAAATTGGTTGAAATGCTCATTATCGAATGGATATATTGAGAAAACATCATCAATATATCTCCACCAGATTGTTGGTTTATAATTAAAATTATTAATGTTATTTTCTTCGAAATGTTCCATAAAAATATTACTTAATATTGGAGACCCATTGTCATTCCAGAATTTTGTTGGTAATAATCATCTCCATATTGGAAGAATGTTGTTTTAACACAAATTGTTAAAAGTTCTAAAATAGTGTTTACGCTTAAGCTTCCGTTCCCCAAGACTTGAATCATTTTGCAATTTAGATCTAACAATTGAAAGAGTTTTGTCAACTGGGACGTTTGTGAATAAACTTACAACATCAAAACTTACCAGAATGTGATTTGGATTAATGTCAATATGTTTGAGTTTTTCAAGAAAGTGAGCAGAGTTTTTTATGTAAGAATCTGTGTTATCTACTAAAGGATTTAAAATGTTTAGCAAGAAGCGAGCTAATGAGTGAGTAGACGAATTTATACTACTCACAATTGACCTTAATAGCATGTTGTTTTTATGAATTTTAGAAACACCATAAAAATGTGGTGTTTTGCTGTTATGTGGCGTAAGATTACGATCAGAAAATTGATCTCGATGTTTTTTTAAAGTAGTGTAAATTTGCCTTTCAATTTTTTCAACCTTTGTCTGCTGGAAGTATTTTTATGTTGTCTTTTTTAAGAGAGTATAATGCTTGTTGTTCAGGTTTGGATAGGTTTTGTTTGATTTTGTGTTGTTTTTCTAAGATAAGTTTTGATCTTATTTTAAATTCTTGTTGATGTTCTTCTGGCAAATTTTGAGTTGTCTCTTCAATTGCAGAAATAATATCAAGTTTGGGAAGGTGTTGTGGTGTAATGGCAAAGTTTAAACCTTTTGAAAGTTTTTCGCTATCAGATGAATTTTTGCTTTTTTTTATTATTTCCTGGACGATATGATGTAGCTATTTTATTTTGACTTTTGACATAATTCAAGACATTGTTGTTTTGTGATTGAAAAAAAAGAACCAATCTGAAAGCTACTTTTCTTCGACCAATCAGACACTACGAACAGTAAACAGTACTAATATCCATGTAATTCAACCAGAATCGTGTCTTGAAACATAACTTTGACTGTATCGAATGATGTATTATAGGCCATAAATCGATGTTCCACCCGAAAAAAGCCGGGTGTCCCAAAAACCGAAGTTCTATAAATTAAGGGTGTGCAGCGTGCGTAAATCGCAATTAATTACTTCTGGCCCGAGGTGAAGGCTTGACTTAAAGCCGGTGCGGCTAATTAATTGTCCAAGATAACAGTTAAATAACGGCCTGATTTACATACCACACTGATGGAATTCCTTAAACTTTGACGTTTGTAGGGCCCGAGGAACTTTAAAAAGGATTATTCTTAAATAGAATAATAAGAAAAGGGAAAAACATTTAATTAAGTGCACTCGAATGTTGCAGCCCATTAGTAAACCCTAAAGCATCATCGTAACTCAATAACAAACGTAGGGCCCGTAACTGTACACCCATGTATATAAACGCCCTTAAAACGAGCCTTCTTTTGTAACCCCGATGCTTCCCTTACACGACAACGTAACGCTCCAATTTCAGGCCATTAATGCGATAAAAAACAAATTTCGGGCATTAAATGACATAAGCATTGAATAAACGGTTTTGAAATCGGAGGATTATGTTATTAGTGCGAACTTGATTCTTCTTTTTATCGTAATTGGAGGAAATCGTTTATTGATTGAGCCAGCAGAATTGCGATAGATTTTTGTAACGCAAAGTCTGCCTTTTTGTATAATTTTTCTATCCCATTCAATCTTCTTTTATAAGGGTTTTTAGTTAGTGTAGCAAATTTTTTTTAACATCCTATGTATTTGCTATTTGCAACATTAAATATCTGGTTGTCAATTAGATCTAAAATTTTAGATATCACGTAGACGGTTTTCAACCAATTAGGTGCGAGAAGCCACTTCTATTATCAGCTTTTTCTAGGCCCGCTTTTGGGTTGCCAGAAACGATAAAAGACGGTCATTTTTTCAATAAAGCAGGTTTTACACCAAAAGTTTTACTTCAAAGAAATTGGACACATTTATTTGATCAAATTTTATGCATCAAATAAATTCATGAATTTCTTGAAGCATAATGTGATTTCGTTTTACACCTATCAAACTTTTATGTCAAAGCTGTCAATGAAAACAGTTTGGCCAACCAAGAAGATTATTCCTACTTTGTTTTCTTATTTTTCTGGTTTTTTGAATATTTTGAAATCTCATAATCGCCTTGAATACTGTATTTATGTATTGAATTCTGCAGCTTCAACTGAATACTAATAGTCAGTCTCTGATTTTAACCTCACTTTACTTTTCGTTTTTATCTGTTGGCAGTTGGCATTACGCAAAACGGCAAGTTTGATCAAATAATTTGGATGAAAATAGAACCTGTCCTATTTGGTGAAAAATTTGAAGGTAAATTTGACATAAAATTTTGTTTTACACTGGTAAAATTTGTCCTTGAAGCAGCTTCATGAATAAATTCATGAATTTCTTTGACATCAAAGCGCGGTGTAAAACCTGCTTAAACATTTACAGTTTTTAAGTTTCTAACAATAACACTAGACTAAAGACATTATGTCAAATTGACATCAAAATACTTTTTGCTCAGTAAAATAAAAAAGTTGTCGTGTCGTGCTATAAAACGTGTTATTTGGCAACCATGCAGTCTGCAGACTTTCAGGAGTCAGCTGATTGGAAGATGCTGTCAACCATCAGACAGCCATAGCCAATAAAACTGCTGAAAGTCGTCTACGTCATAAGCGGAAAACTGTCAATTTGAATTTACGCATTTTCAAAGTCCTGTAAATTACCAAAAATGTCTTTTTTGTAAATAAACTACAAATTCCAACATTTCATACTAAGGTTTCTAATTTATATGCAATGAAACGCAGTTTTACGTTATGTGAGTTAAACCCGTTATTGGATGTTGTATTCTCCTCCACTAAGTCCTTTTCAAATAAAGTAATGGTAATCGGCCAAAGAGTTCGGTCGATTAATTGTGGATTCTCTTTGTAAAGCTATTGTTTTCGAAAAACAATAATAGCAGCGGCCTCCACTCGCTTCAAATTTTAATTGCGCTTTTTGCCTCCATTGTTTTGTTAACAATCACACTTTTAATGGTGGCTACATTTTCATTTTTACGATTCTAATTGCTCTTTCGTGGATTCAAAGCGCCGGTTGGTCCCTATCCCCTTTTGCTGGGATAATTTGCAAAGCGCTTTCCTGCTGCAAAAGTTGGTTAAACGTTGAATTCGTGAGAGAAAATTTTAATTATTACTCTGTGCACAGCTAATGACATTACCATCGGTCAAAAGCCCTCAGAAAGTTTTGTATTCATTTTCAAGTTGCACCTCTCGTCTAGCCACTGACCATGTAAAGTCTCTCTTATACCACTCCATTGAAATAGAACAACAATATAAAGAAAAAGCTTATATTTATCGGATTATTCTCGGCAGCACAAAACCTACCCCGACAATCGCAGAAACCGCCCTCTTTAGAGTGAATACAATATTCTTTGTGTTCTTAACAATCGTTGCAAACACCTTTTGAATAGAAGCATATATTTTTAGTTGTTGGAGAGGTGCTTTAATCGTTACGTTAGTGTTTGTGTAAAACGCGGGGGTTCCAACCACTTTGTACTAAAAAAGTGTGGAAAATGGTTGCCAGTAATTCAGTGGCGTATCAGTAATATACATCTAACAATTTAGCCAAGAAAGACCGTCAGTTAAACTACCATATAATGGAATAGACTGGTAAAGCTATTAAAAAAAGATAGGCCTGTCAGATATTAAATAGCTATTTATGTAACCAGTTACGAAAAGATCGATTTTGTGTAACGAATGAATGTTTGTAGGGCGAGCGCAGCGAGGTCCTACAATTTGAATGAGTTACACAATAAGACATTTTCGAAACGTGTTGCATACATAATTTTTTCTAATTTTGACCAAAAAGCGGTAAAAACCATCTTTTAAAGTGATTTAACACAAATATTCACTTTCATAGCACCTTGTATAAACAGTGACAACGACATGTTATGATGGATGTCGCCCATATGTTTCTACGGAAATGCATAAAAACAGGGAGTGATGAAATGAACATTTCATAACTAGTTACATAAAGTGATACTTTATGTAACTAGTTACATAAAGTAAAACGTTTTGTCACTCTAATCAGTTTTGAAAAGTGTCACTTTATATGCCATAATTAGAAAAAATCAATTTATATTCTCTTTCTGGTGAAAAAGAAGATGAGTTTCAACTCCTTAAAAGTTACTATCTGCCCTGTTTTCTTAGACTCTAAATGCTAATGTTAGAATAAACTTTAGTCTTTTATATGTTGTTCTTCTCATCCCTACGATAATCACCAAAATGAGCTTGGTTCATTGGCTCCAGGTTGAATTTCTACCAAATTCCTTCCTCTTCTTCTACTTCATCAAGAATAAAACCAGTTTCTCTTGCAACTATTCCAAAAATTGTCATTTACGTTTTCTCTGCAGGAAAAATATCTCCATTACGTCAAAAAAAGATGGTGGTTCTCAAACAGGGTGAGTTTTTTATGAAACGATCTTGTTAAAGTAGCAAAGCTATGAAGTCGGTTAAATGGCGAAAGAATTGCAGTAAATAATGTTAAGACCAAGTAAACCATTGATTTGAGTTCTAGTTTTAAAGTTGTGGTTATGTGGTTGTTAGTCCCCTGGTAAATATTAGGTTATACTTCTCATTTTTGACATATAACTTTTCTTAATGGATGCATAGTACAAAATAACAAAAAGTACTATACAGGGTGACTCCAAAGTTGGGGCTTTCCTTTCACCTACGAATATGGCTTCAAAAAATTAGTTTTTTTTTTCCTTTGAGGCTTTTTCGAAATATGAACAATAACGAAGATATAGGGTGTCAAAGTTTTACTGGAAAAAACAAAATAAAAATTAACTTAAATTTAATTTTAACTAACTACAGATTATTCCTTATCAACAGACATAAACAAAAACAAAAGATTTCAGCCGCATTTGAACTAAGTTTTAATAATTTGACATTTTAAATTAAAACAGCATTTAATTTTAGGCACGCATTAAGACGGTTTTTATTTTTTTACTGGGAAACAGTGCGTTGTAGCAAAAAATAATAAAAGGGGTTTTATTTTTTGAATTGAACAAGGAATTCAATAATAAATTTTATGTTGAAAAAAAAGCCAGTAGGGTAATATTTTTTTCGAAAATGTTTTAAAAAAATTATACGCGCGCCACTGGTAAACACAAGAAAATTGTTTTTTCTTGGAAAATTTCCATTCCACGTAGCTACTGGCACCTACAAAATTTTGTTTAATTACTTCAAGTTGGTTGGCCAAAATCATTAAATTTTTATTTTTTCAGTAAAACGTTGACACCCTGTATCTTCGTTATTGTTCATATTTCGAAAAAGCGTCAAAGGAAAAAAAACCTTATTTTTTGAAGCCCTATTAGCAGGTGAAAGGAAAGCACCAACTTTGGAATCACTCTGTATAATTATTTTTTTTTAAATTGCGGAATTATACGCTTTTTCCTACTTTTTGGCATTTTTAATATTAAAAGTTTTTGATATATTGATTTGCTGCTGCATTTAAATTACACTGAATGTGGCATTCCACCATAACCGGCTTCTTCAAATTTGAAAATTTCATTTAAAAACTATAAATACGTTCAATAAGTTCTCTATTTTACATTCGATGAGAATGACAAATCTCAAATTTATAGCTTCTAGGATTTTAATAAAAATTTCAAATGACAAGTATATAAATAATATCAACTGTTGTCAGACAATTTATAAACCAAGATAGCGATTATATTCTCTCGCCATTTTGAATTATTTGCAAAATTTTTTATTAGCGCTCTTTTGCCTTTAAATTATATACCTATTTGATAGTTATGTTAATTAATACCGATTGCATCTGAATGTAGAGTACTCTGCAATGACTCTAAAAGTTTAAAATAGAAGAAAAAAAGTTTGTGTCATATGTTAAAAATGACAAGTGACAGAAATAACCGTTTTTGTTGTTCTGCTAATTTCCGAAACTCACCCTGTATACATAAATAACTATTACTTTCTCATCAGTCTTTATATCACTGAATTTACCTTAAAAATCCCTTCAACAAACAAAAACCGTTTGATTCCTTTGCTTGGAATTCTAAGGCAAATTGCCACCATCTGAGATAATTAGCTCAAATTATCCGATTAACACTTTGTAATTGTACTTTATTGCAAGTAGGGTTAGCATTTATAGGGCGTCGCCCTCCTAAATCTCTTAGCGGGCTTAATTGTGTTATTTGCTCTCCATATATGAGGTTCTCTTTCATACAGTGGCGTATCACTTAGTTTAAAATTCCAATTTAAATGGAAAACATTATCGGTTCAGCTGGATCTGGAGGGCGTAAAAAATATATAAATCAAACAGGCCTAACGAAAATTAATTAAAAATGCACGCCCCAAAAACTAAAATATTAATATAAGGATAAGCATTTGCTTGTTTTTGGTGAATTAGGTATTCCGGAATAGGCGTGAATAGAATTTTAATTGGACCGGTGTTTAGCATATAAAGTGGAATTTTGGATGACATCAGTCAAGAAGGTTTTAACTGGGAATTGTTTTAAAATTTTAAATTCATTAAATTTTAATGCAAATATCCAGAGACCAGACGTCGAAAAAAAAACCGAAAAAAAATTGGCGAAGCGTAACATAACGCAAGCAGCTACTGTAAAGAAATGTGATTGCAAAACAAACCGCCCCTCTTCCCCCCCTTTTAATAGGGTGCTGGTCGAATTCCAATGAGGTCATTAAGGGAATATTACCGTTTAGACCCCTAAAAAGTGCAATTATCCGCGGCTACAATTCGAAACCGCTAAATGTCGTCCATTTAAATGCACATAAGTTAAATTTTGGGAGGGCACGCGACTCCAAACGACCCGTTTCCGGTGCCTTTCTAATTAAATAGATGATTTTTGTTTGCTTAGATAATCATTTAATGGGGCATTAGCAGGCATGCTTAGTTACCCTCCCTTTTCCGACCAGATACCATCAAGATGCTATCGTTTGGCAACACGCGCCTTTGTCGTCATGACGCACTCTCTTTGTTACATCCTAATAGTCGCCTTATTGATGCACAATTTTGTTATTACATTCAACTAGTGGATTATTCGATCAAGACAGGTGAAAAACCAGTTTCAATTTGCTTTCAGTAACGGCGCCATTTTGAAAATAGATTGTCGACAATAGAGCCGCAATCGGTAGATTATTGCGAAGTGGCGACGAGGATTCGATTAAAGCGACGAGACGCGATTCGAGAGCATTTTCATCAAATTCGTCCCACTTCTGAAAGGCAAAGAAATTCGGCTTTTCAACGATCTAATTGAATATCCTTTCAGGAACGAGGCTACGGCTCCCGGTTTTCAGATATTGAATTATTGGCTTTTCGGGATCTTTTCTACCACGTAAGGTTTGAGGCGAATCGTTCGAAATAAATATGCACCAGATTAATAAAATATCTAGAAACATTTCGATCAACCGTGCATTCTACAATAATAATAAAAATATCATTAACATGACATTCCAGTTTAAAAAACAATTCACTTAAAACGTTTTCAATAATAAGACGAAGAAACGTCACTTAAACATGTCCTCCAGACGCCATTTTGACCAAGCAAGCTGACAGTTATTACCAGAGATGTAAAAGCGGCAATTTTCGGGTCGGAACATTTTCATTTTTGGAAATTTATCGGAAAATTATTTCATGATTAAATGAAAATTTGCCTTGATAGGGAAAACAACTGTCAAACTTGTCATGCATTCTAATATTTCTAATGCGATAATTTAAGACATCTAACCGCCATTTGCACCGTCGTACTTTAAGCATAGCTTAAGTTAAATGTGGTTTAGAGTGTGACTTTTTTCACCTGTACTGTCACAGTCTGACCCACACTTAAATTAAGCTCGGCTTACAAAACGACGCACAGTGGGGTATTTTGACTTAAAACATGATCAAAATTGCATTCTAGTCTAAAAGTACAGATTAACAAAATGAAGATGGTCTTGAGATTCTAAACTGACGCTTTTAATTTAGATGGTAATCCCGGTATAAAAGCTTTAATCTTTCGGTAGCGTGACATTTCTATTATATATGGTTTAGGGGGATCAAAAGACAATTTCAAGGGCTACAAATTGGTATATTAAACCACCCTGTAACTGTCAAAATAACAGAGTTATGGGTTGTTACAGTAAAAACTGTCAAAATCAAACAACTCAGTTTTAACAGTAAATAAGTCACTTATTTGACGTTTTAGATAAAAACGCTATAGAAGGTGGTCAAAAGAGAATTTCAAGGGCTACAAATTGGTATATTGAACCACCCTATAATTGTCAAAATAACTGAGTTAATGACAATACAATGAAGTAGTTTACAGCGTGATTCAATGTTTTTATTTTTTTAACATCCTTGTAACTTGTCTAATGTTCATTTTATAAAAAAAATACCAAATATAAATCTTGTAGATATTTACATATACTTTTATTACTATATATTTACATTACATATTCTAGGCCTACTTGATGTAAAATGTTTGTATCGATATTCAATTGTTTTTGCTCTAGCAGCTTTTCAGAAATTCCCAATTTGAGCAAAATTTTGATGCACTTTTCCAGAAAATCGTCTATAACTCGCTTAGTTGAAACACTCTGTATAAAACCACCGTATAATAAAAGAAAGCTAATGAACGGGGCTATCACGTGACGTTGAGCGGGCACGGCTAAGTTGTCCCGTTTATCCGCTAAAGGGCATCAAATTTGACTCTTGTTTTTTGCAGTTTTTGCTCAATATCTCAGGAACGTTTCAGGTTAGAGGTCTGAATGCAACTTTTACCTTCTATACACTTTTTTGGTACCATGCACCGCTTTACCTTGAAAAATTAAAAACTAGAATTGTCAAGAATTTTCACCTTCTGATTTTTTTCAGAAATTTTTTTATTTTCAAAATTAACTTCAACTGCTTAAATACCTTCAGATTAATAGTACAACAATCACGTAAAGTATTTGTCAAAATGTCATTTTGCAAGGGTGCCACGCCCTAAAGTGTCAAAATTGACATAATTTCAAGTCATCTCCGAAACGGTGCCAATTAGAGCAAAATGGACGTCAGATTTGTGTTCCCCAGGTTCAAATTAGTTAGAAAAATCACTTTGATTAAGGTAAATCTAAAATGGTCGCCGTTGTTAGTATGGTAGGCCCAAAAATCCCTAATTTAGATTAAATTTTCATTCACTTTTCCAGAAAATAGTCCATAACTCGCTTATTTGAAACACCATGTATAAAACCACCGTATAACAAAAGAAAGCTAATCACGTGACTTTGAGCGGGCAAGGCTAAGTTGCCCCGTTTAGCCGGTAGAGGGCGTCAAAGTTGACTTTCGTTTTTTGCAGTTTTTACTCAATACCTCAGGAACGTTTCAGGTTAGAGATTTTTACCACAAATGCACCTCGATGAGATGCAACTTTTACCTTCTATACACTTTTTTGGTACCAAACACCGTTTGACTTTGAAAAATTAAAAACTAGAATTATTGTCAAGAAATTTCAAGTAAAAATTTTTTATCTTCAAAATTAACCTCAACTGCCTAAATACCTTCAAGTAGTACAAAAATGTAAAAAACTAATTATTTTTGAATTTTCAGATTTTTCCAGAACATTACCGAAAATTTTCTGGAAAAATGTCTATAAGTTTAATTTTTCGGAATTTTACAACCCTGGTTATTACATATTTCTTGGAGGACAAACATACAAATTTTGTTCTGAATGAATTAGTTAATTGCCTACGTCCAGTTTTTTCTGGACACCTCTGGTACAGTAAAACATATTACACTCAATTACTTTTCTAATTTTCAAGTTTCCAGATAGTATTCATCCAAAGTTTATCTGAGTAACGTAACACTAGATTAAAGCGGCATTAGGAAGGCTTCAAGAGTGACAAGTAAGACCACATGTGCAGTAAACAAGACAATAATACGCCCTCGGATGGGATGTTTTTTAGGGAGCACGCTGTAAAAGACATCGTTTGAAGGGTTCCAAACAATAAAACGACGCAAATGGGTCTCAGTCAGCTAGATTGATTACTTTTTTATCGGCCAGTCTTTTTGCTTAATTAAAAAGTTCAACTGATGAGTGAGGTTAGTTAGACAAATGAATTTTTCCTTAGTAAAATGGTATCAGAGACTTCTTGGTTGGTTTGTTCAACAAAAATGCAAACACGTGGCTGCGTTTAACACTCATTTAATTTATCAGATGCGACCGCTCTATCACACTAAACATCTACATGCCAACATTTTATTGGGTACACTCCACCCGGCCAGGTGGCTTTAATAGTTCGAGAGCAAAAGATGCTTTTCTAGTCAACCCCAGAAACAGTTACTAAGGAATTATGACATTAGACCGCACACTAATTGTGAATGTTATCCATAATTGATCTGAGTTTTGAGTTCTGTGCTTTTTTCAAGGTGGGGCTACCAACCAGTAACAACGGCAGTTTAATTACCTTTTTTGCGGTCTTACACGAAACAATGAAAACCCCATGGAAAATGCCTGGTTAGGCTATAAAAGAAATTACTTTAACCACTCAATTTTATGTTGATCTGGTTAGTAAATTGAGAGGTTAACCACAATTCACAACATTAAAAAAAATACCAAATCAAACCTCATAAAATAATTATTTATTTTACCACTTAGCTGGTCTAGTGGCCCGCACAAAAGAATCCCCATCCCCACACTCACCCCGAGGTTAATCCTAAAGGGGCTGCATATGCGCCCATTGAGGCCTTTAATAGGAAAGCACAGATTAATCTGTCGAATCTTTAGTGATCTTTCTTTTAATGGGTGCATTACGTCTATTATATATGACTTCATCAGGTCACCGGGGACTCCCCTGCTGTGAAGGGGAGCAATATTGCAGAAACCATTCTGAACAAACGCTCGGAAAGTTCAGAAATACATTTGTTGTTTTTAATTATTAAAATTGTATTTAAAGATGAAAGAGAGAGTTGTTCTGTTTGGGTTCTTTTTAATTAAAATACACTTAGTTTTTGTACTTTTTATTTAAATTTTAACTTCCTTTTTTTAAGTTATTTTATATCAAACACGTGGCTCTCTGCGTGGGCCTATCTTTTTTAACATACCGTCTTAAAGCTAGGTTATGTTCTAAATCTGTAACTGTCAACTACAAACTACAACTCTTGTTCTTAATATCTAACATACATATAACATATAACACGCTTTCATTTTTTTTTTGTTTGAACTAATCTTAATCTAAAATGCCATTCAGGTGCATATCTATTCAACATAATCTTCTAAGTATTTTGGTTTTTTAGTTTTGCGCGAGATTTGAGTTTGCTTAACTTCTACAGCAACAGTCACTTCAGGAGAATAGTCACTATCACTTTTTTGTTCACTGTTATCACTATTATCAGTATTATCTACATAATTCCTTAATTCTACATCAGCATCTATATTTACAATATTTTCTGTTGGAACTACATTCACTAATTTATCATTATCATCTTCATTATAGTATGTAGGTGTAAAGAACAAATTTGCAGAAATATGCCTCTATTAGCTTGTTCAATTAGGTTTTCTACAGCTTTGTGGAGCTTCTCTATAACTAAACTTTATCCAGGTCTTTTTGGAGAGTTTTTAAACCTCAAATGTATATTATGCTACTTGTTTCTTCAGTTTCTCACCAGCATTTTGAGAACTTTTAGCAGTAAGTCATGTGTCTGTTTTGACAAGTTTGGTATATTTTGTGGGAGAAGCCTCATTTGCTTCTTATATTTTTGCATTTTTTAACACATTTCTTAAACTTCTTTTCAAATTCTTTGAAAATTGTCTGAACCACACACTTCTGACACTTTACTTATGATCTAAATTAGCTGCAACATTAAAGATTATAATACAAAATAAACGTCATAAACATGAGCAGCACATAACGATCTTGACAAATTAAAGGACGCGCCGGCTTCCTGAAACCTCATATTCGGTATAATGGCCTACACACATTTCTACTTAACGACAGATCACCTACGGAATAAACCCATCTCCATCATAATAAAAGCAGGAACGCGAAAAGCGTATTTTTATTAATTCTCACTCCTTTTTTAGCGTTATAAACGGAAAAGCATAACTGGCCCCTGCTTAAACAGAAAATATATGTACGCATAAAGATCGCGTTTACTCCGTCGCATTCATTGTAATTTACCCCCTGGAGCCGGTTTAAAAAAAAAAGTGCTCTTTACAATTACGGACCTGAAATAGCGTTTTGCGCCTCATTTTCGCGAACGGGAAACTTATTTGAGTGGCCCTAAATGTTAAATAAATAATTTTTTAGTCGCTGAGACGAAAATGAATGTAACCTCAATTAGCCAACTGTCAAACACACATGTCATGTCATTTAGTGATTTACGCAAATTTGCACATGTGGACTTTTAAACTAACATTTAATAAGAAGAAACCGTACAAGCCAAACAAAATAACTTTTAACGCAATCCAACGACATATGGAAAGCTATTTTTTATCGTTACAGAACATTTGGCATTATCTGATGAAGATAATTACGCCCTATGATGACTTACCATTAATTTTCTAGCCCTACCTATGCGTTTTATCCATATACCTTTGCCCTTCGTAATTAAATTTATTTCACCAATCCTCTAATAGCTGACGCGCGACTATTTCATTAATCGTTACGATCTGAAAAAGTTTTAATAGTAAAGTCGTTATTAGTCGTTTTCTTTCCGTTTGTGTAATTTCAGATCCATAGACGTTATGAATCAAAGGACACGTGACCGCCCCGTAATTTTGTAGTCGTGGAATCATGTGATTTTTATACCTTAACGAGTTTGGAGTCGTACTTAAATTTGACACGTGACACTCTATTGAGTACGACTATGGCAATCACGTGATAACTGTCAGATTATCGTCTAATTTGTGAAAAAAAGACTAACCGAACTTAGTGATTGTTATAGTTATTAATTTTCATTTTTCAGCCAAGTTTGTTTTTGCCATAAATTTTTGTAAACAACTTTTTGAGAATAAATGGATTTTATAGGCAGGGTCCAATTTATAACTGTATTTCCTTGGTACAACAGTCATATACACTTTTCCAGCTCCGGCTTCTATTTTATTACCATCCAGACCAATCGGAAGTTTGGAAGGCCTAATCCCTAAATTCTTTCGTTCCCCCGAAACGATGGACGTGTTATTTACGGCTTCGCAAACCATGCTTTATAAAAAGAATCGCAAAGTTGCTCTTCTCCAGTGCACTCAATTATTATAATTAAACCAAGGTGCACATGCAATAATTGTACCCAACCGAAAAGACGGGACATTTTACAACAAGAATAAAAACAATCCAGCAGACACCTTCAGAATTTTCCGCTCGACATCGTCCATACAAAAACTCTCATCTGGAAAAGCAAAGAGCGCAAAAAAGCAGTAATTACTTATATAGAGCCGGATTCATTTACATTTTCTCTGTTACTGTATGTCGCCGTAATCTGCAGAAACGGCTTCGCAGTGGGAATAATCCTTGATTGAAGCGGGTTTAATTTCCAGGGAAATTTTAGCGATTTTTTAATATACGGCTTCTGGCTTTTATGACCCTCCATGAATACTCAGATGTTCAACCATAAAGGAATATTAAAAATTTGATGCTTGATCACCAATAGATATTCTCAATACCGACTGTGCAGAATATTCACTTTTTTGTATTTCATTCCGTAACAGTTTAGAGAACGGATAAGTAGGCAATTGCCAAACGGTTGAACGAATACGAATCCTAGATTTTCCGCAACTGTGCGATATGAAATAGACCAATCACAGACAATTTCCAGCGTGCGATATGAAATAGACCAATTACAGCTAATCTTGAACGTAAACAAACTAATTCTTCTGATTGTCATCCTCACTGACAGTTGGCATCAAAACATTGCATTTTGGCTTATGTTTTGAGGCAATGAAAAAGCCGTTCAAGTTTCAGTTAGTGTTCAATTAAAGAATAAAAACATCTACTTTATTATATGAGAAAGCAAAATGATACAAACTTTGAATTTACAACTAATCAAATCCATTCAACACCTCAACCTAAAAGACGAAGTTAATCAGCTGTCACCCGGTGACAATCCGGGACAACGGTCAAACTTTGGCTGCGTCAAAAGTGATAATGTAAACACGGAAACGTTTCAAACATTGAGTGTTTATTTGTGTGAAATTTGGTAAGTAATTCCTATTTTTGTAATAAAAAAATAGTATAACTTTTTAGGATAATAAACCTTTATTATAGACTACAGTCGACGGATTATTAATCGCTTTCATTAATACATTCGTTGGTTAAATAACTAATAAAAAGCTGCATTTCTGTAGAACCAGCCATTTTTATTCTACAACTCACTTGACATTGTTATTACTAAAAGGAATTTCTTTTGGTCCTTCGAGCCCAACAATTAGTTTCTAAAGATTCGTATATTATAATGATACAATCATACTCTTCTTTACAGTGTTCTTCTTCTCTGACTCTGAAGAACACTGTATACCTGGTACTTAGAGGTTTAAACAGGTAAATTACACTTAAAATCTCTTTCTAGAGAGTTTCTGCAGGGTTTCAATATTTTAGTTTTGTTCAAGTTTTAAAGCAGCTAAAGTAACTTTTAAATATTACAAAAGAAAAAGCGTTGTGACACCCTGTACATGCGAAAGGAAAAAAGAAAAACGCATCGATATCAGGCGGCCATTTTATCGGCAGCAATTGTGGATTCCGACTCCCCCGATGCCGATAAATTAATCAAGGTTGTCACGCCGCCCCCCCGAAAACGCCGCCCCCAACATTTCTATATTTCCGTGACGTGCCTTTACCCAGTATTTGCACCTTTCTCCACTTTATTCTCTGTAGATTGTAGTTTTAGATACAGGATGTTACACGAGTCCTATTTCTAGGTAAGTTGCTCCACCATTACTGATTAACCATTGTTCAAAGTTGAAAGCTGATTTGGAATTTATGTGTCCTCCAAGCCTTACCGCTATACTTATTTATGGCAGACAAAAATTGAACGTAAAACGGCATATTTGCTTTGACGACGCCATAAACTGTGCTCCTTCAGGGATGAGGGGCGGTCCCGCTCGAACGATAGTCGAGATTGCCGTCATCCAGACCGCGAAGCGATAGATATAATAAAAAAACCGCCATATAAGGAAAACACATTACGACTTCCAGCATGAACGAGTCCCTTGGGACGGCTGGAATAAAACTCCCCGAGTATTATTTCGCGAGGGCGGAGGTGGCGAAGGTGGATCGCAAAAACCTTCGGAGCCCCATTAAACTGATCTGGAATATTTATTTCTTCGCCCGTTTCGTTTGAGATCCATTTTCCATTCAGTTGGAAGATAAATAGATATTGCACCTCATCGATTCACTCAAATGTTTTGAGGTGAGTGCGGTACGCTACTGTAGCAGAAAATTACTAAGTTCAAAGTTTGCAACGGGTTTCAGCAAACCTGCTTTTACTGTCGCCTCTTAAAAGGCGAAACTTTCAACAATATACAATTTGGACGCTTTTGTCGTCTCGCTTCTGAGAAAATAAAATTTTAGAGCGGTTCAAGTGCCGCCAGCTCATTTACTTTTTGGTTTTTGGTGTGCTCACCCATGAATAGTCTACAGTGCGTTTTTTTTAACGCGCAACATAGGATTTCACGTGTTAAATTTTTAAGTCCATGTTAGACCATGTTATTTTGGAACTACAAGTATAAAACTTGACGGGTGGCTGTTTCGTACCCTGAAGCTTAAGTAAGTTTACCAATTCGGCCTAAAAAGTGTTAAAAAGCTTGCAAAAAATCATATTTTTTCGAAAAGATTTGATCTTTCCATACTCCCTGTATGTATGATAGGTGCTTGTTGTTTTTGATACTGGCACGGCAGGTAGCAGGTAAAATTTGGCGTAGAAAGTAAAACAGGGTGATCATTAACTTTATATCAAGAAAGTTAAGAACAAAAGAAGTATTTTTATAAGTGAATTGTTGAAAGTGACCTCCGTTTGAAGCCAAACAGTATTCCAAACAATCATAAAATGCCCTTTTGACGTTCAAAAGATGTCGGGTCGTGATGCAGTCAAAATATGTCACTTTACCTGCTACCTGCCCTGCCAGTATAAAAACAACAAGGAACAACAATGCATACAGGGAGTATGGAACGATATAATCTTTACGAAAAAAAATGATTTTTTTCCAGTTTTTAATCACTTTTTAGACCAAATTGGTAGACTTACTTAAGCTTCAGGGTACTAAAGACACACCCGTCAAGTTATAGACTTGCAGTTCCAAAATAAAATGGTCTAACATGGGCTTAAAAATTTAACACGTAAAATCCTATGTTGCGCGTTAAAAAAAACGCACTGTATATTAACGCTATGACCGCCTTTTGTTCTTAATTTTGCTTGAACATCTTTATTGAACAACCAGTTTACCTGAACTCAATTTGTGGAATTTTTCAAATATTGGTGGCAGTGGCAAATTGCGTTATATAATTTTATACTTAAATGTATATACTTTGAAGGGTGTCATAGAAGGAGAAGGAAAATAATAATCTTCACCAACTTAACACTCCACTTTATTGAATCCCTTCGAATTCAATGTAGAATCAAATATAACAGATTTTTGTAGGAACTAACTAGAAAATGATTGAGATCGAAAAACGTAAGCATTGAGCAAGAATCGTCCATCTTGTGTTGTAATCCTGAGTTAAAGTGTCTCGTCATCGCCCTGAAGTCAGGTCCTTGCGTCCTATTCTTCTTTTTGCTTCTTGCCGGCTGACACTGCTGACAGTGTCGCCACAGTACCCCCCGTCCAGCGACAAAGTCGCGAAACGAACTGTTTTCCTTGTCTTAGCTGGCAACGTTGCGGGAGATTTTCGAACTTCTTCAAGGCGCGCATACGAATGTTCGGACTGGATCTGGAAATCATCTGGCAGATAGGCGGGCTTTAGGCGGTCTATTGTGATGTTGTCACTACGATTGCCAAGGTCAATCTTGAAGAACTTGTCACTTCTGGAGATAACACGATGGGGTCCAGAGTAAGGCGCTGTCAAAGGTGGTTTTACTGCATTATTTCGCACAAAAACATGGGAACAACTTGAAAGGTCCTTGGAGATAAAAGTTTTAATCTTGCTATGATCAGATGCTGGTCTAGGTTGAAGTTCTAACATTGTTGCTCTGAGTTTGCTGACCAACTCATTTTCGTTGGCTGGTTCAGTGGATGAATTTAGAAATTCTCCTGGTAGTTTAAGAGTGGTTCCATAAACAAGCTCAGCTGGTGAACAATCAATGTCCTCTTTGAAAATGTTTCGAAGACCCAATAAGGTTATTGGTAAAACTTCAGTCCAACGATCCGACTTGGCTGCAATGAGGCTTGCTTTAAGGGTCCTATGAAAACGTTCAATAAAACCATTTGCTTGAGGATGATATGATGTTGTTTTGATGTGCAGAATACCCAAGAATCTGGAAAGTTCTTTGAACAAGCTTGATTCAAATTGTCTCCCTCTATCCGAAGTAATCTTGCTGGGTACACCAAAACGCGATATCCAAGTAGAAATAAAGGTGGATGCAATGGTGGTTGCTGACATGTCTTTAATTGGAACTGCTTCGGGCCATCTAGTGAAACGATCCATCATTGTTAACACATAACGAAAATCACTGGACGATGGCAATGGTCCAACTATGTCGATGTGGACATGGTCAAATCTGTAGTCAGGCATAGAAATTTTCTGGTGAGCTGTCTTAGTATGTCGGTTGATTTTGGAGCGTTGACAGTTGAGGCATTGCCTACTCCAAAGGGCTACTTCTTTCTTGATGTTTCTCCATACGAAACGACTGGTCAGAAGCTTGATGGTTGCCTTAACACCGGGGTGAGAAATTCCATGAAGCTTTCTGAAAATACTAAGTCGATGTTTTTCTGGGATATAAGGACGAAATTTATTTTCAAAAACATCACAGTAAAGTTGAACATCAGTGCCTGGGATTTGAATCTGTTGAAGATTTAAACTGGAGTCAGTAAGCAGCTGGTTTAGTTCTGCGTCGTCAGTCTGATCTGCAGCTATTGCTTGGTAATTAATCTGAATATCTTCAATACTCGAGATTTCAGGTCTGGAAAGGTAGTCTGCTACTATGTTGTCTGAACCTTGAACATGGCGAATGTCAGTGGTAAATTGTGCAATGAAATCTAAATATCGAAACTGTCTAGGAGTGCACTTGTCACTTTTTTGATAGAAAGCAAAAGTGATTGGTTTGTGGTCAGTAAAAACAGTAAATCTGCGGCCTTCTAACATGAATCGAAAGTGTTTAATAGCAGCATAAATGGCGAACAGTTCTCTGTCATAAGCACTATACTTAGCCTGAGCAGTATTTAACTTCTGAGAGAAAAAAGCCAATGGTTGAAGTTGATCATTGTTCTTTTGTTGTAAGGAGGCTCCTACAGCAAAATCCGACGCATCTGTAGACAGAATGAGTTGAGCAGAAGGTAAGGGATGTGACAAAAAGGTGGCTTCAGCGAGGATTTCCTTACAGCTCTCAAATGCCTTCACTGCAACATCAGTCCAAGTTATTGGTTGCTGTTTTTTCTGCTTACCTTTAAGTAAGTCATGTAATGGTGCTTGAAGCTCAGCAGCCTTGGGAATGAATGAACGGTAGAAATTTAACATCCCAAGAAACCGTCGAAGTTGCTGAGTGTTGTTGGGCTTGGTAAAATTCCGTATAGCAGAAAACTTCTCGTCTGTTGGTTTGATGCCCTCTGCCGAAACTTCATGACCTAAGAAAAGAACTTTATTTTGGCCAAAAACACATTTTGACGAATTTATTAAAATTCCATATTGGCATAAACGTTCGAATACCATACGTAAATGTTCTAAATGTTGATCGGCTGACTCAGAGGCAACAAGGATGTCGTCAATGTAGACAAAACAGAAATCCAAGTCACGGAAAATTTCATCCATAAACCTCTGAAATGTTTGAGCAGCGTTTCTGAGCCCGAAGGACATGTACACAAATTCGTACAGACCAAACGGTGTTGTCACTGCAGTCTTATGTATATCATCAGCAGCAATCGGTATTTGATTGTAAGCGCGAACCAAATCCAGGGTGGAAAATAGTTTCTTGTTGGCCAATCCATGAGTAAAGTCCTTGATGTTGGGGATCGGATAAGAATCGTGAACGGTACGAGCATTAAGAGCTCGATAGTCTCCACACGGTCTCCAAGAAGTGTCCTTTTTGGGAACAAGATGCAAAGGTGAGGACCAGCTACTTTTTGATGGGCGGATGATTCCTTGTTCCAACATGGATTGAAACTCCTCTTTGGCGATGACAAGTCTGTCAGGTGCCAAACGTCTAGGGCGAGCTGATGCAGGTGGGCCAGGGGTAGTTATAATGGTATGAACAGTGTTGTGTTTGGCTTTGGAGTGTTGGTTGCGTGGCTGGGTAAGTGATGGAAAATTTTTGAGAAGTTTGTGGTACTCTGTAAGGACAATCATAGTTTGAATGAAAGGACCGTAAGAATTGGCATTATTTCCAATGGTTGATAGGCCAGTTGTCCTGTCAAAGATTGCGAGCTTTCTGCTATCTACAATAATGTTGTAAAAAGATAAAAAGTCGATTCCCAAAATTGGATGTGAAACATCGGCCACAAGAAATGTCCAACGAAAGCTTCTGCGAAGTCCAAAGTCCAAGGTGAAAGTACGCTGTCCGTAGGTCGAAATTTCTGAGTTGTTGGCTGCCAAAAGCTGGTAATTGGAGCGAGGACGCCTTTCTTTAAGCAAAGTGTATGGAAAAATGGAAACCTCGGCGCCGGTGTCCACTAAAAAACGAATTTTTGATGAATTGTCAGTCACAAATAAGCGGCGCGGGTTTGAGGAGGGTAGAAAACCCGCCGCTACTGGTTCTCCCCCCTTGAGTTTTCCGAGATAGTGAAAGAACATGGGCTATTACATTTTTTTGCTTTATCACCGAATCTGGAATGATAATAGCAAAGAGTACTTTGGTTCGAGGCCCTGTTGGTTGTCGTTCTCTCTGATGTCCTAGATCTGGAGCGTGGTTGTCTATGACAACAACTTTTGGTCTCCAATCTGTCCAGACGCTTAACAATTTCAGCCAATTGTTTGTGTATATCAGAATCTACACTAGAAACTGTACAAGCTAAAGATGGTGTACATACCTCATGAATTTTGTCAGCTAATTTGGCTAAGTTGTCTAGTGACATACCTTCCTGAGTGGTTAGAATTGTCTGAATCTGCTGGGGAAGTCTTCCAGTCCATAATGTTCTGAGAAAGTCCTCTGGAAGGGAAGTTGGTGCTAAACTCTGCAGCTTCCTGAGGTACTCGGATGGCTTTCGATCACCCATTTCTTCCTGTTGAAGAAGCTGGTGGATTTTTTGGTGTTGAGAAGCGGATAGTCTCTGTATGAGTTCCTGCTTAATAGTTCCATATTGATTGGCAGTAGGAGGTTGTGCTATTAAGTCACGCACGAGTTGGACTTGGTTAAAGTCTAGGTTAGCCACAACAATATTATATTTGGTGTTGTCATTCACAATACCACTAATAGCAAACTGACTGTCTAACTGAGCAAACCATAGTGCCGGTTCGTTTGGCCAAAAAGGTGGTACTTTTAAGGATACTCTCTCTACCATGTGGGTAGGAGCTGGTGCTGCAACTGAAGGTGATAGAGATGATGAAGTACCTTGTTGTTCCGTAGCCATTGTGGTGCGAGAGTTGTGAGTTTTCGAATGGTTCAGCGTTCTAGAACGTCCAAAAAGTAAGTCTGACTCTGGCTTGTAGATTCTTTTGTGTCGGGGTCACCAATGAAGGGTGTCATAGAAGGAGAAGGAAAATAATAATCTTCACCAACTTAACACTCCACTTTATTGAATCCCTTCGAATTCAATGTAGAATCAAATATAACAGATTTTTGTAGGAACTAACTAGAAAATGATTGAGATCGAAAAACGTAAGCATTGAGCAAGAATCGTCCATCTTGTGTTGTAATCCTGAGTTAAAGTGTCTCGTCATCGCCCTGAAGTCAGGTCCTTGCGTCCTATTCTTCTTTTTGCTTCTTGCCGGCTGACACTGCTGACAGTGTCGCCACAACTTCATTGACGTGGTTTCTAATTTTGAGGTTAATTAAAAAGAAGAACGTTAATACAATACAACCTAACCTTAAAATTTGTTGCCTAAATGGATTTGACAGTAACACAGAATTTTTGTGTTTTTTTGTAGATATATTGAAATCCGGGAGTACTTTTAAAGTGTACTAATTACATTTCTATTTATTAGTGTAATCACCAATTTTTAATACTAATTACATCGTTTAATAGTACAGAAATTGGTTAAAATGTTTTCAAGAAGTTTACTAAAATCGGTGAGTACTGAATCAATTTGTTTTCCAAAATCCTGCAAAAACAGTTTAGAATAGTGTGTATTGCATAATTTGTCACAAATTTGTATATTGCGTAGTCCTCTCCAGTATCTTGATGTCTATTGTAAACACTTACCATAGTTTGTTGATAATATAGTTCCCTGCAAGTATTTTCAATCAAAAATACTGATTAGTATTTGTTCTGTTCACAATAATCACTTTATACATGGCTCAACTTTAGAGGGAGAGACTTCAGATGTATCTACTCTTGTGATTTGAACACAATACAAAATGATTAATCATTTTTTAGGTTCCAAAACTAATCCAAGCAGTCAATCCTGCAGTTAAGCTGAATAATGTTGTAAGGAATATTTCAATATGTAAGTATTTTTTACTACCTAACTGCTCAACTTTTACCAAATAACTATTTTCAGCATCTTCATTCTTCACTCCCAGGGTGCAAGAACCTGCCCCAAACTTTTCAGGCATTGCCGTAATTTCGTCAGACTTTAAAAATATCTCACTAAGTGATTACAAGGGCAAATATGTTGTTTTGGTGTTCTATCCACTTGATTTGTGAGTTATTTCATTATTTCACTATGTAATCAGAAATAATGTGAGATTTTTTCATAGCACATTTGTTTGCCCAACTGAACTGATTGCATTAAATGACAAAATAGAAGACTTTAAGAAATTGGGAGCTGAAGTTATTGGGTGCTCTGTAGATTCACATTTTACTCATTTAGGATGGATGAATACAGACAAAGCTGTAAGTGACTTAATACAGATTTTTAGATAAATATTTAAAAAATTGTGTGATTAACAGAAAGGTGGACTAGGACAACTAAGATACCCACTTCTTTCTGATCTCAATAAAACAATTGCCAGGGACTATGGAGTGTTGTTGGAGAAAGATGGTATTGCCTTGAGGGGAATGTTCATAATTGATCCAAATGGAATTTTGCGGCAAATAACGATTAATGACTTGCCAATTGGACGGTCAGTGGATGAGGCTTTAAGAATAATAGAAGCACTGAAATTTGTGGAAGAACATGGAGAGGGTAAGTCTACTACTTTAAACTGTTTTGGTTTTGGAATTTACAACATGATCTAAAATGTCAATTAGGTATAAAATGCATTATCTTATCAAAGAATCAGAGTTAGGGAAAAAAGTATTTTAATGCTATAATAATGATTATTAATTAAAAGTGAAACCTAATAAATAATACAAATTAAATGTATTTTGTAGTATGTCCAGCCAATTGGAGAAAAGGTGATAAAACCATCAAACCAGACCCCAAAGGCTCACAGGAATACTTTTCATCTCAAAACAAGTAATGTTAGCATTTTTGTGCCTTATGCAATAGAAATTTAAAATTTGTCTATTTATGGGGATTACTGGATTATTGTTATCTTATGCATTAAATTTTTTGGTTTACCTTGTGCATTTTTATAAGTAGTTTGCTACTACCACCTAATCTAGTCCTCTTTTTCTTGCATTAACTGATAAAACTTGGGCACAGATTCTGGCCAAACACAGTATTACGAAATACCTTTGTTAATAGAGCAAATACAGAAATGATTAAGTTATTTTTACAAGAAAATATTTTGTGAAATTGATCGATCATAGGTAAATAAAATTTTAATAAATCAAACCTTACAACTGCAAAAAGTCAAATCAATCACTGCGTCTGACACGAAGTATATTGACGGTCTTAACAATACAATCAAGCTTGTTATAGATAGGAAAATTGATTGACAAGTTAAGACCTTTTTTGCGTCTGTATTATTATTATTACTAGGTATTAAAATTGACTGGAATAGTAGGTCAATACAGTTAACAAATAATAATCCATATTAGTTTTTTTTTTTTTTTCAAAAAACTAGACAGCTAAATAAAACATTTTAAGTGATTTAATAAAATAATCAAAAATATATTTCATTTAAATATTACGTCCTAGTAAATATCACAGATAGGTAATTGTAATAACTTGGCAATGTCCAGTCCAATATTACAAATAACAACTCAACAAGAATTATACTGTTGATCGAACCATTCTGGCACCAGAGGCCGCTAAAAGTGTTTGTTGCTGTTGCCTTGTAGCAACTACCATCCTTTTCTCAGCCACCTTCAAGTAGCAAAACCAAGCCACTAATGGAATTACGACCAACGCTAAAGGTATCAGAAACAACAAACGAAACGAATTATTTCCGTTATCGTTATCCGGCACGTTTATGGTTACGTTTTTATAGTCTTTACCGTACTCGGTCATGGCTAAACACGCATAAAAACCACTATCCAAATCCTTAGCGTTGAAAATGTTAATTTTGCTTATGTGTATCTGGCCTACGCTGTATGATGTCGCGTTGACGTTTGGATGACAATAGCACACATTATCGTATTCCAGTTCACATTTCGATCCGTAACACTTTTTGAACCAAAATATGCTTGGGGGAATCATACTGGTCACATTGCACTGGATGGTAAACTCAATGTTTAGTTGAGTGGTGATGTTCGATGTTTTCAAGGAATTGATCGAAGGTGGTGGTAGATTGTAACTGTTTTCCTCTGTAAAAATCCACTGAAGTAGGGAAAAGAAGTTGTGGATTGTACTCACCAACTACTTCAATAATGACTGATTTTTTGACCACCCCCTTTTCAACGCATCTGTATAATCCGCTGTGAGTTTTGTTCAGTGATTCGATGTAATAACGGTGGTGCCTCCAGATCTTCGTCCGGTTTACTTTTTCTTTCAAATTATTGTTTATCAGATCTTGATAGTTGCATACTAGTTCACATTCCTGGAAATCAAATAATTAGGAGTTCAATGTAAAGTAAAAGTCCATGGAGGTGTATGAATACCAAATTGGAAAGAAGATACACAGTCTACATAAAAATCAATAAAAAAACACATTACAAATTTTTGTCGTTGAGCATTTTTTGCTAAGGCTAAATAAAATTTATTTTGGAGAAGACTGTGTTCTTTCCAATTTGGTAATTATACAGGTTTGTTTGTTATTTTTTATGTAATGATTTCTCAGTGTTTATAAAATCCACTGAACAACCTAAATAATCAATCATATTTCGATTTTTAATACCGAAAACAGCTGGTATGTTGTGTAAAAATAAATGTGGGATTATCGAATTAAAAATTGATTGAACACGTGTAAATCCAAACTATAGTCATGTTTTGACATCATTTTCATGGTATAACATTAAATTAGCAATCTATTGAACAAATTTCTTAAATTAGAATATTCTGCTTACCTTAATTTCCCAAAAAACGTCCTTTGAATGACGATTACCGCATTTGAGAGAATACGCAGATCCAAATTTCACTCGATCTACCTTGGGTTCTTCATTAAATGGAGAATCATTGGAAAACCCTGAAAGAAATAGATTTGTTCAGTGAATCAGTCAAGAATAGGCTGATCCAGCATAATGGTTTTAAGGTCATAATTTATGGAAGTTAGTAGCATTGAGTGTTATGATACGATTTAGTATGTACAGCCACCTTAAATTGACTAAAATTTCAGGTACAGTGGCAAGAACATGGAATAAAATAATAAATGTTCATGTTATACAGTTTTCAAGTAGATAATAAATAATTAATAGCACTAATCCCAGTTGACTGCACGTCATAATAATTAGGTATTTCAAATAGTATGTTGATGATTGTCACTTGACTAGTAATTGCCATAATTGGTTAAATTGTATGCAAAGATTGAAAAAACTGTGGTAGTAAAATATTATTATTAATTTGATATTAATTAATTAAACCCAGCTAACTACTTTTGTCTATTAAAGCAGCTTTCAGCTTGCTGTTTTTTTGACCAATCACAGACTTAACAGCTCTTTGTTGATTGACAAGATCCAATAATAGCGTAGGAGTTGATTGCCCAATATTGCACTAATATTCAATATTGGAAATATTGTGTGAATTCCCTCTTTATTATGTTTGTAGTATTTACTATGATTTATGCACAACTAGATAAGATAAAAGGGCCTAAGAAATGAATGAACAAACACGCGTTAATATAATATTATAACCACGTATGTCGTTTAATAAGCATATTTGTTTACAACAATTCTTGAAAGGTTATCACACATCACTTCTGGGAACGCAATTTTGCGGTCAAATTAATAGATAAATTAGCGTTTTTTTATTTAACGAGATGTTTTATAACATTCCAATGCTGTACAGAACAGAGTAAAGTTTCAAAAGCAAATATTTTATTTTTTCTTTAACGGATTTATAAATAAATATACATCACACCTCTGTAATTGCTTCAGATAATAATTTGTGAAATATATTGATTTATGGTGATACGATTTTAATGTGATAATGTCATAGGAGCTAAATCACTGGCAATGAAATATGATATAGCTTTCAATGAAATCTTTAAATCAAACATTTTATTTTGTTAAATTACAATTTTTCTAATCTGTTATTTTATGTTAGTGAAAAGGATCACACATTTAAAGTATACTTACAATGATGTAATAAAAGCTATTTGCAATACCATATTAAACTTACAAATTCCTGAGTACTTATTTTTATTATTGACTTATAGGGATAATCTTAGCAAACATTTTTAAACAAACTAATACCGCTATTAAAGGATATATTTATAACATGACCATCAAACTGTCCATCAAAAATTACCTTCAATATCAAAACTGCTATAAAACTGGATAATATTTATAGATAAACTCTAAATAATTCCTCATCGGCAATTTTGCAATATTCAATAAATAGGCTCATCAAAGGTATTTATTATTCATTGGCTTCCTATCAAAACAAATCATATATTATTTGGAGTTTACGACACTTTTACGACTTAAAAGTTTACTTGTCAGGTAGTAAAAAGTTGTAAAATTAAATATACCGTTAGCTGCCTAACCTTTTTAAGACGGACTTTTCAGATTTTTTAGGGTGCAAAAAAAACACTTACCGTCAATGTCCATCAAGTCCTGGGCCCAGGTGACTAAAGTCAAAAAACACGCAACGTAGTACACTTGCGCCTGTTTGACTACCATCATACTGTCATTGCAATTAACAGGTTGAAAAAGTTTATGACTTATTAATATAGTCCAGGATAAAGTTTGCTGAAAACGGTAATCTAAAGAGGAGCGTTGAACACTAAGCGCCTTGCTCGGTTTACTTAAAATTCACCGGATCTGTTTTCGATCACACAATCCAAACATTTATCGAAACGTCACAACAAACACCGGGAGCTGGTATTTTATAGGCGAGCCAAGATATTTTCGCTTAAGACGCACGCTGAATGTTTGTGGAAATACTCTATATTATAACAAACCGACATGAAAATAAATGATGTTTTGAATTCGCGTCTTCTTGATGTTGAATTAACTTCCAGTGGTGTTCCAGTTATACAGTTGATAAAAATGGTTTTTAAATATCCGGTAAAGCTACTTTAACACAAAACACTAGTTAACCGAAGAACACACTAAAGCTGGCTTGATGCTTACTAGGAAAAGCTTATCTTGTTACAGTCTGAGATGGTCTACGCCTCTGGTCAGCTAATCCCACCAAGGCGAACAATTAAAAATCCAACATTGCGCTAATCTAATCTATTTTTGTACCCCGTAATATTCAGATTTTCAGATGTTCTACTTGACTCGCGCCCGAATAAACTACTGTTCAATTACACAGTATGTATATCAATAAAATAGGTACATACATATATTGCGATAAGGGGGAGATAACACCATCTGACAATATAGTCGATAGAGGATTATCGATTAAGCCTATTAGTATTAGCCTGATATTTTTGGTTTAAGAGGACCATCTTGATAAATACCTATCTATGCTTGAAAACCGTATTTTACATTCACTTAATGGTTTGAACTGTTGTTTTTCCTCCACCACACAAAACATATGCAAAGACCTACAATAAAACCTAAACTATACACATACGGTTTGTCGACACCATTTACCACCATATTCATTACCATTATCTTTGTGTATTTTGCGAGGCTTCATTCCGTTTATTTTAATTCGTAATCCCGGCAAAAAATATTCCGAATGTTTTACAAACATTGTAAAACATTTACGATATTTTATCATCGTAGCACTCAGCACGTTGCTTCATGCCATGCCTGTATACATGAGGTAGTAAAAGGATTCCAATTTTTCGTGACAGTAGTAAAAATATTTAATATTGGATTAGACTTGCGATATGAATGCAACTCAAACGCAAAACTGACTAAACACAGAACCAGATAAGAAAATTATGTTAGCCAGGAAGTGTAAATTATCTTTTTAAGCAAAAATTCACATTAAAGTTAGTTTTAAGTACTAAATTTGTTTTATGTTTGACCTCTGAAGAGTCAATTTTCGAAATAAAGCTTGTTTTAGTGAAATCCGCCGTTTTTTGTCAAAATTGACAATTTTTTAATGTGCCCCAGAATGGTTTCAATGCACAGCAAAAAGGGCATATTTACCCCAAAGAACTTTAAATTTAGATTCTTATCTGGTAAGTAAGCTGCATAGATATGAATTTTTAACTGATCACTGCCTTCACCAGTAAGTACAGTCATTAAGTTCTGGTTTAAAAAGTTGTTTCATATTTTTCCTACCAAATTTGTGTTCAACCCATTTGTACTTTTTCAACCTAATCAAAAGTGACAGACTCTTATACTTTGTAGTGGTTTTGTTACTAAATTGAACAGAAATTACCATATTAATTACAAAGTAATTGTATTTTTCTGCTTTTTAGATTATTTTTCCAACTAACAGAAATTAGACATACAACAATGTGGGACAAATGAGACACTTACATTTTTAATAATGTACGTTTTTGAAAATCACTAATAACACTTAAATAACAATTTCTAAATATAAAATAATCATACTTTGGTGTAACCAGCTGTCTGCTTGTGTTGTTTTTCCATGTCAATTTGTTTGATTCTGGCATAGCCTGCACTAGCAGCCAGAATAATCAAATTTGAAAACCACCACATAAACGATTTGGTCTCCTGATACCAATAAGTTGCTAATACTGTTTGTGCACAAGCTTTGGCTGTGCCTGATATGTTATGAGTCAATGCTGATGTGTACTGAAACATTATGAACAAATTAGCCACTTTACTGATTATATTGGTGACATTCGTAATACCTTAATTTGTAGAGATGTAAAGAACCCAATCAAAAATCCACAAAGTCCACCTCCTATCAGAATACCCCAAAAATACAGGTCGTTTAAACGTGGATAATTGAGAACTATGGGAATTTCTCCAGATAGTGCAATTATAGGCATAAATAAAATTGATGCATAAATATTATTGGCATATTGCAACAACCAAATTTCACCATCAATCTTAGGCAATACTTTTTTAGTTAATATAGAAAACAATGATAGTGAAAATGAGCCTAAGATACCAAATATGGTCCCTGCTACAGACAAACTACCTGTTAAAACATATCAATTGAGAATTAATAAAAAAATTGAGCAACAGTAAAATACCAGCAAAATGTTCCTGGTCAACCCCCAGCCAAAACCCAATTACAATAATGGCACAACATAGCATACATTTTTTGGAAGTTTTCTCTCCCAAAATAAGGAATGTAAGTATCACATTGAATATAGTGGTTAAAGACCTTCCTATATAATAGAAAGCCACTGAAACATACTTCAGACATAGGTTATTGGTGGCTATCATGGAAGTGAACATGATAGAGACTGGTAATATCTGAAAAACACAAAATTTTATACATTTTACAGAATTGGATTTTTTCTGTAGAAAATTGGAAGAAAAACCTCAAGCACTACTACATATAACTACACAGACACTATTTTATCTTATCATATAAGCTGTTGGATTAACCCTATAGCTAACACATAAAATCTTTGCTGTAATCAAACACACTTTTTCTCATTTAAACTGCTACAAACAGTGTCTGATAAAAATACTCATCATGTTTGATAGCCACATGATCAAGTAAATTAATCTTACTTGTCTTATCACTTGTGGGTCCCAAATATTCTTTTGTGGAAAACTAAACCTGTCTGGATATAAAATACTCAACGTCTTTTTCCCATAACATATGAGAGCTGTCACCAGAGTCTGACTAAGATTAATACACATAGGGGCATCAAGTTCAATATTACTTAGCAGTGTTTTATTCATAAACACTGTGGATATTGAAATTATCCTAAAAACATGTTATAAGCAAGTTGAAATAACAGCTAATATATAACAATTGTAGGGCCTTACCAATATCCACTTACTACAAAGAAAATGGTAATGTATTTACCCAGCAAACTCTCATCTGCACTCATCTTTTCAACTTTTCAAAATAGATGAATTTTTAATTAAAATAAAACATTTACAGCGTGGCAACAGGTAAAAATGTTTGATGGTAATGTTGAATATATTGCTAAATGTTCAGTAAAACTTATCATTGTAACATAATACTAATTTTATAACTACAAAAATGAAAAATTGTTTTCGTGGCTAAAGTTATTTACTATCTTAAGTCTAAGAAAAAAGTTGGGTTATGACTTATGTCATTGGTTAGGTGACAAACTTAAATGTCAAATATTTTTGCGATGTTGTCAGAGCTCTTCTAATTTGCTCAAACAAAATTTTCAATGAATTCAAACAGAATCTGCGTGTCTGGATGGGAACTGCTCTTGGTCTATTGAAATTCGTTATTTTCTACAAAAGCAATCCTACGAAGTTTTCACAAAACAGTATTTTTAGGTTCACTTCTTATTTTTTTTATTATTATCAGATTTCAGATTACTCTGCTAGAATTTAGCTGATACAGTCTGCCTTTTAAAAAAGGTTCTAACCGATTCTAGGTGTCAAAGGGTCTTTGCCGCCTAAATTACTATTTTACATTATTAATAATTAAACTCGCTACTAATCGATGAATCATGATAAAAATTGATAAAAAAATACGCAATGCAAATCAATGAATACATTGACAAGTACATCTACATAGAAAATAAACTGTACCACCTTGTATATGTCATTGAATGCGGTTTTTTACCTTTTTCTGCCTTTTTACCGCATTTATTTCAAAGGCAACGTGCAGATCACGCCATTTAAAAGTTGTGGCAACATTGCATTTGGTTGTGCGTCTTTACCGAAGCGCTGTACGACGTTGCCACATGTTTTTCACTAGCCTGCGTTTTGGCATTTGTTTTGCTACTTTTCGTTTTCGTACCGGCAAACACAAATATCAACCGAATCCAGAATTGCTTGAGTTTGAGTCTACTTATTTATTCAGTGTTTGTTTTTCGTGTGGTGGCTTGTGTAAGTATATTGTTTGATAAACTCTAAATACTACCAGAAATACCGGTTTAATTTTTTTAAGTCTTTAGTAGTATCTGTTTCTGGTAGTTTAGTCAGTTCATTTGTTTTACTTCATTTTTTTAAGGCAACAAAACAAATCACACACATAATAGGACTTTGGTGCATGTTTTAAAACACAACTTGGTTTAGGAAAGTTTAGGGTAAGCGGCAACGTGGCGCAAAAGAAATACATCGCACTCCTATTTCGGCTTCGGCATTCGTCATCGCCGTTTGCCGTTCGTTCGTGTCGGTCGCCATGTTTTGAATAGGCGATACGACCTTGTGAGTGTAAAATGCCAAAAATATTTAATACTTCAGACAATTTCTTCATTACGTGAAGTTACTAAATATTCCTCATAGTCCAGAAATATCATTTGTGTTGTTTATAATAGCGGATGGCATCGTTGAACCGGGATATTTCCTGATAACAATCATGGTAAGTTTCAGCAAACATACGAGACCAATATGGCGTCCAGTAGTAAAATTTCTTTGTTCATAAAATCCGTAAATATTTTAAAGGGTTATAATCGGGCACTGTAGGTTGCAAAACCGTGCAAATTCACGTAAAAAAAGCGAAAAGGCATGTTACCACGAATTACTACGCGAAAAAACTCTTGGAATTGAACCCGAAAAGTTACTGGAATTTCCGGGGCGGCTCTATTGATTTTTCTCCGAATTTAAGACCTGATTAATCCCAGACCCGCCCTCTATTTGTAGACTTTAACTGAATATTCTCTTACGAAGTATTTCACAATATTTACTCACCAAACGTTTCAATTTTGATGGCATTTCAAAATTTTAATTAAGGGCGCGATTTTTAAAACATTACGTCACAGTGTTGCCGCTATTGAAATATTGCGATGCCGTTATCGACAATGTTGCCATATGCATTGGCGGTTAATATTTTAATATTTTTGATTTGTTGTCGTTTTATATTCCTTCTCAAAATCTGTATTCGTTTTACTTGCGTTTATAAACTGCTTTCTGAAAATGAATCAGTAGGTATATTTACTTTTCAGAAGTAAACAGTTTTATTGTTTATTGATGCTTATTTTAATGCTTAGTTTTCATTTCTATTAATATATGCAAAAGAAGAAAAATGTTTTAAATACTTTATCAATTATTGTATATATTGGTTTGTGTTATGGCCCTCTTTGGAGGCAACAAAGCAGATTTGCCTGTGCAATGAAATATTTTTGACAGTGTCCAAATTTGTGGGTTTGTCAATTTACGTCATATTAACTTTGCTTGCCCCATGGAGTTACAAATTAAAGAAGCTGTGTAACTTCAACATGAACTTGTTGATATACCCCATTTTAATATATAGGTTTGACATAAAGGTACACAAGTACTATTCATGATGATTTTGTTTTATTGAAAAAAGGACCATCCATTCTGTCCTTTTTACATATGAGAACAATCGAGGCATTTGTCTGAATTTAAATTCAATTCATTTGTAGGACATTAACAAAACTAGACCATTTTTTAACCAAGTTTTTGTCTGTTTCAGTCTCAGTTTAACCAGTGATGAGTGACGACACCCCGGGGGTAGGGCAGGGTGCTCTGCCCCCGCGAGAAGGTCAAGTCCTTCGCACCCCCACGGCGGCAGAGCGCCCTACTGCCATGAGATTGACCCAGGTTGCAGGAGGTCAATATGTCTTAACCACCCAGCAGTCTGGTGTTCCAGCATTGGCTCAGGTGAGAATATTTGGGAATAACTCAGTAGTTGCAATTGCAAACTTAGTAGTTTCTTATAAATTCAATTTGATCAGTGTGGATTATTGTAACTGTACAACTTATTATACAAATGATTTTGAGAAAATAAATAAGGCATTATATAGAAAAATAGTCTCATTGTGTACTTCCTAAGTATCCTTCCATGTGTTTAAATTCTTTTTCTTTACACAAAGCAGGTTTATCTATATGGATTTATTGGAAATAATCAAGTGAAGAAAAATTGTAGTATTGAAAACCTACAGTTTTGGGTGAAAAGCTTTTATTGTTATTTAGGTGAAATTTGGAAATTTATATAAATTTTCCAGTATAATAAAACAACTTTGTTTTCAGCATTGTAAGGTAATGAAATGTATTTTTCGGTATAATGCCTCCAGTACCAGTCTTATTTGCTTACCTATATTTTGTACTTTATTTACAGGATGGTACTCTTTTTTGTTTATTTTAGCATTAATACTTCATGACTGGAATATATGAAAACATTTTTGTGTTATTACCATTGGTTAAAGACTTATTTTTGGAAGCCTGTTTTCACACAAGCAATTTACACTTATTGGTATATTTTTTCAAGCTCTTTGAAACCTGCAACCAATTTGTTTAGCATGGAACATTCTAAACAAATATTTTATCTAAATAGCTATGAAATATAAAAATTTGCTTTATGAATAAATTCAAATATTTGATGTATAATTTGGTTGTTAAAGCAGCTGAGTCCTGGAACTCTACCAAACGTACAAGGAGGCGTAACTCATATCCTAAGTATCAGTCCATCAAGAGGGCAGACCTCATCATTACGACCTAGCTTAAGCAATCAGTCCATAGTAAATGTATTAACTAAAGGAAGAGGGGCGCCTAACGTCCGATTGCAGTTGTTTCAAAACAGCGATGGTGGCGCAGCGAGCTCGTCATCAGGTTTGTTTTTTTAAAAGTGTTGTTCAGTTAGTAGGAATTTACGTTTTATGATATTTTAGGCAACACGCCTACTCATTCTCCTTCCGTACAATCGAGGTCTGTAAAACGTCCACTTTCTTCAACGCCCGAAAAAAAAGACACTTACTCCTCAAAATTACAGCGTGTTATGAACCACAGGATTGTTAGATCCAAGTTGGTAAAAGAAAAGTATGCCGAACATCTTACAGAACTGTTTTATCTCGAGACTGGAGGAAATATTTTGGATCTGTATCAGTATGCAAAGCGACCGAAAACGCAAAGTTATTTAACTTACATGCGGGAGCATGCTATAGAACCAAAAGAACATGCAGATGGCACCCCTTCTGTTACAATTCCTCATACTACTCCAAGTACGCCTTCCGCAACTGCAGCTAATTCGTTACCTGGCATTTCTGTAAATAACACGCCTGTACAAGAAAACCCTACAACACCTCAGGCCAGTTTTGCTTCAACAATTTCGGTTAATTCCGAAAACTCCTCGTTCACTAAAGCTAACAGTTTTACAAGTAGTCAGGAACAAATTGTTGAAAAAGCGAAACAAGAAGCGTACGTCGTGCAGAGAATAAACGACCTGCAAAAAGAAGGACTGTGGTCGGAAAAACGACTTCCAAAACTTCAAGAAATGCCCAGGGCTAAAGCGCACTGGGACTTTTTACTGGAGGAGATGGTTTGGCTAGCGGCCGACTTTGCTCAGGAGCGAAAGTGGAAAAAGGCCGCTGCTAAAAAGTGTGCTCGAATGGTGCAGAAGTATTTCCAAGATAAGGCAGTGGCTGCCCAGAAGGCGGAAAAAGCACAAGAACAGCATCTGAAACGAATAGCTTCGTTTTGTGCAAAAGAAATTAAAGTGTTCTGGAATAATGTGGAAAAACTTGTAGAGTATAAACAAAACACCATTCTGGAAGAGAAACGAAAGAAAGCCTTGGACCAGCAGCTGAGTTTTATTGTAGATCAAACGGAGAAGTACTCTCAGTTGTTGGCCGAAGGAATGAATAAATCTGTTGCTGATACGCCATTGAGTAATCCAGCATCGCGGTCTGCTTCAAGGCCGCAGTCGGACGACGAATTTGACCCAGAAGAACAGAGCGACGAAGATGATGAGGAAACCATAGAACAAGAGGAAGCAGCGTTAGAAAATACGGATCAATCGGCGGAGGTTGAAGCCTTACAACGAGAATCTCAGATGGAACTAGACGATCTACTTGAAGACGATTTTCTGAGGAACTACCTTATAAATAGGGATAATATAAAGTATGGTCTCTAACACGGAATTATAAAACTTATTTCCTTACTGATGTTCTGTATTTTTAGACTCAGCGGGTCAGAAGATTCAGATAATGAGAGTGAAGGTAAGAAAAGCAAGAAGTCTGATCAGGAACAAAAAGGAAAGTCCATTAAAGAGAAAGTATTGTCAGACAAAGAATCCGACTCGGAATTGTCTGAGGAAGAGTCAGCCTCTGATGATGAGGATAATTCAGAAGACACCCAACATTCACAAACTGAAAATCAGAGTCTTAAACTGTTGATGGATGATGATACCCAAAGTGACTTAGGAAAATCAAAGACTGATGAAAAAGATGACCTTATAAATGATGCTGCAGCTATTGCAGAGAGTATTCAGCCTAAAGGCAATACTTTGTCTTCCACTACAGTTTCTACGAAAATTCCTTTTCTGTTGAAATTGCCTCTTAGAGAATACCAGCACATTGGTTTAGACTGGCTTGTAACGATGTACGAGCGAAAACTGAACGGCATCCTGGCTGACGAAATGGGTTTAGGAAAAACTATCCAAACAATCGCTTTGTTAGCCCATTTAGCGTGCGAGATGGGTAACTGGGGGCCCCATCTTATTGTAGTACCTACTTCTGTTATGCTTAACTGGGAAATGGAATGCAAGAAATGGTGTCCTGCTTTTAAAATTCTTACCTATTATGGATCGCAAAAAGAACGGAAAATGAAAAGAACTGGCTGGACTAAACCAAATATGTTTCACATTTGTATCACATCATACAAATTGGTTATACAGGACCATCAAAGTTTTAGAAGGAAGAAGTGGAAGTACTTAATTTTGGATGAGGCTCAAAATATAAAAAACTTCAAGTCACAAAGGTTGGTACTTAACTTTCAGTGCCAACTGTATTTTATGATTATTTTTGTCTTCAGGTGGCAGCTGTTATTAAATTTTCAGACAGAAAGAAGGCTTCTATTAACGGGTACTCCATTACAGAACAATTTAATGGAGTTATGGTCATTAATGCACTTTTTAATGCCAAACGTCTTTCAGTCTCACAGGGAGTTTAAGGAATGGTTTTCTAATCCGGTAACTGGGATGATCGAAGGGAATTCCGAGTATAACGACAGTATTATTAAAAGACTGCATAAAGTAAGTTGACAGAAATCAAATAGTTGGAGCTAATAGAGTTTGCTTTAAGGTGCTGAGGCCATTTCTTCTGAGAAGGCTGAAATCGGAAGTAGAGAAACAAATGCCCAAGAAATACGAACATGTCGTTATGTGTCGGTTATCTAAGAGGCAGAGGTTTCTGTATGACGATTATATGTCTAGAGCAAAGTTAGTGTTAATTAGTTGATTCTTAGACTAAACTAAACAAATAACTTAATATTTTCAGAACGCGAGAAACTCTTGCCAGTGGTAACTTACTTAGTGTGATAAACGTGCTTATGCAGTTACGAAAAGTATGTAATCATCCTAACTTGTTTGAAGTTAGACCTACAATTTCCCCGTTTCAATGTGATAGCATCAAATTGCACATACCTTCCATAGTATATTCAGCTTTGCAATATGACGTGTTTAAGGTTTGTTTCATTTTTTTTTTGTATGAATTGTTTTAATAGTTAGCTTTTAACACCAACAGCATGTGAATTTATACGCCATGAATTTGATGCTAATAATGCTGGAAATGCATTTGGGAGCATATCAGTGTTACCGAATGCGTCAGTCTGCCAAAAAAGTGATACCGCTTGACCGGCACTCCGCCGATGGTCAGCCCCCTTGTCCGCCTTGCAAACTAAGCATGAAAGTAAAAGTACGCGATCCAAAACAGGAAGAACCGAAGAAAGAACCGCTTCCTGCTCAACAAGTACATCAAATACGGAGCGTCACCGGTCCATCTAATGTTAAAATGAAAGTGGCGGGTTTGCAAGTCGTCAGTCAAGTGTTAAAAAGTAAGTTGTCCTCAACTTTTAATCGAACTTCTTTTTAAATTAATTAACTACTCACATGATGAAACACTTACCGAGACCTTGACTTGGGGTCTTCCCACTGTGAAAGCTCGAGGCATTTGTCTGATAACAACCAATATTCAACATTATGATTAAATTTGCATTTTTTAATCACTAACAACAATCATTTTTTTTTGTAGCGGTACCCCTCATTAATATCACGCAAGCAGGCGGACAAGTTCAAATAGGCACCCCCATTAACGTTTCCTCCGTTTTGAAATCCAGTGATAAGGCACCCACTAGTTTTGCCCAATTGGTCCAAACATCAACCGGAAAACACCTTTTGTTAACATCTAATCCAAATATAACGGGAAATGTGCCTGTTACCCAAACCACTGCAGGTATTTATTTGTATTTTTTTGTTGTACATAATTACAGTTTTTTTAATAATAATTATTAACTTAATAATCTTCCTGATCCAATGTGATTGACTAAACTACTAATTAGTCACAATTTTCAAGGAAGTAAATAATTCAGTAACTTACCAAGCAAGTCGCTGAATATTCTAAGTGTCTGGCATGAATGTTACACACATTTACTCACCTACTACATTTTAGGTTATAATTTAATTTATTCCATGCCTATTTTGGCTAAAGAATTTTTTTGTTTATTCTTGAGTACTGTTTTACTAACTTTGGTATTTTTCATTAACTGAAGGAGGTCAAAAGCTGACGTTTTTATCAACCAAACAACCGATTGTCACCAACTCGAACAATCCGCAGGCTATTACAAAAGCTTTCGTTAAATTCCATCTGACGTCGGTGCCAACTGGCACTACCACTACAACTTCGGTAGGTAATTTAATTTTAATTTAATCAGTTTTATTTTAAATATGTTTATTTTGAATGTTTCGTAATTGTATTTGATACTTGTAGAATTCCACTGGAGCAATCAGGGGAGAGGACGGACTTAGAGCTGTCAATTCGAATTTTTTAGGGCAATTATATTCAAAGCAAAATAGCCTGGACGTTCGGTGGAAAAGAGACGACGGCAGACGGGGCAATCAAGTAATATAAGCGATGTTTGACTGGAATATCGTTAATTATGTAATTTACAATCTTGTAGGCACATGATGAACCCAAAAATGAGTATAAAAAAAGACTGCAGTTAATGTCGCGCATTAACGAAAGGCGATGTTCGGCATTACCTCTATATGGAAGGGACTTTCAGGATGTAATCAAAATATACAAACCCAATATTATTGAACCTTGGAGTGGAGGTCACATAAACTGCCTGAATGCCCTCTTTGAGAAAAATGTAGACCAAACTACCTCATTTTTGCGTGACGCGCTTTATAATCCTGAACGCAGAATTGAGCAGTTGAAAGAAATTTGTGATAGGTAAGTAAAATGCACTTAAAGCACTGATTTTCAACCTATTTTGCTCCAACTAATGCATTTGGGCAAGTAATCTTCCTCATCCAATGTGATTAACTAAACTTCTAATTAGTCACAATTTTCAAGGAAGTAAATAATTCAGTAACTTACCAAGCAAGTCACTGAATGTTGTTAGGGTCTTGCATGAATGTTACACACATTCAGTTAGATACTGTTCTCTCGGAGTGAGTTTACCCGTGCGTCACGAAGGCGACGTCATTTATAGTCATATGAATCAAATCAAGTTTTCGTCAACAAACCTGTTGTGTTCATATTATAGAAAAGGGCGTGTCTAAAGCTTCGTCACGTTTAAAATTTTGCGTGTTTTGTCAGTCAGAAAGTAGAGTTCTTTGGCTGCAAATTTGCACTAAAACAACCTTATACCAAAGCAAATCAAAAATATCTTGACCGAAATAACATTTTTTATTTATGAGAAGTCTCCGTTTGGATCATAGAATTCCGTCTAAATTTAAAACCTAATTTATTTACCAAAATTCGCAGAGATGTATCACCAATATGTAGTATTTCTTTAACTTTAAGCTCTTGATTTAGGTTCTGTATGGTTACATGTTTCTCTAAAATAAATACAACAAATTAAAAATTCAATAAGACATTCTGAGTGATGCTGTAGTATCTCATATCTCATTTTCAGGTTGCAATCCACTAATTTTATTTTAAACCCGCTGGAAAACATTTTAGACGCTTATTTTATTTTTTCTATGACTTTATTATTAATATGTTTGAAGAAATTTTTATGAAAAATCTATAATACAACCCAAAAATCTCAGTCTCTGGAAACAATAAAATGTTAATAGATGTTTCTTACAAAAGTAGATATATTTTACTATTATTAACATACTATCGTTGTACATATCATATAATGTATTTCGAACATCCATTTTAATGCTTTCAGATAAATCAGTGGTCTTGACCCGTCGATAACGTCTCGATTTAGGTTTTCTAGGTGAGGAAATCATAAGATTACTTGCTTGCTTTTCCCGAATCGAATAAACAGTTTTGCGGGAAATTTTCAAAGCAGCTGCAACCTTCTAGTATCAAAAAATACATCAGTAAGAATATGTAAGGTCTTAAAATTTCTTATTTTCTTCCTGAACAGATGATAAAGCTTCTAAAGGTCCTCCATTAGTTTTTTCCAATTCAAAATATTCACAAAGGTTAAGAATTAACTGCTGGGCTTGTCTGTAGAGAATTTTTCCAGGCATTTTCTAAAAAAATACTGTAATAGTAAGTAATTCCGAATTTAGGAAAAACCAAATGGCTAAATAAAAATCATAATAGACACTCCCACTTTTTTTTCAAAACAGGTTAGTAATTGTTCCAATTTTGGTTAGATCGTGACAGCCGACATAAAAATATTAATAACAATATTATGAAAGTACTTACAGAATGTTAAAAGCGTAGAAACAATAGCTCTTAAAAGAACTGTGGTGGTGTGGTAAATAGAAAACTTTATAAATGATTAACAACACAAAGAAACGGAAAAGAATTAATAGTAAACAAATCAAATAAATTTCGATGGTTGTCAAACTGACAATGACTGAAATAGAGGTGCTAATCAGTAAATGTTTTTTTTGGAAGATATTCACTTAGATATTTACCCTTTCTGAAAGTTAACAATAGACAAAGATGAAGTCAATAATGCATGTCTACTTCTAAATCACAAGGGGATGACGCACGGGTAAACTCAGACCGCGAGAACAGTAATTTGACTAGTTAAATAATGATATTTCCTACTATAAAAAAATGAAAAATATATTGATTAAGCCACTTGTTTCAGATTTATATTTTACGTACCTGCTGTTAAAAGTGACGAACCGCAATTGCGGGTATGGCATCCGCCGCCTAGCGAGTATTGGGCTCGACACGAACAAAAACTGTTAATTCAACAAATATTTTCCAAACCGGCTACACCCTTACATCATATCGCGTCAGCTATGGTCACTCAGTTTCCTGACCCTAGACTTATTCAGTACGACTGTGGAAAACTGCAAACTTTGAACAAATTGCTGAGACATCTAAAAACTGATAATCACCGCGTACTGATTTTTACGCAAATGACAAAGATGTTGGACGTTTTAGAGGCGTTCCTAAATTTCCACGGTCATATCTATCTGCGGTTAGACGGCACTACAAAAGTGGATCAAAGACAGGTTTTAATGGAGAGGTTTAATGGGGATAAAAGAATATTTGCATTTATTTTGTCCACGCGATCCGGAGGCGTGGGTGTAAACTTAACGGGAGCTGACACAGTTGTATTTTACGATTCGGATTGGAATCCTACAATGGACGCTCAAGCTCAAGATCGATGTCACAGAATTGGACAAACTAGGGACGTTCATATTTATAGGTAAACTATTATTAACAATTTATGTTTCATAGGCATTACTTTACATTTTTTTTTAAAGACTCGTAAGCGAAAGAACCGTAGAAGAAAACATCTTGAAAAAGGCAAACCAGAAACGACTGTTAGGAGATTTGGCTATTGAAGGTGGTAACTTTACCACTGCCTACTTCAAAAGCGTAAGTTGTTCATAACCATTTCACAAAAGCAATTTGTTTATTGGTTATTTTACAGACTACTATTCAAGATATATTCAATATCGATCAAACTTTGGAAACGGCAGCGCAGCGCATGTCTGAAATAGTCGAGAGTCGTCGGGAAGCTCCAACGTCTAGTGTAGAACCTGCACCAGTACAGTCTGAAGATAAAACTGCTGCAGGTGCATTGGAAAATGCTTTGGCTGCTTGTGAAGACGACCAGGATGTCCAGGTAATATTTAAGTGCTATATTATAAGTTTATCATAAAAAACGTTTTTTTCAATCACATATTTTATAACCCTGTGGTTATTTTCAGGCTGCCAAATTTGCAAAAGCCGAAGCAGTCGCAGATTTAGCCGAGTTTGATGAGAACATTCCACTTGACCAAGAAACTGAAAAAGAAAAGGAACCAGAAGCGAGTAAAGCAGAACAAGAAATCAACCTTATAATAGAAAAGGTAAATTCTAATAAATTAACCTTAGTTCATAAATCAAACATCATTTTTTTATTGTTTCAGCTGTCTCCGATCGAGAAATATGCTATGAAGTTCATTGAACAAACAGAGTCTGCATGGTCGGCCGAACAACTGGCCGCGGCAACTAGGCAAATTGAGGAACAGAAACGAGAGTGGGAGTTAAATCAGATGGCGGCGATGCGTGAAGAAGAAGAAAGACGACAAAGGGAACTCGAGGAAGAAAACGAAATGATAACTTATTCCCGTGAGGATGCTACGAATCAGGTTAGCTTAAAACATAGAAAGCATAAATTTAGGAAAGTGATTACTAGGACTAAAACTGGTGTAAAAGTGTTAAAACGAAAGGCCACATTTCAATCTAAAGTACCAAAGTCTAAACGTCTTAAAAGGTTAGTAAAAAGTACATTGAGCAGCACTAACATTGAAAGTAGCAGTAGACCAGTTACACCTGAAGAAACTGAGGTTTTAGAAGTTGCTAGTAACGCCACAGGGGATGATTCATCTCTGGATAGCGTTCAGTCGGAATCTGATATGACGCTATCAGAGCTGAAAAAATCTACTTTAGACAATGAGAGTACTGAAAATGTTTTATTTACTAATCATGTTGACCACAACTCTCCTAGAACGCGGTCTCGGGGTACAGTAAAAATAAACTTGTGGACTTTAGATGTAAGTCCTATTTTGCCAGGCGTTAAACCAGTCAAGAACAACAAAATTTCTGGGCTGTCAAGTGATAAAGATATTAAAAAAATACCAAGAAAAAGAAAACCCGGTTCTGATGATGAAGACAAAGATCTGACTGAAAATGTTGATGAAATAGAAAATGAAACTACGGATGAGATGACAGCAAACTCCAATTCCGATTTACCTGTGTGTCAGATCGTTTTAAACGATATAATGGCAGAAGGTCAATATAAAATGTCTAACAATGGGGAAGAGTCTGAAGATTCACTTAGTAGTTCATTTGAACCAAACAACAGTGCTGAGTCCTTGCAAGAGCCAAATTCTACTAAATTAACAAATGGCGTCAAAACCAAGCAAGAAGATTTATTAGTATCAGCACAGAATAATGAATCTTCTCTAGATTCGGAAGTTGTGGAAATTGTTGGGAAACATGATACAGTAACTGTAGATGATGATGTTGTTGACACAGAAGAAAAGCCAAAGACTAACCACGTAACTGAAGCTACAGTTAATTCCACTGTTACTTCTTTTGCTTCCGATTACGAACAAAAAAGTTTAAAAGAAGAGCCCAAGGCAACTTCAAATGAGAACGACGTTTTTATCTCCGAGTATGAAAAAGAATTTATCGAATCTGAGAAGACTAAAATCGACAATTGTGATAGCCTACCTGATACTGCCCAGAGTTCCAAATCTGAGATTTACGTAGCAACTTACGTGAACACCAATAATGGTCTTTCTAGTAACTCTGCTAATAAATTTCGCCAACCCACACCAAACGCGTCCAAATTTTATAGAAATTTCGGCAGTTTCAAACCACCCGAACCTCGAAAAACTTACAAAAGGTTTAGCAGATTTTCAGGTAACCAAACGTTAGATGGGTGGGTGACACGAAAACCTCCACATAACCAAACTGACCCTTAATATGAAACTAGAGTTTCATAAATTGTATATAGACTTAATGCGGAAGGAGGTTAGGGCGTACATAATGTGATCTATCAAATAGGTTATTTGTAAATATGAAGATTTCTAGAGTTTAGTTTTTTTACAAGAACGTTTAATTCTTATTATGAACAATTGTAAATTATATTGTGTGAATGTGTATTTGTCACAACATCCTAATGCCAGCCTAATTATTATATTTTATTTAATAAATAATAAATTATTTGGAAGGTACTGATGTCTAACCATTTTCTGATAAAATATGGGTATTTTTTAATGAACGAATTTAGGACTGTCGACAAGTTATCAGTGGAGTTCGGGCTTTGGTTTCTGCTCTTGTTAACAACACTACTAATTTTTTTCTTTTGTTCTGTAAATATCCTTTATAATTTAACAATTTTTTATATTTGCCGTACATTTTTTTTATTATTTGACGGTTAAATTAATCAGTATCTTCTTGAATTTTTGTCGGTCGCGTCAATTGCCCACTTCATCATTTTACCAATTTATTTAACTCTTATAAAAACGTGACAAATATTTTTATCATGAATAACTTGCACTAAAAGTGGAAGTTAAGCAGTTCTTGCAGCATGGAGAAAATTATAAAAATGATTACTGAATCACTGAATGTTAATTATATCGATAATATTTTGTATAGTAGATGTACCTGACTCTTGAATGGTTAGCTGAAAGCTATTTTCTCATTAATGTTAATAATAATACCAAATGTGCATGGCATATTTTTTATTTTAAATTGGTTTGGTATATTATGTTAGAGAACCAAGTTCAATGTTGAAGCGTGGCAACTGCGGTGTTTAATTATTACTTTATAGCTGGCAGATGTATACAGTTTGGTATTTTAATTTGACTTTCTTTTTTTCAGACCTTTATACTCTTACACATCAACACATATTATGTACATATAGCAGTTAAGTTTAGGTTAATACCGAAAAAAAAAATGGTCGGGAAAATAAAGAAGTTCTCTTGCTAATTCGACACAGTCGTTTTATTTCGTAATGCGGGATCGGCCGCGGGTTTTGGTGCCTCTTTGCTCATGTTTGTCCTCAGGGGGCACCAAAACTTTGCCCCCGCCGGACGTGAGCAAGGGGGCTTCTTTAACAAAACCTGCGACCTTTCCGAACCTTACCCCCTATATTCTTTCGTATTCTGGTTTAAGTTAGTGTCTTGAAAAGTGATGGATGTAAACTGGCTAAAGGTTGCAAGGTAAGTTTCGCAAGGTCGCAGGTGTTGATTTGGAAACTTCAGATCCTTACTTATCCTGTGTATTTATTGTTTTTAGGTTTGGGTTTCTGACAACACTATGGAACAAATGCCTGTAAGTATTTTGTTATCAAAAATCTTTGAACAAAAGCATTGATATGTCTTTATAAGGTTATTTTACTTAAACGCATGTTTTTGTAGATGTGGTGTCCTCCAACTCCACCTCAACAAGACACCGACGTTTACATCGACCAAACTATGGCCTTCCTCTATGAAAGCGACATTATTCCAGAATCCCAACTTCCGCCTGTTTACATCAAGAAAGATCCAAAACGACGATTTGAGTCCAATTTTAATATGGAATACCGCCGTCCAGTAAAATTGCCGCGCAAAGAAGATGCTAATGTTCACGCGCCTCGTTCATTGTTTCACTCTCCGACGCTTTTAAAGCTTAGACGAGATCTCAAGTTGCAGAAATATCGGGGGCTCATGAGACCATCCGTTTCTGTACCCGGAAAGCAAACAGGAAAACCATCCGAACAGTCGTTGTTTCATAACTGGACTATTCATGAAGATATGGCTTTGCTGAAGGTTATTAGAACTTTTCAAGGTTTGCCATTAAACTTGATTGTAATGTCACCGGGACAAACTCCAAACTGGGACTTTGTGGCTGACTATGTTAATTCGGTGTCGATAACTTACCGATCACCTAAGCAATGTAGGCAAAGGTAGGTTGGTGTATTTAATGCAATGGATTAACACTTAACCGCTAAAAAATTAAAAATCTAGATATGAAGGTCATTTAATGCATAGAGAGGAAGGTAAATTCAGTTCCCTAGAAAGCGTAATGAGAAAGAAAAAGAAAGCTGCGCAGCTGCAGAAATTACCTCTGCCTAGTAAATCTAGACCGCCACCGAGGACGTTGCAATTATACACCCAAGATAACAACTCCACATTTTCTCAAATGTTATCTGAAAGGTACAGGCTGGGTAAATCGACTTGTACCATACTAATCGAACTATCTGTACAGATCTGACACTCTAAAGTCAATTACTAAAAAGCATCTTCCCACTACACGGACGTTGGTTAATAATCCACTGATGAATAAAAATAAAAACACTCCAATACTAAATGATTGCGGGATCGATTTGGACCATCCAGTTTTACCGGTGGAATTGGCATCTAGAAGGGCTGAAAGACTTGCGAAAGAGAAAAAGACTGTAACCACCGAACAAATTGCCAAGCAACAATTACTTAAAGGTGAGTGCTTCGTTTTCTTTTTAGGTACTTTCTGTCCCAGGAGAAGTGGCAGTGATGACATTAACTGTTATGTCTTATTGAAATTCACATTTGTCTTAGATTAGTTTTTTGCTTTTTGTGGTTTGAGTGTCTCTTTCCGGTGATTAAAAAGCTTTACGCGTATTTTTTAAGTCAACATTAAGTTGTGATGAATGACGTCAGAGAATGGTTTTGTTGAGATTGTGTTGGAACTGTTAAGCTGGTTGGCAACATTTTTCTTGTTGACTTAAAAAACGGGATTTTGTGATCGATGACACTACTGACAGAACTGACATTTAAAGAACCTTTGCTGAGTATTTTACGCCTTTTCTATTTTCCTTACTCAACAAACAATAACAAATGCCGGAAAGGCTGATACATAACCTCAAAAAAGCTTACATTGTCATTGGTCAAAATTGACTTCCAACATGAAATCAACAAATCCATCAGCTCTGAGGCTATGTTGTTTTCATCACAGATTTATGTTGACTTAAAAGACAGTGACAGTTGGATCCACCATTAATTCATCAGTACTTTAAGAACACTTTTTATAAAATTGTGATGCTTGTGTTGGCAACAATACCTAAACTGTTGACTTTAAAAATACGCGTTTTGTTTAACCAGACATTCAACATTTTTTGTAGGTCCAGGGGTTCAACAGTCCACTCAAAATTCTTCAGTAGCATCAACGTCACAAACAGCCTTACTTCAAGGAACTTCAGGTGGTTCTGCGGTAGTGGTAGCAACAACTCAAGTTGTAGTGTCTCAAACTCCTGTAGTGATTACCACTACTGCTCCCACGGTTACCTCAACGCCGGGAGGATCACCAAGTAAGATTTTGGAAGTTTTTACGATTAGGATTTGATTATAAATGATAATTTGGTCTAGTTCCGGGTGTACGTCAGCAACGAATTATCGCATCACCACTGCAAACATCAACGGTAGTTAGCGTGTCCGGTCTGAGTCCCGCGCAGATTCAAGCAGCTACTCAGCGTTTAATTGTAACTACGGGCGGGGCAGGAAAAGCCGTAGGTGCTGCTCCTGGCACTCAGGGCAAACAGTTGAGTCAAGCTCAACTACAGATGATCAGGCAGGCGACTTTGAAGAATCACCAGCTTAGATTGCACGCTGGAACATTAACTCAGGTAAAGATTCTTAAAGGTTAGTAAGGACAATCTGTAGCAATAGTTTTTCTTAGGGAACGAAAACTTCGACAGTCACTATAGGTGGTCAGCAGGCGGTGGTTCAATTTTCGCAAGCCCAACCACGCGCGCAGTTTGTTCGGCAAGGTACCGTGACCGTTGCAGGTAAAACTGGTGTTCAGAGGACTGTCACGGAGACTGAAATGGCTCAGCTGCTTAAGAAACAACAACAACTTCAGCAGCAAAAATTAGCGGCTAGTGTAGCACAAGTAATGTGCTTTGACATTATAGGTTGGCAGTTCTAATTTCACTTTAATTTTAGGGTGGTAGTGGTGCAAGCGGAGGTACAATTCACGGTTTAACCACTCAAGTATTTGCTCAAGCAATTCAACAGGCTGGAAGTTCGGGTACACAGGTGGCTACATTAGTAAAAGCAGTACCCAGCTCATCTGGAGGTAAATCTAGTTGTACACTTTTAATTGAAGTATATTTAAGTGAGTACATTTTCAGCTACTCAAACAGTAACTATTCCAGTGACAGGGGTGACTTTAGCGGCTCAGGGAACCAAGGCAATAGCTCCTTCATTAAAGGCAACCACTGCGCAGCAACTGCGGCAAATGCACTTGCAACAGCAACTGTTGGCTCAGAAAAAGCTGGCAGCGGCAGCTGCCAGCGGTCAGAAACTAAGCATTGCCACTGGCGGTAAAGGGTCAGGAGTACAGACTACACAGTTAATTGTGGGACCAAAACAAGCTATGACTGTACAACAGTTCCAGCAAGTGATTAGGGCGCCGTTGAATGTTGCTCAAGGGTCGGTAGTATTAGCAAAAGGTACGCCTAGAGTCTTTCCTGTCAATACTGGACAAGGAACTAAACAAACTATTCAAGTAAGTATTGTTTAGAGTAGAGCCTTTTGTTTCATTAAATCAAAATAATTTACTAAGGTTGTGGCTGCTTCTTCGCAAGCATTGGGTACAACTTTGAGACCGCAAAGTGGCACAACCATAGCCGGTATCAAACTACAAGGAACACCCACTTCCCAGCAAGCACTATTGTCTCAAGTGTCTGCTGCTTTTAGTCAAAACGTAGCCGTTAGACAGGTATTTGGTTTTTATCAATAGTTATAGAGTCATTTTATATAACGTGTTCTCTATTTTCAGAATAGTCCAGTTAGAATTCAGACTGCAAGCGGACAACCAATCGTAGCAGTCACTGTTCAGTCACCTTCACAAAACGCACAACAACAATCATCGCCTAATCCCGATCAAGTAAGTAGGTTTGTAAGGAAATGAGGCAATCACCTTTTGCTAGTTTGTGGCGAGTGTCAGTGTGTTTGCTTTCCATTTTTTTTGTATCATGATACTTGATCGTGTTCATTGAATAATATTCGTTGTGGTGCCAGTTTTAGAATTTCTTTACAATACAAACCTATAGTCTCAGGAAAATTATACTCGGACTTAATGTATTTTCTAATCTGTGATAGTTGTGGCTTCCTTTTAATTCGATATACCATAAAGGAAGTCTGGAATGATCTTTTAAAACATCAGTTGCCATATTCTGTAAAGTATGGTCATAAATTCATGGTGATTTATGTACACACTTTGCAAGTTAAACTATTACTGATAATAGGCGAATTTCCTCGACTAAACCACTCAAACCAGGTTAAGATTAAACTTAACCACTGAATTTTCCTTGACTTATATTCTAAACCATGACGTCAAACTTAACCAGACGACCTAACCTGCCTTGGAGGATGGTTTGCCCGCATAGTTAGGATTGTTAGGTTAAATTCGTGTCAACAGGAGCTGTTAAAAGTGTAAAAGTTGTTTGTTTTGATTAGTATTAGTATTATTAATAATTTAAATTCATAATGGAGTGTTCAGTTTTCGTAAATGGCGAAGTTTTTACAATACATATGAAGCAGCTGAAATAGCTTAACAGTTAAAAACATGTATGAACCCTTCACCTAATTAAAATTCAGATTTTAATGATTACCTATTTGTGTAATCTTTTTCTTTTGTAGATGAGTTTATTTTTTGAGAAATACCCTAGCCTAGAGTTTTATTTTTTTGTTATTTTGTAACTTGCTTATTTATTTTGTAAAATTGTAATTTGCTACAAAGTATAAAAAATTTTCTGTTAGTAGATGTTGCTGTTCTGTTAGTAAACAAATCAAATTTCAAATAATTCAAACCACTTTTTATTGATGTTTTACGTTGGCAGATGACAGAGTTAACTATGACTTCACAAAAGTTACGACTTAAACTTAACCACTCCAAAAAGTTTGATCGCGGAAATTAGCCTAATATCAACTTGTTATCTGCTATCCAGTTCTTGTATTTTTACGAAAATATGAAACATTCCAGACTTTTCGTTGCATTTATTTCCTATATCATACATTAGTTTGATGGCCGAAAGTCAGTCAATTTTACCATCTTCATTTTGATTTGATTTACCTTACGAGGGTCAATCAATTTTTCTCTGTTGGTCACCAACAATAAAGGGTACATTTAAACAATATCTTTGATTCATTACCATTTGCCTGAGAAGCATGATCAGTTCTGTCAACTTTGCTTTTTCCCAAAAACAAATTATGTTTTGTGGAGAAACTAACCGCACTTAGGTACACATTGGTTGACCCTTAACTTCACGCAAATAATGCGCTTATTTGGGGCCGTACAAACATAACAAGCATTGTGTTCAAATATGTTTTTTCAGTAACCTTAGGAAACTAACGTGGTTATTACGCTGTATAGTTAACCCACTCGTATTCTCTTTCAGTTTTGAAATGTTTTTGCCGCGTAAAAACAACAATAGAAGAGAATATTTTATTAAAAAAAAATTATTAGTTTTTAAGTGTAGACACGCAAATTTAGTTTTTGTACTTGAACTTAATTTATGAGTAAATGTTAATTTATTTGTAGCACACAGGATTTGTGCAATTAGGTTTAATTAGTAAAATGTGTATGATCCGATTCGTATATTGTAATATGACAATAATTTATGTTTAAGGTTATTTGTAGGTATTATCAGTTATGTTATAGACTTTAACTTGGGTTGTAAATATTTTTCTGTGTTTTTAGAAAACCTTAAATAACATTCGACATTCGTTTGTTTTGGTTTCAAATTGTTTTTTTAGTTTTGCCATTTTAATATTTTTGCATTATAGTAAGCATGTTTACTTCACTTAATAATAATAAAGGTCTACTGGTAGTTTCATTTCTGTGATATGCGGTACAATGTATTCCAAAATCATTTAGAATCATAGTTTTCTAATGCGTAAAGCGCTTTTTTCGTAGATGTGGTAGTTTAGATTCTTTATATGTGCACAATTAGAGTATTTTTTTTAATTTCGAAAATAAATTTCAGTTACTGTATTGTCTCCGTTTTATTGAAGATTAGTTGTTATTTAATGAAAATATTTTTTTCAGCACGAGTAACGAAGATGTCTTGAAGATACTACACTGTAATATAATGTATAATAAAGACAAGTTTTTTTTTAAAGGGTTTTAATTACTACAACATTGTGGATAAAATCAACAGTAACAGATTATGTTGTATTTTTTTTTTCGGGTAAGTACTGCTATTGGCGTTTCAAGATAAGAGATACTCCCTCTGGTGATCAGTTTTGAAAACAGTTTCGGGGCGTTCTAGCTGTCATTTCTCCCTTTGTTTACATCAGTGTTGCCAACTGTAGCGGATTTTCGATCTATGTAGCGGCGGAATTAACATATTGTAGCTTAAGTAGCGGAAATTTAAATATATTCAGACAGTAAAAATAGAGCAGTGGTATGTATACAGTTAAACGTAAATCTGCAGTTTTACCAAAAAATTTTACTATTTAAACTACGTACTGAAGTTAAGCTGAACAAATAAAACTAATTCTCAAATAAAATACCGTTTAATCGCGCTTAGGCTACTTTTTTTTTGGTTGTAGCGGAGTTTTGGCAAATGTAGCGGAATATTGAATAGCCGGTGGCGGCGAAGAACGTGAAACGGTTGGCAACACTGGTTTACATTTGCCGCATTCGTTTTCAAGTTCCATGGAGCGAGCAGCGCATATTTGACGTCACAATGACGTAATTTGACAGTTGGTTAAATTATGTTTTTGCTAAATTACGTCATCGTGACGTGAAAAACGCGCTGCTCGCTCAATAGAGCTTGAAAACAAATGAGGCCATTGATTTTGGTTAGAAATTTAGCCGGTTTCATAAATATGAAGTGACAATGTCATGTTATTTACAATGTTAGGTTAGGACAGGTTGCCCGATTTTAGTTCAACTGGCGCTGCGATCTTAACTTGAAACGCTAATAGTTTGGCAAAGAAAACGCTGCTAATGTCATTAGCTGTTGCGAAACTCGAGTTTCAACTTTGTTGAATGTGAATGAACCGAGATTAGTTTTCTAATTAAACTAACTAAATAGAATATGGCAACGTTGCAAACTGGGATTTTACTGTCAAATTGACCACTGACATCACAGTCAGCTGTCACTTTCATTTCCGCTCAGCTGTTGGTCTGTTTGTTTTCTTTTGGTTTTAGTTGGATTCTGTTTCCGTCCGTCAGTTCGCGGAAAGCTGTTAGTGCGGTGGTATGTCGAATTGATTTCGATTACAAACAATCTAACGTGGTTACTGTTTACGATCACCAAATCTTATCAGATCTACTCAAGAAGATTGCACAAGTAAAGAGTAAGTTACTGTTCATTCTAATAATTCAGATTGGTGTTATGATTAACTTTTTGGGGGACCTTTAAAACTTTCTAATTTCACCCTCAGGTCATTAAAAGTTTTTGGGATCATTAACTCTAATTATAAGGTGTGAGTATTCCTTAATGTTTTGCAAAATAAAACAATACTTAGTGACCTCTAAATAACAGTAAAACTTCTGTAATCCTTTCTCATTTGCTATGGTGCGCATATAGTCTCTTTGGTATAACTGTAGAAGTACCTAACAAGTAGTAGAGATAAAACAGCACTGCTTATGGAAAATTACTTGAAATTCGGAATGTACACACAGTAAGTAACCAATTACTCTAATTAGAAATGCAGTGAGTATAGGTTTTTCAACACAATTTGAAATGCTAATTGGCAACTATTCATAACTTAGTAACATCCACATGAATTATTTAAAAACTAGCATGATTGCCATCTATAACAGCAAGAGTATTTTCTGCTTACATAAATACTAAAAAAATGTTAGAAAACTCATGAGTTGCTTGTCAAAAAGAAGATTTTTATTAAAGATAACTTAAAAATCAATTAAAATAGTTTAAGCTGATACTAATTGGTATAGCAAGGATACAAAAACTGCTTCTATGCTTTGTGTCTAGTTTTGTGGCATCTGGTTTAGTCATCATATAAACCATTAGATTTTCTGTAATCCTCCCACTAAACAACAGATTATGCACTATAAAATGGTAGCGTAGGTAGTTAACCAACAATAACTGTTTTGTAATAATAGATGTATAAACAATATAATTTCTCAGGTAATTTTTGTAGGAAAGAAACCAGAAATTTCCAGCACATATGGTGACATTTTATATAAAAAAATTAATGTGGAGCAATATTCCATATATGGTAGTTACCAACCTACTAACATTAGTCTGCAAATTAACTAAAACACTGTTATTAATAAGAAAACAGTTTATTCACAAAACAAATTTTGACTATAAAACAATTTAGCATTTACATAACACTGAATACCGTTACAGATTCGTTTACACAGATGTGTTCTACTCTTACTTTCTTCTCTGAGAAGAAGAAAGCCCAGTTTGCTTGTGGGAAGAAGCAGCTGCACAAATTCATCACGTTCCACTAAATTCAGGTTGAAGCTTTATTAATGAGTCAGTTAATTAATGGGTTTACGACATCTGTAAACTGAGTCAATTCAGGCATTTGCAATTTTTAATAACAATAACCACGGTAATCAATCGGTTTGTGGTTTTCAGGTTACTTACTCACTTTCGTTGAAATAAGTTGCCTTGAATTATTGTGTTTGAATTCAATTGGACTGTGCCGCAAAATGTATGTAAAAATATGCTTTTGCCTTACTTGGGTTTTACTGCTGGCATAATTTATGAAAATCTCAAGTTTTCTTATCAAATATGTTTATATGTAGTATTTCAGAGTAACGTATTATAGTTGCTGATTATGTAATTTCTAAAATTGCTTTTCCATTTTTAACTGTGCTGTAGTGATTGGTGAACTTGAACTTGTGCCTCCATATTTACTATTGTTTTACTCAAAGTATATGAATAAATGTACATATTTTGATGTTCATATAAAGTTAGGAGATTGTTGCCATATTTCCTAACAAATGCACTTGCCCTTGAAAGCAAATTCTCAAATTCTTTGGGAATATTTTATTTCAATTGGTTTTATGGGAGTTTTCAACAAAATTTATGAAAACTGTATTATTTTAGTTTTTTTAAATATTTTTTAGTTTCTGTAAAAACCTAAATTGTATGCCAATCCACCAATTTTAATCTTCTCTTTAAGGAAATTTCAAAAAATGTCTAACCATTTTTAGCATCTTTATCCATTATCTGTAACCACTAAACAATATGAGAGATAACTGGCAAAAACATCAGGTACACACCGAAATTGGCTTAATACGAGTGTGCTGGGGTTTTATCTGAAAGCAAAAAAAAATCTATATTCCACAATCGAGAGCAAACAGCAAGATGAGACTGGAATAGCGTATGGTAATGCTCAGAATTATTGTGTTCGATAGCTGCGGACGTGTTTTAATAAAACCGCTCTAACGGGAAGGCGTCACGTCGTGTATGCTTATTCAATGAACTCAAACAATTTGTCACGCCGATTTCTAACTGTTTTTGTAATTCGTCGTAGGAAATTTAATTGAAAAATCAACAGCAAAGCAAGTGTGAAACGTGTGTAGTACCAAAAAAAGGCTTCTTTCCATCCAGGTCTAAATTCAGAGTGGTTTTTTCACAAGGGAATAAAGCAAACGGCCTTCTATTCCAAAACCGGGATTGTTCCGCTAATATTGTTTCAATAAGCGCGATAATGGAAATGGCTTGTTCGGTAGTGCTGAAGCCATTAAACGTCGATAGTTAACTTATTTTCAGTAAACAGATCTAGCCTAATCCAATTTGCTCCATTCTCCTAGGCTTTCAGTGACAATATGGCCGTTTTCCTTGAGTCTATTTGCGCTCTAGGAAATGGGTTTAAGTATACGTTGACGGAACATACTGTTTTAACCATTGACGTATGATAAGTATAGACCAGGGGCCTATTCTTGAAAGCAGGGAACGGAATTCTCAAGAGAAATGTTGATAGAGTGTGACAGAAGAAGCTGACAATGGCCAGTTCCTGTCACATTCTACAGACCTTTCTCTTGATAACTCCCTTCCGTCGTTTCAAGAATATGTACCCATGACTTGTAAACAAATTCTCTGTCGACCATATTTGATAATAATTTGCTGAATATGACTGTTCATAACTGATCACATGACTAACCGATAATTCTCATCTTTATAGGCTTTTTTCTCTCTCTTTGGTTGACTGCATGTCAATGGTTTTCACTTACAGTGCAAATAATACTGTTTTACATTTTCGCAGCATATTTCTAAGAGGAATTGTGAAAAACGGTGTCACGTCAAAGCGCGTTAGCGTGGCAATATTGATGAAATGGCGTTTACTCCAGCTAAACGTCCTTTCAATTCAGTACAATGTCGGCTGGATGATTTATTTCTTTGCCGTTTGCTTTACATATTTTTCCCTTGTTTTTGTTCAAAATGAGGTACAGTGTTTGCCCATTTGTTTACAGTGAAACGTTATTGGAACTGTGTTTGAGTGCCGAAAAACATTCCAACTACAACTTCTGTCATACTCTACTCCTGCGGACAGAAGACTGCAGTTGTTTATATTTAGGATTTTCATTTGGGCAATATGGTTTCAATATAAACTTGAAACACAACCCAAAAGCGTTAAAAGCACATTCAACTTTCCGGCGTTTCGTATTGTTTATCTAATGGATCAGCGGGCCCCGTAACATATGTCACCCCCGGTCCTATTCCTATTCCATTTCCACCACGGTCGCAATTTATTTTTCCAATTTTCCCGATGATAAGTGATTGCTGTGCTAACCGCAAAGTTCCATTTGGAAATGGAGCCGATATTGTTTCGTCGGTTTTGGTCAATGCGTCGCTGCGACCCTGTCAATAGCTTCCCAGTGTATTTAGTGGATTTGCCTTTGCTCGTAAACGTCAAACGTATATTTCAGGTGGATTTTATGCGGTAATTTGTTTCAATTTTCGATTGCATTTCATTGAAAGATTGTCCAGAGAGTTATGTGCAGTATTTGTGTAAGTCACAGCATTGTTTCAAGTTAAGGTTTATAATTGGTCAAGAAAAAGCTTCTTCAAAATTAACAGATCTCGAAGAAGTAGAAGAAGAAGGTTAGAATAGAAATCAGTTGAGAACAGATTGATTTCTGAAATATCGATATCATTCGATCCGTTCTATTTCGTACAAGCGAAAAATTAGACGTTTTTGGCTCCAAGCACAAGGCCACTTGTATTGTCACAGTCTGAATCAGACTTAAGCTTTGGTTAGAGTACGCTAAAATAATATGTTAGGTACTGCAATCTTTCGTTCTTTACTAGGTTCAAGTAATTCGATTACAATCAATATCAGCCACAAGACTTCTCTGTCGAGTTTAATAAAATAGTGGAAAGTTTGCCGCAACGTCGTATCCCAAAATCCAGGCTTTTTATCAAATAAGACTTTCTTTTCAGTTTTACCTCAGAAAATCTTTTTACTGAAATAGGGACGCCTATAAAAGCTTTCCCAAATTCGCCGGTGGCATGTGAGATTAACGCTGTGGTTTAATTTCACTCTTTAATCAAGCTAATCTAATAAATCTACACCCTTTTTGTTTAATATCGATCGAATAAAGGCGATAATGGAAATATACTGTACGAGCGGGCTAGGCCATTAAACAGTGATAGTGAATTTTCTCGGAATGAATAGAACCGCAGCGATCTAATTAGAGCAAACACATGTAGCTCTGGGTCTCTTAATTACTTTATTTATTGTCTTGGGACGTACGACGAAAATAAAATCGATTTTGGTTTAAACCATTCTCCTATCCAGCTATACGGTTAAAGTAAAAGCAATTTCTTTTCTAGATAATAAAGAATTGCAGCTGAATGAAAGAAAAGTTAATATTGACTTTTCAGTGAGAGCCAAATGAGAATCAAAACTTTAAATATTAATCTACATCTTTATTGCCAAACGGCAAAAGCCAGAATTTAAAATAAAGTTTCTGTGAAGGAGTTTTATCTAACAGGCTACTCTCAAGTTGTTCAAACTCTACTCCGAGTTGGTATAATTTTAGGATTTTGTTAGTAAAAGTGTAGAAATTGGGCTTAAAGGACTGATACTACACTTTAACTTTTACAACTTTTTTTATATTCAAGAACAATCCAAGAACACAAGATAGAATAATAACAAAAGAATCTGTCAGTCAGATGTACAGATACGTCAGCCAATAAAACAGGCTTTCCATTGATGTATAAAAGTTGGTTGGTTGGTGGTAAGGTTTTGCCAATAAGGGGGCGTCAAAGTTAAGCAAGTTTTCCAGTTCTACACAATTGACATTTTTTGTTTTTACTTTGAATAACTCACTTATTTGACACGTTCTGTATATACACGTCATATGACAAATGAAAGCTAATAAATGAGCCTATCACGTAACTCTGAGCGGATACGGCTAAGTTGGACCGTTCGGCCGCTAGAGGGCGTCAAAGTTGGGTATAGTTTTTCGTTGATTTTCTTGAATATCTGAGGAACGAATCAAGTTAAAGATTTGAAAATTTTACTGCAAACGCACCTCGATGTTATGCAAATACAGAATTTTCAGATTTTCGTCTTTGAAGCTGGATAGTAGACTTGAAAACTTGAATGATAAGACATCATTTATCATGCTTTGACATTTGAAACTTGAAAAAGTTGATACTTTGATCAAATTTACTTTTCAAACTTGAAGTTTTAAGTTTGAAGCTGGATACTTGAGTTGAAAGAGACAACTTGAAAACTTTAGAATTTGATGCAATTTATTTTTTAGATCAGAAAATTGACTTTATAATTTGACCAAATAGCAGGATAAATTACTTGAAAACTTGATTAACAATGCATTTTTTATGTTTTGGCATTTAAAACTTAAAGAATAACTTGAAAAGATAATTTGATAGAATTCTTATTTCAGATATTAAGATTGACTTGATAATTTGAGTAAATAGAGAAATTTTATATTTTACTGTTTCAAGCTGGATAATTAATTTGAAAACTTGATCAACAAAGCGTTTTTCATATTTTGATATTTGAAACTTGAAATATGACTTGAAAAAATTACAATTTGATGGAATTTACTTTTCAGGTTTGAAAATTGACTTGATAATTTGATCAAATAGATAATTTGTATATTTTATTGATTCAAGCTGGATAACTGACTTTAAAACTTAATCAGCAAAGAATTTATCATGTTTTGACATTTGAAACTTGAAGAATAACTTGAAAAGTAGATAATTTGATCAGAAGTTTTTCTTCAAAATTTAATTAGAGATGTGCAAACTTAAAGGGAAATGATTGCTAATTTCAACACTTCCTCTCAATCATTTATATTTACTTGTTTCACACATTAAACTAATTTTAACATTTTCCTAAGTTTAGAAAACAATGTATATTCTAAATGCTTAGGCAATATATCTGCAATTTGTTCAGTTGTACAAACATATTCAATCATAATTTTCTTATTCTCAACTAAATCTCGAACAAAATTATACCTCACGTCAACATGCTTTAAGCGTTTATGTTGATGATGTTTCGTTAAACTTGTACAAGGTTGATTATCTTCAAAAATTTTAAATTTTGTACCCGTATAACCAAAATCATCTAACAAGATCACCAACCACATTCCTTCACGTGCACATTCTGAATATTCAGTCTCAGTGGAAGATATAGCAACTGTGCTCTGCTTCCTAGTAGTCCAGGAAACTAAAGATCCAAAAATTTGAAATAAGAAACCAGAAGTTTATTTTCTGTCATTTCTATCACCAGCCCAATCAGAATCAGCATAAGCAATCAAAACACCATCTTCTTGGGATAAAATAATTCCAAGTCTATTGTACCTCTGAGGTACCTGAGTATCCTTTTGAGATTTTGCCAAAGTTTCTCTATTGGACAGCTTTGGTATCGACTACAGATGTTCACAGCTGCACTTATATCTGGTCGAGTTCCCAACATCAGATACATTAATGATCCTATAAGTTCTCGAACTGGTTTATTTCCTTCGAATTTTTCCAAAGACTCCACATCCATGTCATAATCTTTATTCAGAGGTGTCTTTAGTGGATGAGAATTTACCATATTACATTTCTCTAAAATTTTCTCTACATAATGTCTTTGATTCAAATACATTCCATCTTCAGAAAATCTAATTAGTTTCCTAATTAGGTTTTCTTTTAAAATCTGAATCATTTTCATCTGAGTGCTTGTTATAATTATATCATCCATATAAAGCAAAAGATACAAGTCTTTATCCTTACGAACATATAAACATGGATCACCCTTGGATCTGATAAGCTTAGTTAATGCAAATTCATTAAATTTTTTATTCTAGCTGTAGGGAGCCTGTTTAAGTCCATATAAAGCTTTATGAAGCTTGCAAACTTTGTTTTTCTCTTGATTTATACCCTCTGGAATATTCATATATACGTCTTCATCAATGGTACCATGTAAGAATGCTGATTTTACGTCCATTTGTTCAGCATATTGATTATGGCTAAAACAGTTCTTATAGTCGTCAAGTTTGCAACAGGTGCGTATGTTTCATCATAATCTAAACCCTTCTTTTGCATGAATCCCTTAGCAACCAGACGTGCTTTATACTTTACTATTTCTCCTTCTTGGTTTTTCTTGACGGTAAACACCCATTTACAATCAACTACTGTTCCACTTTTAGGTCTATCCACTAAAGTCCATGTCTGATTTTTCTCTAACATGTTAATTTCATGATCAACAGCCTCTCGCCAAACTGCAAAGTCATCTCTTGGTTTAGCTTCCTCTAGACTGGTAGGTACCTCTTCGACAAATGAATTAATATTTAATGCAGCATGATAAACTTTCTCTACCTTGGTTTTTGTCTTGTTCTTCATTATTTTCATATCTTTCTTCCCTATCAATAATCTCATCAGTGTTTCCTTCCTCTTGTTCCTGGCTTCGTCCCTGTGTTTGTTTTTCCATATTATCAATCATACTCACATCTTCTATGTTTATATCAATAATTCTTTTACTATCATCAAACACTACATCCCTACCAAATTCCACTTTCATATAATGCTAAATTATAATGCAAACTGTCTAGGATAACCTCTAGTATCTAACTTGCTTTCTTGTGTAGAAATTGGGCTTAACTTTAACTTTTACAACTTTTTTTATATTCAAGAACAATTCACGAAGACAAGATAAACAGAATAATAACAAAAGAATATCTTAACAACTAACATCTGACTGACAGACAGACAGACACAAGGTTAAGTTTTACTTCTAAACTTAATTAGAGATGTGCAAACTTAAAGGGAAATGATTGCTAATCTCAACAGAAAGTATGACTTTAAAAACTTTGTAGAAGGACTACTTTATTGTAAGTCCAAATTTTTGGATGTAGTAATTTTAAAATGGTCTAGTAAATGGTTTCAATCTGTTTCAGGAAAAGACAGTAGCATAGTTGAGGATTACAATTTTGAAGGTAAGCCTTCACTTTTTATCGTTACTAATTTACCACTGGTGAAACTGTTGCAAATCAACATTTTTCCCCACATTCGTAAATAAAATCAAAGCTGTTCCGTTATTAAAATCCTTTCGGTTTACTAAAGGGAAAATATTGGAGAATAAATCCAGAAACAGCGCAAAAGCCAGCCATGCGGATATTTCGTGACGTTCTGATAACAAAGCAATGTGGGAGAACGGTTTTCGAAAAAGGTTTCGACAGCCGGATTCTTGACGGTAAAAACAAAGGATTATCCAAGTAGCTCGCCTGGAATATATTCAATTCGGCTGGACTTTTTTATCTTTTTAAACGATTTTATTACGAAAAAAAAATGTTTGTCTTTAGTGGTAAATCTCATTTGTTGCGAACCATTGAACCGTGTAATAAAATTACCTGACAATGAACGAGCGCCAGTATCACTTTGCCTGAATAACTGTAGTGGATTTTCCTGTTTAATGGAAAGAATGCAAGGTTAGGTAGGTATATAAAAGAAACAACCATAACATTGACTACAAAAGGAAGTTTAGGTCCCATGAGCTTTTAAAAATAACACATCCTAACTGAAAACACAAATTGTTGCGGGAAGTAGTTGTAAATTGTTTTTAAAATGCAAGATTCTTTTAATATCTTACCTTTGGCAAAAGCTATAATTTCTCCGATTTAGAGTAATTTGTAGAGACTTCTCGAAAAGTCTTTGTTTTTCATTTGTTGTAGAGAGAGGTGAGGAATTTTTAAAAATTGCCAAAGGTCAGAAAACTGTTTAAACTTTAAGTCACTAAAAACTGCTTCAAGATCCTTTGAAAGCTTCTAGACACTGTTTTGAAAGCTTTTGGAGTTTCTATAATGTTCTGAAATCTTATGACACTACTCCAGGAGCATTTAGGAGGTTTTAGGATAGTTTAAGAAGGTTCTGGACTGCTTTAGAGGCAACTGGAAATCTTGGACGGTTTTAAGAATTCTGAAACCTTTTGAAAGCTTCTATACTAGTTGAAAAACAGTTGGAAGCTTTTTGACTGTTCCAAAAGCTTTTTAAAGCTTCTATGCTAATTTAGAAGCATTTGAAAGCTTATAGACACTGTTCTGGACGCTTTTGGAGTTTCAATAGTCTTTTGAATGCTTCTGAAATCTTTTTAGACAATTTCAGGAGCATTTAGACGATTTTAGGACAGTTATAGAGCATATTGAAGGTTCTGGACTGCTTTAGAGGTATTTGGAAACTTATTGGGTTCTGGAAGTTGTTAGAAGCTTTAAAACTGCTCTAGAAGCAGACGGAAGCTTTTAAACTGCTCTCAAAAGATATCAATTTGAGAGCTTCTGGACTAGTTGAAGAGCATTTGAAAGCTTCTAGACACTATTTTGAAAGTTTTTGGAGTTTCTATAGTGTTCTGAAATCTTATTACTCTACTCCAGGAGCATTTAGGACAGTTTAAGAAGGTTCTGGACTGCTTTAGAGGCAACTGGAAATTTAAGACGGTTCTAGGAATTATTGAAAGCTTTTAAACTGCTCTAGAATCGCTTTTAGACTGTTCTGAAACCTTTTGAAAGCTTCTATGCTACTTCCGAAGCATTTGAAAGCTTATAGACACTGTTCTGGAAGCTTTTAGATTCCCAATAGTCTTTTGAATGCTTCTGAAATCTTTTTAGACTATTTCAGGAGCATTTAGAAGGATTTTAGGACAGTTTAAAGAGCATATTGAAGGTTTCTGGACTGCTTTAGAGGTATTTGGAAACTTAGGCGGTTCTGGAAATTGTTAGAAGCTTTAAAACTGCTTTAGAAGCAGACGGAAGCATTTAAACTGCTATGAAATCTTTTGAGAGCTTCTGAACTAGTTGAAGAGCATTTGGAAACTTCTAGACACTATTTTGAAAGCTTTTGGAGTTTCTATAGTGTTCTGAAATCTTATTACACTACTCCAGGAGCATTTAGGACAGTTTAAGAAGGTTCTGGACTGCTTTAGAGGCAACTGGAAATCTTAGACGGTTCCAGGAATTATTGAAAGCTTTTAAACTGCTCTAGAATCGCTTTTAGATTGTTCTGAAACCTTTTGAAAGCTTCTATACTAGTTGAAAAGCAGTTGGAAGCTTTTTGACTGTTCCAAAAGCTTTTTAAAGCTTCTATGCTACTTTAGAAGCATTATATACACTGTTCTGGAAGCTTTTGGAGTTCCAATAGTCTTTTGAATGCTTCTGAAATCTTTTTAGACTATTTCAGGAGCATTTAGAACGGTTTTAGGACAGTTTAAAGAGCATATTGAAGGTTCTGGACTGCTTTAGAGGTATTTGGAAACTTAGGCGGTTCTGGAAATTGTTAAAAGCTTTAAAACTGCTCTAGAAGCAGACTGAAGCTTTAACTGCTTTGAAATTTTTTGAGAGCTTCTGGACTAGTTGAAGAGCATTTGGAAGCTCCTAGACACTGTTTTGAAAGGTTAGTCTCGAGCTTCTTTGACCGTTAATAGTTACGGAACCAGGCAGTCAAATCATCATCTTTCAATGTAAAAAATGTCACGGTACTTAAAATTGCCCAATGGTCCACTGGGCTCCGAAAGCTTGCAAAACCATTTGTGAAATGCTAGAAGCTTCTAAATACAACGAAAAACCCCCTAAAAATTTCCAGAGGGTTCTACAGGTGTTCTACGTCTTTCAGATTTTTAAATATTTTTAAGATTATTCCACTCAACCATGGTAACCGATAGACTTAAACGGTAATTCTATAATTTTCGAAAAAATTACAGCGACCATTTCGAATTGCTTCCTCTACAAACTGAGTTTATTTAAAAATGATAATTTTTGAAAATAAAAATTTCATTTTAAATCAAAACAACTGGGTTTCTCCTAAATGTTCAAAAAGCCATGACGTTTTCAGGAAAAAAGTAATAATAGGAAGATTCTTCGAAACTGCATTTCTCTGTTAATCTACGCGACTTTGTAACTTTGTCAGTTTACGAGGTCCTTTCACTTTGCACAAAAAAGTCTTAGCAAATGATTTGCTTGATTGATGACTCGGAATTGTTTTAAGCGATTGAAAATGCATAATTTAGATTATGATCTTAATTCTAATCTAGCTTTACTCAGTTTACGATTTCAATTTGTATCTCTAATTGGAGCTCGAGATAGCTTCAGATAATCCGTTTTGGAGTTGATCGCTATTATGATTAAATCTAGTCCTGCACATACCGTTCTGGTGAATATTCAAGATGTCTTGCAGATTAGGGAATTAACGTCGGTAGACTCAAGATTGAGACACTTCTCTAAATTTCCATATTAATTAGTTTCTGTGGCAGAATCAATTGGGTTCGTATTAAGGCAGGAAATATGCAAATTTTCTGTTTAGCAAAAGAGGATGGGTGAATAGCAGGAAAACAACAACACCCGCGTATTTATAGTGCCGTTTGTCATCGACGAGTGGTTAGAGTCAAATGCAAAATCTGGTTTTTGTTTTTGTACTGGAAACACAATTAGTGTGAAATGCGATATTCGGTTGTTCAGTGAACATACAAAAACCACTCGCTCTGTATTTAGTTGCGTATAAATTTGTTATTTTAATTCAATTACATAAATTTCAACAGAAATTGTTAACTATTAGGTATTTCCGGAACCTTCTAGATAAGGTTATTTGTTTTGAAATTAAAAAGTTTTATAGTTTGTGATTCAAGGTTTTCTTACGGAAATTTCCTATTGTTTTAGTGGTTTACGTGTACAATTACACCAAGACTATTGTAATGCAATTTAACTTTTGTGATTTTGTTTTCAAAAAGTTTAGTAAATGTTCATTGGACCATCCAGCAAATTAATGGCCAAATAAGTACCGATTGCGTTATCGTATTGTTAATAATAACAGAGGGGAAAAATGAATTATTGTAGAGAATAGCTGACAAGCTATAATTTTAATGCTTACGATATGATTATTATTTAGCAACAAAGCATTTTTTTAATTTAAATAATATAAATGTTCAGGGTTATTCTGGTTATTTCAATAGCTAATAATTTTATTTTGGGATTAATGGGTTTTAATAAAAAAAGTAATTATTTCAGTTAGCTGATGGAAAAGTCGTTTGAAATGTCGTATTTTGCTTTTGCTGAAATCATTTAATGAATTAAAAATTCTTTTAATTTTTGCAAGCAATTTTTTCGTATAAATGAATAACTGAGTTCTAATATTTTGAACAAATAGGAAAAAAACAGTTGCCCGCTGTTTAGTATTCATTTAAAAAAAGACAAATGTAAATAAAGATCAAAATCCTTTAACATTTAATTTCAATTATAACGCTCAGTCCTATTAAAACGATTGTACGTTTAATGCCAATTTCAACCTAACGTACATTAAATTTGTATATTGTAACTTAAAAAAAATATCTAATTAAAGATAGAATTGTCTGCACTGTATAGGACGTACTGATTTTAATACTAACTAAATAAAAAACTTCATATAAATAAGTCGCTTAAAATGATATTTGATTATAACGAAAAATTCCATTAAAACGCTGGTGTAACTTTTTTCAGTATATATTTTTGGTTTTTTTTTGGTTTCAACCCGAGGGGTAAACCGCTGAGTACAATTTTGTACTCTAATTCCTAATATGCCATTAATGTCCACTAATTCCTTGTAATGTCTAGTAATTCCTAATAATTCCCAATAACTAACCTAACCTAACAATACCCACTAATTTTCTGAATTACCACGACTGGAGAGTCTAAAAAAACCTTTTTTAATAAAAAAAAGTAAAAATAAGAATGAATATGCGTGCAACGATTTAACCGGAAGTAGATATCAACCGTTGCTTAGTTTAAATGGGACACCTTGTATGTTATTGCATTTTTTGATTCTACGACAAATTCTAGACATATTTCGTGTATTAATGGCATACACTTTTCTGTATCCGTTTCTGAGATATTTGCCGTTTTATGTGAAATTTAATATTTTCAGTCTCCAAAACAATCATTTTAAATTATGCATATCAGGAAACGTTTTTTTCTTGGTTTTTGTGTTTTGTCGTGTTATACAACGTTTTTTCTAAGAGTGGGTGAAGAAAAACGATAAAATATATTATACAGGATGTCAAAAAAAGAGCTCAAGACACCAGTTCTAAAAAAGGACGTTTTTCAAACTTAACACTCCTTTTGTCTGATTCTCTGTTCAAAATCAAGGTAAGTTTGTATTAGGTCACTTATTTGAAAAATTTATTCTTTAAATTGATACATTGAACCACCCTGTAACTGTCAAAATAATCGAGTTATTGAAGGTTAAAGCAGTAGCTGTCAAATTCAGTCAAAACTGTCTTTATTGTCAAACAACTCGTTTATTTGCAACACTTTGTATAGACTTTTATATGTCAATGGATAGAAAATATAATGGGCTTTCCAAAAATATGGCCGTTGGTGTTGATAGGGTGCTTCGTTTGGCCGCTAGAGGGCTCCAAAGCTAACTAAACGTTTTTCTTGACTGTAACCATTTTAACTTCTTTGAGGGATTTTTTTTAAATCGGTCATGTACGGCCCTGATATTTGTCACAAACCTAGCACAGTGAGCGTCAATTTTAGAGCCGTAGCAAAACTGTAGAAATAAAATCATTAAAGTCGATTTTCGCTTGCACTAAGTGGCCAACATAACGCAAAACACATTGGAATAGTGGTGACTTTTCAGGCAAATTTGACCCTTAGGAAACTTGTCATTTGCAAAATCGGTTTTTCAAGAAATTTCTAGGCATTACATCGTAGTAGACCTAGTAGCTCATGTAACCGTAATTTTTTTCTTAATTTTCCACGGTCAAATTAGCCCTAACTAGTCAAAAAGTGTTTCTGGGGCACCCTGTCTGTGAATCGTAAATAATACGCGTATTTGTATATACTTTTATTTGTCGATGGACAGCCCATGAAATGAGCTTCCCATTAACGTAGAAAAGTCGGTTAGTTAGTGGTACCGTTTGGCCACTAGAGGGCGTCTAGTGGGCAATTTTTTTGGTGTATTCTTTTGTTTAATATTCAAAAACCCGCTTAATTGCACTATTTTTGCTAGAGTTTTATACGTCAATGGAGATCCAATGGAATGACCTTTCTAAAAATTTTCCAACTTAGGTTGATAGGTTAGACGGTTTGACCGCTAGAACACGTCATATTTTACTATTTTTTACGACTTTTTTCGTGCATCCTTTTGTTTAATCTTCAATAACTCGTTTATTTGCACCATTTTTAGTAGTGTTTTATACGTCAATAGATAGCCAATGCAATGAGCTTTCTAACAGTCTCCCAATTTGAATGGATAGGTTAGACAGTTCGTCCGCTAGAATGTGTCAAAATTGACTAATTTTTTCATGACTTTTTTGGCGCATTCTTTCGTTTAATCGTCAATAACTAGCTTATTTTCCACACTTTGTATAAACTTTTATATGTCAATGTATAGCCAAGTGAAATAAGCCTTCTATTGACGTATAAAAGTTGATGGGTTAGTGGTACGGTTTTGTCGGTAGAGAACGTGAAAATTTTTAAAAGAAAAATTACAAAATTCATAATTTTTTATTGTATTCCAAGGGAATTCAGTGAAATTACCAAACTTTATTTATGTTTAAATTTGAATGGTAGATGGAATTTTTTTTTATAATATAATTTAGACGTTCCTAATTCTATTAATAGTTTTCAAAATACCAATGTCCTCCAGTAATGCCCATTAATTCCTAAAATTTGTACACCATAATGCCCCAGCGGTTTACCCCCTCTTTTAACCTAAAAAATTCTTTGTATTACGGATATTATCAAATCAAAGGACTATACAAACAAAACGAACATGTGGGTGGTATATCTTGTTTACATCCAGGCTAGAGAGCTTAATTTATACTTTCTAATTAAGCAGCAATGGCATACGGGTTAGGGCAATGTAATACTCTGTTCTTTAAATGATTATTGTATTAACTTTAAAGCAGGAAGAAATTTATTGAACAATTCTTTAATTAACTTCACTCAAATTTAATGTGAAAATGTGATAATTGAGATTAAGATTCTAAATAACTGTTTGGGTAAAGTTGTTAGTTATTATATTAGAATAAGTAGTGAGCTTTCCATGACGTAATTTTGTAAGAAGGTTTGTACATCAAAAGTATACTCACTAAAGCAATCACATTTGATAGTTTTTTTCTCTTAAAGTTGTATTCTGAATACTGAAGGCACAAATACCAGTTATAGCAGTTATGCCCATAAAACTGACATGGATGCATAAATATACTGAATCTCGTATAAAATAGTGCAATGAAATGTATTTTCACTTCGCATAAGATTTTTAGCTTTGATTCAATTTCAGCACCATTTAACATCGGAATCGGAACAATAATTTCCGTGAATTCATAGCTGGGGGCATTGTTACTGGCCCTGGGCGGGTTTGCTAATTTGTCCGGTTTCAATGAGAAATACTATAATGGACGAGATTAATGGTCTCAAAGTGGACTGAAGAGTTGACTAACAATGGATCGAACTGGCCCCAACTATGCAGATATTTTCTGCATAACGATCGTTTCATAAATGCTTTCACAGTGTCTGGTTTAATAATCGTTAGCCGAAATAAATGGGGCGTGGATAAAAATTAGGGATGAAGGGTCGTAACCCCCCGATGTCGCCCACAATGTGATTAATCTCGGTCAGAACTCTCGTTCTTCAAATTTTAACCGTGTGTACCATAACGCTCAGATAAAGCGTTGCCATTATCCAGAACATAATTAAATTACATGACAAATTGTCTAATTCCTGCGATTTCATATTTTATGGTTTACGCCCGGATAATTCCGGTCCGAGTGAATTAGGGCTCTCAGATGTCAGCCGACCGTTTAATTAGGGTCAGTTACTAGAAACGATATTTTTGCGGTTATGCTATTTCATCCATTCGAATTTTCTGTGTAAATACGCCTTCTTTGTACAAATAACGAAACATTCTGTCCTGTGTGTAACCTTTTACTGTTTGAAAGGTCGCGAAAGTAACAGCGTATACTCCCACGACTTGTACCTGATATGAATAGTCAAAATGGTTCCTGCCTCGCTATTGGTAGTAGTTATTCAGATTGTCATCGGTAACTTAACTTAAACATACAAAGTGATTCACGGTGATGTTTGAAATTTCGAGTGTTGCTTATTAGTAGTTTGCAAGTCAAAAAGTATGACGATGTTGTAATTTGGATTTATTAATTCCCTATAGGAACTGCCCTTCTCGAGATATTTAGTTCAAACTTTTTGAGGTTTGGCAATATTTATCCTACATATTTGCAAATTAACATAAACATAATTTATACAGAGTGGTAATCAGGACGAAAATCTGTCTTCTTTTAAACGAATTTTCCATTCAGTGTTCTCTACGAGGATCAAGTGGAACTTTTGGAGCGAGCAGCGCATTAATCATATTTTGTATCAATCAACTCATCAATCACGATCCCGGTATGACTAAGAGATCTGACAGCCTAAAAGGGTAACATTTTTCAAAAACAGCAGATAAATGTTTTTGTGTTATTTTCGGCATTGTCCCGTCCTTTACTGAGATTTCCTTTTTTTACGGGCCATGTCGTTTATTACGTTTTTTTTTTGTCGTAAAAACTGAGGAGGTTTTATAATACCGAAAGTTCATAAAGAGAGTCAGAAGTTTTTGATTATGATTTACGTTCTCTGTACGATCATCACTTTATTGTAGTTTTTCCATGTGTCTTTGATTTCTTAATCCTACTTCTTTTAAACCTTATATTTACTTTCAAAAGGAGTCTACTAAATTTTCTCTTTTAGTACTCTTACCGCGTAATAATCGTGAGTAATGTGTGGTGTGGGTTCTTCGTAATATCGTAATTTTAACCTTATAATGCATAAAAGCTAACTTTCCATTATGCACTTAACGAGTAAGTTGGTTAAAGGTTTAATAAAGTTTTAAGAGGGAGTTCGTAGTCTATAAATTAACAATACCGGCGTTAATTCACCACCCCTGTGTTAACTTTTTGCAACCTTCCATTGTCTTGGCTACACAAACTGATTTTGCTCCTGAATTCAGTATATAGTGTGTCCCAAATTGGTTCTACATGTATTGGAAGCACACTGATTGTCATTTGTTTTTCATAATGGCGGCGACATTTTCCAAGGCTAAGTATAACTTAAAAAACGTTTTTCTGCCCTTTAGAAACTAAATAATACCATCATCAAGTAGGTACGTCATTGAAAAGGATTTTTTCTACGAATGTTTGCAAATAAGCTACTTTGCATACGTAAAAGTGTGTACAAAGTGGCACTTTCCCGCACACTATGCGGGAAAAATTTTTTCCCGCACACTTTTTAAAATGCTGATTATACCTTGCAACAGTGGTTTTATATAGACTATTATACATAAAATCTGCTTAGAATTTTGCGTAGAATTCAAAAATGTAATAATATTCAGGAGTTTCATATAAAAAACACGACTTTTTTCACATTATTCTTCCGTACAGTTTAGGTAAATAAACCACCTTATCTCTGTCTTTGAAAATGAGGCTTGTTTCCTTAGAAACCAAAGCTCATTGTCAAACAACGCATTTATATGCAATTTAAAGTCTACAACAGTGTTTATTCTTACTTATTTAAGTTAAAAAAACTATTTTAATAATGGATATCACTGAAGATGAACTTCCGGAAGATGTTCTAAAAGCCGCCAACATGGCTAGTTTGCAATTACTGCCTCTCAAATCGCGAGAAAAATACGAGAAACAGTACGAGTTGTTTACCCAATGGTGCGAACAAAAGGGGATAAAAACCTTAAAGGAAGAGGTACTTTTAGCGTATTTTGTTACTTTAAGCAAAGAATTCAAACCTAACACAATGTGGTCAAAGTATTCAATGCTCAAAAATGTAATAAAAATAAAAAGAGACATCGATATCGGTGAATTTTATAAGCTCACTGCATTTCTGAAAAAGCAGAATGTTGGTTTTAAACCTAAAAAGGCGAAAATTTTTACAAAAGAAGAAATATTCAGTTTTATGAACTACGCACCACCTGTTAATTAAAGTTGCCACTATATTCGGACTTGCTGGTGCATGTCGAAGGGAAGAGCTAGCCAATTTAACCACTACAGATATTGAAGACAAAGGAAACCTCATAATTGTTAAAATTAGGGATTCCCAAAATCATACAGCAAGAAACTTTATAATATCAGAAGAAGTTCATAACGGAACCTACCTGCAACTGTACAGAAGATACACCGGCCTACGTCCAAAAAAGTCAAACAATCGTTTTTTCCTAGTTTACAGAAAGGGTAAATGTTTTTCGCAAAGTGTTGGAGTAAACAGTTTTGGAAAAATGCCTTCTGAAATAGCTATTTTTTTGAAGTTGCCAAATCCAGAACTCTACACAGGGCACAGTTATCGTCGATCATCGGCAACGTTCCTGGCCGATTCTGGAGAAGGAATCACTGACATGAAACGCTTGGGGGGTTGGAAATCGACTACGGTAGCTGAAGAATACATTGATGAATCCACAAGTTATAAAAAAGGATTAAGTAACAAAATTCTGACCTTCAATCCTAAAGAAAGTGAAGCAGTTCCAAGTACCAGTATTTTACCTTCAGTTGCTCAATTTGCGATCAATTTAAAAAACGCGACCAACTGTACATTTAACATTAATGTTGTTAATAACAATAAATAGTTATAAGTTGTTGTTTTTAATATCAATAAAAATTAAAAACAAAATGTGTAGATATTTCATTCGTAGAAAAAATATTGTTCCTAACACGTGTGCAAAGTAGTTTTCCCGCACTTGAAGCTTATCCGAACTCCGCTTCGCGTCGTTCGTCTAACTGCTTTCGCGTGTGGGAAAACATAACTTTGCACACTGAATAGGAAAACTACTATTTTAAGCGCTTTCAAAAAATGCAAAAATTCAAGATGGTGGCCATAAGAATTTACAAAGTTATCTCGGAAACCAATTTCTAATTACGTCATCGTGTTCTACGTAAAAAAGTACCTTAATAATGTCTTAGTTTCAAAACTCTCTTTGGGTTGGTTTAAAATGCATCCTTTGACGTTTTCCCAACTTTCCGCAAAACGGAGAAAGATAATTTAATTTGGAAACCGGAAATAAGTTTCACATAAAATTCTCTAAATCGTTCCCCACTTAACCGACTCTGTAGCTCTTATGGTTACCGAGATCCCAATCCGTGTAGAACCAATTTGGGACACACTGTATAGCTTCAGGCTGTCCAGAAATATGGTGATTAACTCTTAAGACTTGATAACTGAGTGTGAGTGTTTTGACAACTTTTGTCTCTTCTTTTCTCTGCGGCCGTGAACATTTGGTGTCTGGTCTCTAAAAGTCTATGTGTCTTAAGCAAAAAACATGGATCTAGCTGTCTCCCCTTTACAAAAAGACTATGGGCGTACTTTTCCCTAGTTTAAGTTCCTGAAGATTCCTGACTTATGTGCCCGAAACATGTAAAGCTTTTTGACCGTTACCTTTGTCATTTTTGAGGGCTAAATAAATGTTTTGTGAAGAAGATTATGTGTTCACCTTTACTGTGAGAATCATGGACTACTACTTCACTCCATAACCTAGAAATAACTACATAATAAACTTTATTTTCTTCATTCTGACTTTGAATTGAAGATTACTCGACGTATTGTAAGAAGAAACTTCTGTTCTTTGTAATAGCTAACCACCACCATCATCATCATACACAAATACAGTTTGGGTAACTCTATAACTGGGTCCTAAAATTTTTTATACTATCAATAGAAAGATAATTTTCCAATGGGTTTAAATCTCATAAATAATTCGGTATAGCGAGGAATCGAGGTATCATCCATCTAGGCAACGTGAGATATCATCCATCCCGGTAAACGTGTGGCTTAATCTTTCTGAAACAGTTTTGCGGTCGGATTTTAAGGAAGACATTATATTTCGAGAAACCTTGGGCGAATTCGCAGGTGCTCTTGTCGTAGATTAATTGACCAGAAAGACGGAGCTGTTAATTTGATGTTGAGCATTTGGGTTAACCAAACGTTTATACAGTTGTGTCATGTTATTATTTCTGATCCTATTACGTTGTTTCTACTGTGTGACATCAAATTCATGTTACGCTTCGCGACATGAACTGAAAATTACACTCGAATTATTTTTGTAAACTAGTTGGCAGTTATGTTAGTGTGAGTTGGCGTTAGTCTGCGTTTTATCACAAATATCGTGAAGACAAACAGGTAACTGTTTTTATTCTTTAGGAGAATTATGTACTGTCTTTTATAACTTGTATTGTATGTATAAACTAGTGGTGAATTTCAGATGGTCCAGTTTAACGTTTTCCTTAATTTACAGCTTGTCTGCAGTTTGAAAATATAACGTCGGAATTCAATTATCGTTTCCATTGCTTTTCTTCGGTTTTTCCCTTCTAATAGGAATTCAATGTGAGGGCCAGCGTTCAAACAATAATTCAACCCACAATTATTGCAGAATTAAAGGAATCAAACGTTCCAATCTCGTTAGGTTTGCGAGCGTCGAGTTCTGGAGCGGCAAAATGAAAATTTCATTTGCTCGTTGGCGCAGTCGGCCGGATCGGTCCGGATATGTGCAAACGTACATTTCCATGAAACTCGGAAATTCGAACGTAAATTGGTACGACTACGATTCGAATCCTGATTCGGACCGCTATCTAATTTTGGACGTGTTAGCGTAGTATAAACACGATTAGTATGAGTTAACGGCAGGTCCTTTTAGTGATACTAAACTTCTTCAAGCTTGAATAATCTAAAACTGCCACCTAAAAGAGCTTTAATATTAAGTCAGTCTAATCTCATACAAGTACATGTTCTTGTCAACACAGCTTAGACAAAGTTTTATGACTGCATGGGTGGTCTTAAAAGATTAACCAAGTTTATATCGGGTAAGTTTTGCGGGAACGAGTTAAAAACTTCCCTTGAATGTGGAAAAGCGTTTTTAAAGTACCTCAAACCGAGCATCAATCTAAATAACCGCGCCACATAACCTAATTTACTTTCACCAGGCACGTAGGCAACATTGTTGCGTCATTTACAAAATATGAATAAAGCAATCCTTAGCTTAGTTTCCTTGGCTGGTCTACGTGACCCTATTAGGTGTTTTTTTTTTGTTTTGCCTCTTGGTTTGCGAGGGAAACGCGTTCTGGAAACGGAATAAGATGAAATCCAGAAACATAAATATCCCGGATCTGCGAGGTATCATAATTATTATTCCACTGCGCAAAACGCCTCTTTCTGGAGTTTCCACGTCTGGATTAGGTTTAAATTAATATCTAGTTTATATGTCTTTTGGATGACAGAAGGATTTAGGTGTAATTGAAGCTTAATTAACCATGTCGCTATGAATGTGATGGATGCGATGTAAATTGAATTAATTATCGTGGGGTGCTTTAGACTGGCTTACCATTATAACCACACGAACGTCATTCTTTCTATCACTGTTCATACAAATAAAAAAAAGTTTTGCTTCTGGAAAGTATAATCTCTAGTGTGGAATCAGTTTAAACATTAGGGATTCCATCAACGCCTGATGGGAATTATGCGGAACGTCTTACAGGGTTTCCCCCAGGATATGCCGTCCTTCAGCCATGAAGCACACCAGCTTTCCTGTAAATTGCCCGTTGCTTACAGCCGAGTAAGAAAACTTGTCAAGCTAAAATTTGACTATCGCCCTTGTCGGCTTAATGGTTTTCTTCGGGCAAAGTTTGCAATTTGCATGCAAATTTTGTGTGCGTGGTTAATGTTTTCTACTCGCAAATGTTGCCTATTAGAGGTTTTTTTTGGTGTGTTACTTTATTGTGAATAATAAAAGAAAACGCTGCTTTGCATTAATTAGATATTAATTGCAAATATGCAAATACACTCTATTGGTTTTTTGTATCTAAAGTCTCAAGTTTATTGAAGTAATATAGCTGGTAATGTCGGTTAAAGAGAAATTACTAAAATACCAACAAGTTTATGAGCCTTTCTTGTAAATTACACCAAGAGAAGCATTTACAACCAATTGCTGCTAATGTCAAAATAACCAGCTTTAAGACCAACAATTCAAATTTTTAGCAGTTTATTTTTGTAAAGTGGATTCTGTGACTGAGTTCTGCATACTTAATGCAAGGAAGTGATTCAGATGACAGCTATTCTGATTTAACCAGTATAAATGCAAATACCCTTATAATTACAGGAAAATTGTGTACTTATCATACTTATGACACACTTTACTTATGAGGGAAATAATCGATTTTCTAATTAAATTGAGAAAGTTGTTAGGTATCTAGAAATTTCAAAATGTTTCTATTAATGACGTAGTCAGAAACTTGATGGCACGTGACGTTGGTGTGCACAACGAATAGTATTCATCACATGACAACAACTGCACAGTTAATTAGTTAAAAAAACATTAAGCAACTTATCCACAAATAGTAAATCAACATGTCAACATAATTACTGTGAATATTACTGAAAGCCTAGTTATATACAATTTTCTATTCTACATGTAGTATAAAAACTAAAGTATTTCTGTACCGGGTGACCCAAGACTGTTCCTCGACCATATCTCGGGAACCGTTCGTCGTATGATTTTGGGGTAAAATTTTTTTTAGGTAAATCGGCCATGGAGAATCGCTGGAAAATATTTTCAAGTTCTAAAAATGACCGCCAGAGGTCGTAACTGCCGTCTTAAATTTTTAAATTGCATTTTCTATAAATTTTGCACAATAAACTAGAGTTTTTTTTCCTTATTTTTAAAGCGAACCAAGTTATCTATCATTTTCGTAAAAAAAAATTTCTGTTATTTCAAAAACAAAGATGGCGTGAGGTGTTCAATTGTTTTTGCATTAACCTGTTTTAACTTCTTAACAGTTTGACCAATTTTAACAAATTCAGTATTGTTGAAAAGAGCATTTCTTGGGCAATAAGAATCAACCAAAATATAGTTAATTTAGTTGAATATTTCTCCGCCAGGGGGCTACTTTTGACACCATGACTCAAATTCCAAAAAAAATTAAAAAAAACAAATGGAATGATATGACTTTTTCTTTATGAAAAAGTAGCCAAATAACATCCAAATAGGCCAGTGAAAACCGTTTTTCAAATTCTCGTTCCTAACCTGAAATATTGATAAAATGAGATTATGAGATATGGTCGAGGAACAGTCTTATTGGGTCACCCGGTACATTGCAGTTTTTATTTTAATTTAGGTACTCTCCAATTTTCAATGGACAAATATTAATGGTACAATCATACAGCTAAATTTCCCATTATTAATTTTTTAACAGGAAAACTAACTAAAATTTAATTCAGTCAGTATGAAATCACTTAGAAGTTATCTCTGTTGATTAACAGCTCCAAAAAAAGCTGATGAACTTAAAAGCGGCAAAATACAAGCAAGATGTTTATATTTAAGGCTTCTTGGTGCAATCAAGCCAGACAATGTACTGCAAAGAAAATTCGGTCATGTAGGTCAATCTAACGGTGCAAAAAATCTAAAAACGCGCTTCCTAAGTAGAAAAAAGTTATTAAATACTTTCCACAAAAATTGCAATGTGTTTTAGTAATTTCACTAGCAATAGTACGTCGGTTGGTCATCTTTAAATAATAAGATTTCACGTTCGTTGACCTCATATCCGTTAAGTCGAAGTGTTAACAATAGTGAGAACGTAAAACGTGGACTTTTGTTTGTATATTAGTTTTGGCGATAATTTATTTAATTTTTCCATTTTTAAGTTTCTATGTCGAATGATGCTTGATAGGCAGCTATTTCAGTCGTCAGTTATTTTTAGAGTGGCTTTCACGTTCCGTTTAAAAACTCTTACTATTTAGGTAATCCCAGATTGAGTTTCGATTAATCTAAATCATCTAAAAACGTGGATTAATGCTAGAAAAAAGCTATTTCATTCCGTCGTTTCGGCTTTATAAGTCGTTCGTTCATCGTTTATCTGCCAAGTTAAACGACAATGGGTGACAATAGCTTTTTCCGGCGCCATTTGAGAAGTTTAGTTAGTGACTTTTTAGGCCTTTTCCGAATATAATAGAATCAGATTTGCCCAACCCCAAGCAAGGGGATCCATTTATGCAAATTTTAAGTTAATTTGCGTTCTCACGAATCCTTTTAATTCATCTACCCCTTTTAGGATAAATTAAATTCAATTTTTCAGACATTTGGTTAAATATCTGGTCCCTATTTACTTCCAAGGATTACCACGACCAATTAAATCACTTTAAACTTCTGTAAAGGGTTTTAGATGTTGTTGCTTTGAGACATAACACATTAATCCTGCTTGGCTAATTGTAAAGTGCTCGAAATGTTTACGAACGTTAAGTTTCAATTACCACTTTCCACTCGATTAAACCTATGCAAATCAGAAATGTTCAGAGAAAACCTTGTTTATTAACTTGAAAGTAAAATTAAGCAAAATTACGACACACAACGAATTTTCAACAAATTCAAGTCACGTGAAGATTAAGATTTCCGTGTTATTCCGTGATTATCCAGGTTGGCCTTTTGACGATTAATCTCACTTGATCGGCAGGAGTTGTTCTGGAATACGGAATATCCATTGTTCCTGACGAACATAACGATAACTCACGAGTGTTGGAAAATGGATGTTATGCAACAGGTTTATAACGCTATATAAAGTAGTTGTGATTGATCAAAAAAAAGCAGACCTATCAAAAATAATCAAATTGGAAACATATAAGTATTCTGACTTGGAGAATATTAGGTTGAGGATATAGAGGAACAAAAATATAACCCTTAAACCAACATTTCAAAACTGTTTCAATCTGATAATTATTACAATGCACAAATATCCAGCAAATAGCTCTGTTTGTCATGTTTATTAAACTTACAAGACCATAAAAATTGGTAGTATTGTAATGTTGTACGGTGCGGTTTTACGGTAAATCACAACAATCTCTTTACGTTGCACTGCAATTCAGGTTGCTTTCGGTCGGGAAAATGGTTTATGAAATGTGTTAACGCAAGTAAATCCAGTGAAAACTATAATTATTTTTGGCTTGTGTGGGTATTTTTAGAATGATTTGAACGTCTCATTTGCTCTAATAAATTATTCTTTAATGAAAAAAAATCCACGTTTCTTATTTTTAACTTTAGTGGCAGCGTATAATTAGTCTATTTGTAGCGGGTAATCAGTGTTTAATTTAACTTCTGTTGACATTTTAACTGAGTAGAACAGAGATACTTGGAAACTTGAAAAAAGTAAATTTTCTTCAAAATAATTCATTTGATTGGCGTTATCCAATTAGTTCGGAAGTGCGTTTAATCACGTTTTTCGGATGAGTAAACGGATAAATTACTATGTCGCGGAAATAATGGAGAGATCAATAGGAAATTGAAACAAAACAGATCGAAAAGGGAGGAAATAGGTGAACCTACGCTCAATTGGGCACTAATTTGCCTGTCAGTTTGCGGAAACTTTTTCGACAGGAAACTCCTTAATGGAATAACCCATTTAACAGTTTTTTAAATACACTGCAAGTTTACTAAGATACTATAACTTTATCGGGTTGCTGAAATAATCTTTTGTTAATTTTGTTGTTAAATTGGTTCAAAGCCAATAATGAAAATCGTTGTACGCACACTAAACGCAATATTACTTCCACTACGTGCATTGTTATTTTGTCCATGAAATTTGTAATGTTTAGGGAATTTTCGTGATTTAGAGGCTTTATATGTTCGACACGTGCCACTTTGTTACCCAGTAACATTGTTGTGTCTCGTTCGATTGATTAATTGGGATTTCAAAACTTTTTTTAATTAAAATTTAAAATTTAATTGAAAAATATACGATTAACAATGAGGGTAAATTACAAAGAGCAATATTTCCAATAAATTCTTTAGTAGCATCCTGAAACCGTGCTGCTTATTTAATGAGTTTTTTAAAATCACACTTTCAATACACAATTAATTTGTTTGACATCAAATAAAAAGTCAATTACTGCATTGACAGTTTGACGGTGTAGAAAACACTTTATATTCATAACGCACTAGCGTGAAAATTGAAAATATTCAGTAAAGGTCCTGTAAAATCAGACTTGCATAGTGAATGGAAAATGCCATTTACAACTTAATTTGCAGCTGAAGAGGCGTCACTCTCAATAATTAAATTGAGGTTGTGCTAGTTGTGTGCAATTTAAAACTATTCTAAAATTTGCACAATAGATTTAGATTTATTTATTTAATCACAATATACATGAAACGTATGCGCAGCAAGTCATCTTAAATCAAGTAAATAATTCCTACAATCTACAATATAACAAAACACTAACGGATAAAACTTATACAGGTTAAATATAAAATAACATACAAAACTGAGGCTCACTATTGAAAAACATAATTAAAATATTCCTCCTCGGTATAAAAAGAAGCGTCAATAAAAACCTGCTTGACCGCCCTCTTAAAAGCACACCCCTCCAGTGTCCTGATGCAATCAGGACGCTTATTATAAAACCGTAAATTAGGACACTTTTTAGCAGAGATTTGAAGTAGCCTGCGAGGTAAACTCAATAAATTAGCGTTTCTGGTGTTAAACGAATACACTTGAGAGTGCATGGTGTAAAGCGATTTACTCTTATGAATTTCATTTATGCAGACCAACATGAAATGTTAAGATTTTCAAATCCTTAAAATGCTGTCTACAAGAATCTCTAGGTCCAAGCCTCAACATGGTTCGGATCGCTCGCTTTTGGAGCCGGAGGATTCGAATAGAATGAGCGGAGCACCCCAAAGTGCTATACCATACTGAATTTTTGAATGAAACAATGCAAAATATGCCGTTCTTAGGACTTTTAGTTCTAATGTGTCTCTCAGATGTCGCAACGTAAATATGACAGTGGCAAGTTTATTGGAAAGGCAGTCAATATGCGCATTCCAACTCAGACGATCATCAATAGTCACTCCCAACAAAGTAACGGTATTACCTTTAGACACGTTATCCGAAGTAGAGAGAATCAACTCTTGAGTTTTAATGTGATTTAAAACTAATTTATTATTAGAAATCCAAGACTCGAGTTTGCACCTACCCAGAACGAAACAACAGCTCCGATAGTGTAGCCCCGCTAGACATAACGGTTGTGTCGTCAGCGAACAGACAACAATTGGCTGGCTTTACATACTCTGAAAAATCATTAATGTAGGTTATAAAAAGAAGAGGACCTAAAACTGATCCCTGCGGAACACCTCACTTTAGTGGCAAGACAGAGGACAGTTTTCCGTTTGCCTCGATACACTGAGAGCGGTCAGCAGATAAGACTCGAAAAACGTTAGACATGCAGGGCCAAAACCGATCTTTGCCAGTTTCTCCAACAGCAGGGTGTGGTCAACGCAATCAAATGCCTTTGAAACGTCATAAAGAGATGACTGCACTCGATCACCCCTTTCAAGCCCCTCAACAACGCCAGATATAACAGCGCAACGCTTGCACAGCGTAGTTCGGTTCTCAACTTGGAACGTACCGCACGTCAGTTTCGTTTGCCACTAAGAAACCACGTTTCTTGAAACGGTGTTCAGGGAAATTTGAAGTTGACGACCGAATTCCGCAGCCGGTCGAGTGGAGATGGTGGGACCTCTAAAAGTCTACTGGGAATTGTCTTGTGCGGTGTACTTCCAAGAGGCGGAAAGGGTGAAAACCTAGGAGAAGACCACATGGATGTGACAGTGACGGTTATAGTTTCCACCAGGAATGACTATATCTTTTGCTCGGATCGTGCCTTTAAGCGATTTTTTAGACCCCTCCTTTAAGATAATTTCAAATAATTTGCCAAATATAGGAATAATTGAAATCGAACGGTAGTTATTTTATGCACTTTAGTGATTAAAAGTAATTTTGATCCCTGGGGGATTTAAAGTAAATTCTTCCAAATTAAACAATGATTTTATTGAAACTTTATTTATTTGTTAAAGTGTAAGGACGAAAAAGGATAATTAACATAAACATAACTTAAATCTAGTTCTTATTATTATATATATTTACATTTATATTGACTTTGGTGCAGTTTGCAAGGCTAACGAAGGGTGGACAATTGGAAGCAACATTTTTAGTAGTAAACATATTCTGCACATACGTAGCAGTCGCCGTTGCCGTTGTCTCATTTTCTGAAATTGATCTTTCTATGGTTGATGCTGATGCCATATCAACATCGGAGAAGACATTGGTAAATATTTGATCGGCAACATTCTTCTTTTGATACAATGAATTTTCAACATAACCGTCAGCAACAGAACTGCTTTTCCAGCCACCATGTCTTTTCAACACATCTATGGTTGATCCAGAGTCGGCAAGTAAAGAAGCTGATGATCTGCGAAAACAATGCCCAGTATATAGGTTTGCGTTTGGTAGTTTCAAGTAGCCAGCAATTCTCCTTGGTAGCTGTCCAAATGTATTTTTTCCTATGGGCTGAGTCATGCATTTCCCATTTTTGTAAGACACAAAAAATCGTGTATGCTTTGTAGGTGGCCTTAGACCAATATACTTTCTCACTAATTCCACTACATTCGTAGAGTTTTTGCCAGACGTTTTTATCACAAACAAGCGATCCTTTTTTTTGTACCCTGATTTTGTACCCCGTAGATTTACCAGAAAAAAGCTTTTATGATCCGAGACATCGTTGCAGTCTAGCTGGCAGAGCTCCTTTCCTCGACATGCTCCAGCGACTCCCATAATCAGCACCACCTGCAACAAAATTGTCTCCTGTCAGTACATTTTGTAGTTTTGTAGACAAAAATAATCAATGGTGTTATTTTTAGTAGTACTATCAGGAAAATATTCAAAGTAAAGAAAATAATCTTACCTTTTGGGCTAGATATTGTTCATCTGGAGCATTTTGAAGAAAATCTCTTATATGGTCGAAATCCAATGTCTTGGACTTCTTCGGCTTATACTGGTCATTCTGTCTCTTTAGAAATGCCTGGAGTTTACTGTATTTGCTGATGTCGACGTTTGCTTCAGATATTATCGTGGCTTTGATCATGGAATATTGGCTCCATAGAGAAGATGCCTTGAGCTTCTTAGACTTCTGCAGGAAGTAAGCCAGGAGCACCTTTTCATCCGTAAAATTCTCTGCATTCTATTTAACGCATTTTTTTTCATTATTTTTGGTAACCAAGAAACTGTTTTTTGTAAGCCTCGCGAGATTTTTCTGGAAGAAGGCTAGCGAGGGCCTCTTGGGCGGCCTCTTCAATGTTCATTTTCAAAAAATACGATTTTTCTGGACTCACCGTTTGATAACAACTGATTGACATTTGTTTTGTGCCATAGCAACACTTCCAGGGCACAATAAATTTTAAGTGAATCCACCATGCCAACAACAATAAATAACAACTATCAGTAATACGAGAGTACCGTTGTAACCACTGTTAGTTTTGTAATTTTTTTTATTTTTAGTTTCTCGCATTCTAAAGTGCATAAAATAGTATATAAACCTCGTGACTAAAGTGTCTTTTAATCCCTTAGCGAATTGTAGTACAAACTTTTCGCCGCGGGATTAAAAGAACCACTTTAGTCCCTAGGTTTATAATATACTATAAGTCAGACTTTGAACCTTTTTTAAATATAGGAATTACTTTGGCACGCTTAAACATCGTGGGAGAAACAGAGGTGGCTAAAGAGGTGTTGTATAGATGTGATAAGAGAGGTATCAAGAAATATTCAGTATTTTTGACTATCGCGCTATTAAAATTATAAATATCTGAACACGAAGAATTTTTCAACTTTGTAATGGCTTGGGATACCATTTCATATGTTATGTAAGAGAAGTAGAAAGAGTATTTACTAACAGACGCCTGCATATCAGCACACGTCAAGGTGGCAAAGTGTAAGTTCAAACTCTCACAATCCACCGCATTCAAGTTGTTATCCAATACATGTCTATTAAGTTCATAATTTCCATGAGCTTTATTTTTATTGTTAGATTGGCTAATAATGCAACAACAACTTTATATTAAATTGAAATAAAGAGTGTTGAAAAATACTACCATATACAGTATGTTTAGCATTATAGCCATCTTCAGACTTAAGACAGAAAAAATTGACGTTACTGTTCTCACCAAGGTTTCATATAATCATTTTTTCGTTCATATTTCGACTAGAAAATGGTTAACGACCTCCTGATTGTTTTATCGGCATTTTAATTTGATATTGTTGGTTATCAACTGGGGAGAGAAATAGGAGCAATTAGTGCAGTTGTAATCGTGACTGGAATAACAATTAATTCCCTTCTGGAAGCCCCACAAAGACTCCAACTTTACTGCCATTATGGTGTAATTAGCTTCTAATTCGTCGGAGATAATCCTTAACAGTTAGAAACATGTTCTAAGGGCGGTTAAAACTCTCTTTTGCACTCGGCAACGTTAATCAACTATAGTGATTGGATTGGAGGGGAACTAAAACACCGGCAGTAATTTATTGATGAACAAGACAATTGGCAATACAGAAATCTCGTTATGCCTGAATATGGAGGCAAAAGTTAAACGTGCTTCTTCGTCTCGACTTGGAACAAAAAGCCGCACAATGGCATCGTGGTGCCGTGGTTGACCAGGTGTAGACGTATAATGGACCATTTACATTTATATCTGACCAACAGATAAGATTGAAGTTTAAATGAGACCGCTCATCTTTTGTTCTTCGACCTTTTGAATTATTGACTGGTCGTGAACAAGTGAAATGATAATTTACGAAATGTTTCTGCATTCATTCGTTTGTGCTTTTTTCCGTATCCTAAATAAAGTTTCAATTAATTTAATCTTGGATTAACTTATGACTAACACTCCACATTGGATTTCGGGTAAACCATTTTTTTGACTGTGCTGGGAATAAATCAAAAAAACACTTTTGTTCACTCCAGCTTTCAAAAACCTTAACATGACCATTCCATTAAATGTGGGGGACCTTAAATACCGGAAGCCCGTATATAACGCGTTTTTTCCGATGGGTATACGGCAAATCCGCCAGCAAAATAAGCAGTAAAAATATTTTATGGACGAAGTTTGCATTTCCCAAAGCGTCGGGCAAAAAAGTGAAGTGAATTATCTTGCTTTGAAAATAGGGGTCTTCATTCGACTATTACTATGCTAATGCATAGTGTATCTAAAAAAAAAAAAAGTAGGAAATTATCTGCACACCTCAACCAGAAAGAAGTTTTAAAAATAAGTACTATACACTCGTTCAACTCGTGTCGCTTTCCATTTGGTTGGAACGGAATAATCTGATATGAAATTTTCGATTATCGGAAAAGCGTGGAAATGACAGGAAAATGTGAATTTTACTTCTTTAGCCTTTAGTGACCTTGCACACTGAATGGTTGGTCTCGAACATTTTAGTCATTTTATAATCAGCAGTTAAGGTTTAACAAAGTTTTATCCAATCAGAAAGTGCAAATTAAAATAGGTTGACATTTCGTGTCAAACATTTATAATGTGTCAAGTTACATTGCAAGATGAATAGAAAATGGTTCAATTAAATAAAAGGGAACTAATAACTTTACTCGTGATGGTCAGATATGATGACAGCAGACGTTCACATGTTAAAACATGAAAAATAGTCAATAATACATTCCCTGATCGACAACTCATATCTCTATCTACCGTATACATTTATCATCCCTAATCCACCTTCTAATTTGACGTTATCAAGTATTTTTGTTTGTTGTTCTTTGCTGAAAGTTTAAACCCAGATTTCTCGAAACTGCCTAAATAAAACATTGCGAAACCTTATTTTATGATCCTAGGAATTTCATTTAAAAGTTTAGGTAATAATTCAAAATTCCGCCTTCCTGTAGCTTTCATCCTGTGAAAAAAGGTAGACCGTTTCGAAACATTTGGAATACCCTGTATAACAGAACAGAAGGTGTTACACAGTGACAATCAAAATTTTTTGATATTATACAGGGTGAGTCAGGGTTAAACGGTCAAACCTAGAAAATTGGATTTTAAGCAGAAAGTTGTCCGAAAATGCGTTGTTACCGAGATACAGGGTGATAAAGTTTCAGATTTTTTAAAGATTTTATTACACGACTTTCATTCTTGACATAGCAAGATTAATTATTAGGATCTCCACAATTACAGTGTACACATTGTAGTGAAAATGTACAGGGTGATACTTTTTCAGGGGTCAATCCTCCCAAACTGTTTTGTAGTACGCCACTAATCATTTATTTCCTAGATTTTCTTTCTCAATTTAGAAACTGTTTTGTTTCTTGCATTTCACCGTTTTTGAGTTATTTGTAAAAGTGTCTAGGACTGCATGAAGTTTCCCATAAGAGATGCATAAGAACCTATTTATTTATTATTATTTATCATCCTGTACATTTTCACTACAATGTGTGCATTATAATTGTGGAGATTCGAAAGCGTAGTTGTATGTAGAAAAATTAATATTGCTAATTACTTTATCACCCTGTATCTCGGTAAGAACGCATTTTCGAATACAACTTTTTGCTTTAAATCCAATTCTCTAGGCATTGTATAGGTTTGGCCGTTTAACCCTGACCCACCCTGTATTTGAATTGTTCATTACTTACAAGGATGTTTTCTACTAAAAAATAGAATCAGGCGAAAAATCGAGGATATTGTTCTCTATCACATTACGCCCTAAATATTTAAGAAACTTAATATATTTTTGTTATTATGAATAAGTTTTCTTGTTATCTACTGTAACTAAATGTCAGGTGCTTTGCATTCCTAATATATAAGGAAAAATAAATTTATTGAGAAACTTTCGGGTAAATAATAGATCACTCACGTGACCTAACAGTTTCAGTTTAAATTTCTCAGGAGTGGAAAAACAACTTTCAGTTGAAACGGGCGATATGAAAGATAACTACGTTTCGTGGACATAAATCTTTCAGGGGTAGCGACGCATTCGTGGTCTTAAAGTGACAGAAAGGGGGCCCTCCTCCCAATAAGGCGCAAAAAGTATACATCATCTCGTCAGGTAGTGTTCCCGTCCTAAATAATAAAAATGAATCCACTCTCTCTTTCCCAGGCATTTTCTTATGCTAAGGGTGGTATTTTACCGTCAGAATTATGACGGGACGAAACAATGAAAAACCGAGAGGAACGACAATGCCCGGATATCAAAAACATACTGCACCCCTTAATGTGTTTTTTTAGGACAAGGAATTGTTGACCTTTTTGGTACATTCAAGTGGACTGGTGTCATGTTTTTCTTTTTACAGGTCGCTGAATGATCCACTGTTATAAAAATTGCAGTGTAAGTAAACTCAGGCAAGGCAAACTACCTGAACAATTTATTAACCTTACTCCTCAATAATTTACCGAACATGATTAAGCTGAGATGTTGTAACAACCCTTTTGTGACTTACTGTATATAACTTCCTGGATGATGAAAATAATTTAATTTAGGCTTTAGATTAAAGCAAACTTCTACTTCTACAATAAGAGCACTTTCTGTTTGACCGAAAATTGATAACATTTTGGTGATGATAAAACGAAAATCGTGCAAACCACGGTTTGGACTTTACCTGATGCAAACTTGTTCGAAGTGTTCCCTCAATTTATCATCATTACTGCCCCTCTCGCTTTCGGCTATTAGTTAAACTCCCCGAATTCGGCTTTATAATTGATGGATGAAACCCGTAATCAGTCGACAAAGGTGAGAATATACAGGAATTTTCGGTTATATACAAATGAGAATGTTCAGTTTCCAAGTATTGTTAAATTAGGAAATTTGAGTGAATTTATATGTTTTATTAATTTCAGATTGATTCAACAGTGTCAGCACGTCGCGCATTTTTGCAGTATATGAAAAGTAAGTGAATTTTTTAAGTTTTGTAGTGTCAAGGGACATACGAGGGGTACACCACTGGGGCATTATAGTGTACAAACTGTAGGAATTAGTGGGAATTAGGAACATTACTAAGAATAAGTAAGCATTACTGGGTATTAAACTATTAAAATTTGGTCTAAATTGTATTATAGAAAATATATCATACAATATTTTTGTCTATACAATTACCATTGAAATATAAACTTAAATAAAGTTAAAACAAGGAAAAATTATGAATTTTGTAATTTTACTTTCAAAAATGTTGACTGTCTCTAGCGGCGAAACCGTACAACTAATCAATCAACTTTATACGTCAACAAAAAGCTCATTTCATTAGCTATCCATTGACATATAAAAGCTTATACAAAGTGTGGCAAATAAGCTAGTTATTGACCATTGAACGAAAAAATGCACACAAAAAAATGAGTCAACTTTGACGCCCTCTAGTGGTCAAACCGTCCAACCTATTACCCCAGTTGGGGTATTTTTGGAAAGCTCATTTCATTGGTTATCCATTGACGTAATAAACTACTAAAAGTAGTGCAATTGAGCGAGTTTTTAAGGATTAAACAAAAGGATGCACCAAAAAAGTGATAAAAAAATTGGTCAAATTTGACGCCCCTAACGGCCAAACCGTCTAACCTGTCAACCCAAATAAGGATATTTTTAGAAAGCTGATTTCTAGCGGGCAAACGTCTAACCAATCGATTTTTATACGTCAATGGAAAGCTCATTTCATTGGCTGTCCATCGACATATAAAAGTATATACAAAGTGCTACAAATACACATGTGTTATTTACGGTTTATTGTGCACTTTTGACTGGTTAAAGGCTAATTTGAAAATTAGGAAAACACGGTCACGTGACTTACTACATAGATCTACCACTACGTAATGCTTGGAAATTGTTTGAAAAACTGTTTTTGCAAATGACAATTTTCGTAAGGCTCAAATTTGCCTGAAACACCGCCACTATCCTAATGGATGTTGGCCAGTTAGTGCAAGCGAAAATCGACCTTAATGATTGTATTTCTACAGTTTAGCTACTACCCTAGATTTGGCAATCATTGTGCTAGGTTTGTGCCAAATATTAGGGCCGTATCTGCCCGATTTAAAAAAAATCCTTTAAAGATATTAAACCGGTAACAGTCAAGGAAAAGATTTAGTTAGCTTTAGAGCCCTCTGGCGGCCAAACAAAGCAACCTATCAACACAGGCGGCCATATTTTTTGAAAACCTATTTTATTTTTTATCCATTGACATATAAAAGTCTATACAAAGTGTTGTGTGTGACAATAAAGACAGTTTTGAGTAAATTTGACAACTACTACTTTAACCTTCATTAATTCGGTTATTTTGACAGTTACAGGGTGGTTCAATGTATCAATTTAAATAGTGATTTTTTTAAATAAGTGGCGTAATACAAACTTCTTCTTTGACTACACTGTATTATTTATATTTTGACGTCTTTCAAAGAAAAATTCAAAATGTTTTGGAGACCGAAAACATCAAATTTCACATAAAATGGTAAATATCTCAGAAACGGATACAGAAAGGTTAAACTTTTCGTAAAATAATGCATAAACTTACACATAAATCAAAATTTATTAACAACTGTATTAAGCTTCCATTTTATGCTAAACCGACTATAAATTATGCGAGCAAACTTAAAAATTGCAGAAAAATAAAGCGCTTGTATGGAATAAAGCGATTTGCTGGATAAATCCTGGAAAGCTCGCGTGACAAATCTTGTTTCGCATTTTCGTTCAGAGATGAGGACTACTCGCACGGCAACACAATGAAACGCAATTATTTCCTATTATAAACGATGATCACACGAAAATTGGATGTATCGCTATGATTTATACTAATTGAATTATAAGAAACAGTTTGCCAACTAAAGCCAAGATATTGTTGCTTTGATAAACTAGTTATCCGCTAAAGCTTATCCATCCAGAATAATTCAATATTCGGAGCCACTCACACGAAATCAAGGCAAATTGATCCGATAATATTGATTCCAAATTAATTTCTGTTCAACACCGCCTCAAACTCCATGACAATGGAGTATAAGCTCTAAACAGTGATTTATGACTGAATCGAATAATGATCTGTGTTTAGTAGTCACGTAACTAAAAAAAGTAGTAGTAGAAAGTAATTATTCCAAATAATAAGCCAAACTAGATACGAAAACAGTAGTAGCAAAATTATATTCATAACAGAAAGTATTTCAGTCTTCTCAATTTAATATGCGCCTCTCGTAATTTTCATGTAAAATACTGTAACAGTATTGAATAACATGCTGAAGTTGCAGAGAAAAAATATACAAAACTTGCTGTTATTAACGTAAAATGTGAATTTTTGCCCTCTCTTTTCTCATTTAATTTTGCATGAAACTCGCTATGAAAGGACGAAAATGGCGCGCATATCCGGTTTCATATATGCTGACGGTAATTGGTACATCGTATGAACACCAATTGTGCCAATTATTTTAAATACGAGGTTTTTTGGTCGTTAAAACTGTTATTTGGATGAACTAACTGTATTTTCCGCACTTTGAAAATAAATGAGCGTCATATCCGATTAAATTATAACCCACTAATTTTTGGTTATATTTTTTTAGCCATTCCGAAAAAAATTATATTTAAAAGGCACTATATTGGAGGACCCACTGTACAGGACGTGACCGGCATGCCAAAAAAGCTTTTAATATTCAATCGTGGTTTTACCGCAGGCCGCAAGTGTTTAAAATAATTCTAAATTGGCCCATGGCAATCTAAATTGCTTGTCGAAGTAATATAAATACGTGACAGTTACGGTGTAAAAACACCAAAAAAATTAAATTTACAACAACAGTAAACTCGGTTTTTAGTTTCAGAGGTGTGTCTATAAAAAATAAAATCTAAATTACAACTAGTGAGTCAGTTTTTGTTAATTTTTGGTAAATCAACAAAAAAGCCAAATTACAAGCTTGCAACAAACAACAAATCGTAAATAATGTTTTATGTATATTAAACACTCGATTTATGAGGAAGTGCGTCAATATACGTAATCACAATTTAACTGATTATAGTTTAGAATGTGACATGCAACGAGAAATTTTTTTAAAATAATTGTACTGTAAAATTTGTATACCAGATTTCATGTTGTAGTAGCAAACAGTAATTCAAAGACTAATTAGTGAAACCGTTATTAAAATTGCAAAAATCAGTTTTTGAGATCACTTTACTATTTGTGGTTTTTGACACTTTTAGATCCTGAACCATAGTTTTCACGTAGTAAATAAGCGATTTTGACTGTTCTAATTTACTATTTTGATTTGGACTCTTGTATCTTAATACCCACATTAAGAGGTTGATAATAATTTTAGGTAAGTAACTCTATTTTCTAGTGATACAACTGAGTATCACTTATCATTTGTGTGTCGCGGATAATGGGGGTATTAGCGGTAAAAGAGCAAGTATTTTGCTCTCTCATTTAATGAAGAATTTTGTTAAATAAAAAAATGCATTTTCCTTGCAGAAATACACTAAAAAGCTAAATTTCTTATTGAATTTATGTAATAAATGGCGTTTTCAATTGCGCTGTACCGAGTCCAAGAGTCATCAATTATACTTCTTGTGTCTCCAATATACAATAAACTTCACAGTCTAGACGCCTCGCGCCTATAAACATTGCAACTTTATGATGGAAGGAAACAAATGGAATATCCTATATTATGGTGGAGAGGGTACATAAAATACGTTTCTGGGATATTCAATAAAGGTTACGAAAACTGGCAAGCAGCTGCCTCTAGCAACAGTAGGGAAAAGCCGCTTTTCGCCTTTTATAATGAGCTTTCCTGACTTTATACTCTCTCAGAACTACCTTTTTTAGTTAATGAAGTTAAAAATATTGTATGATAGAAACTAATCGTTCTGTTTGCCATGTAAAAAATTCAACAAACTTTTTAAATAGTGGAATAACTCTGGAACAAAGTTATATAGTATACAGTGTGGTCCAAATTGGTGATTCATGTATGGGGATATCCGTTATCGTAAGAGATACAGGATCGGTTAAATGGGAAAAGCTAATTACACCATCGTATTCTACGTCAAAAAGTGCCCTAATAAGGTAACATTTTCAAATACATTTTTATCTTCGTTAAGGACCTATAAGGCAAAGTTAAAAATGCAGTGTTTCACGTTTTTCCAATTTCCCGGAAAACGGCAAATGATAATTTAATTTCAAAACCGGGTTTGAATTTGACATTGAATTCCCTAAAACTTCTCCCATTTAACCGATCCTGTATCTCTTACGATAACGGATATTCCCATACATGCGTCACCAATTTGGACCACACTGTATATATTTTCATTATTAACTACGTGCCTGGAAACTGAAATTTGCATTTACTTGGTGACTTTTGATATGTTCACCTCACTTGCCTGGACTGTACTTGAGGTATTTAATATTAGTATTTTTCTCAGTGTTTTTTCATCACTTTTTCTGTAAATTCATTTATTCTTCTCTGTTGTACAACTTGCCATGTTTTAAAATTGATCAAATTCAAGTTGTGCAAAATCGAGCAATGCGAACAATTTTAAAGTGCAATATGTATACCCCTACTGCAACAATGCTCAATGTTTTAAACCTTTTATCAGTCAAACAAAAAATTGTATTTAGCGTTTATGTATTTGCTTTTAAGTTGAGAAACAATCTGTTGCCTTCTTACATTTGTGACAGGATTAAGGTTTTCAAGGATATTCACAACTACAGTAGGTACAAGGCATTGCTCAAATTTTGCATTAATAGAGAAATGTATGTATCATACTTTGACATGTATTTGTTTTTCCTTATAGCCTCTTGCTAAATAAAGACTATTATTATTCATAGAAAACTGCACGAAAATCAATAAAGTTTAAGATAAAGATTCACTTCACTAAAGTTAAAACAGCGAGACTTAGAAGCTTCTAAAATTATGGGAGTTGAACACCGTAAAGAATTATGAATATAAGCCGGAAAGCGGCAAAGTTTTACAGTTTTCGATTTAAATCAAATTCGTTCACAAAGACGCCCTCTCCACCTGAAAAGTCAACAGAGAGATTCAGGTAATTTAAATAATTTAAATTAGAAAGTTCTTGGATGCACAGAAGCGGTTTAAGTTCTTAATTTATACAACTTTCCAATAGGTTCAGAGTCCATTCGTCTTGGTCGAGACAAAATTTTACAACTTACAAACTTGCGCGCAAGGGACTAGATAGTTTGCATAAGCGGTGGCAATTTAGTAATAAATCGTTTTTCTTTGAACTCCTGATATCGCTCTGGGAGATTTTCCTCTCGAACTAAATAACATAAAGCAGAAGTTAATAAGCTAGTTGCTGTTAATTACTCCAAGACAAGTTTGGTTTACAAAAATAATCTTTGAAACATTTTTCTTCGCCAAAGAGGAGTGAAAATTTCAAATGGTGCATACTAAAAAAAAGATTTTGACTGGAATAAGTCACTTTAGTACCCACTTAATCAACTTTGATACTTTATCAGATTATCGAGTTTCAAAAGTTATACGATTTTTACTAGAGAAGTTTTCCTAAATACCTTTAGGCTATCGACAACACAAACAAGAAGATAATCAATACTGTTTTATTACGATGTCTACAGAGTGTCGTTATGAAGTTGGTCGGCAGTTTAATTTGAGTTGTAAAAATATTGCTGAAATAGTGAAAAAAGGGTTCCCATCAGAAGCACAATGAAATAGGTAAATATAATGCAGGTTTAACGTTATTGATCCATGGGAGTAAAGAAAAAAATTTATTTGCGCTACCAGCCTCCAAAACCTTGAACCTCCACACCCTAGAGTGAAAAAGCTAATTAAAGTATGATATTAGCAATTTTCGTAGTGATGGGTAAATTAAAGTAATTATTTTACTTTACCAGGCAAATTTGACTGGTTTTGACTAGTTTGACTGGTAAATTACAAATTTTGAAACCGCTTTTCTTACTGACTATACCAAAATTTGTAGTGTTTTTTCTTGTGTTATTAGATAGGAAATTTAATGAAGATTTCAAAACTGTGCTTAAAACCGTCATTTTCTCACTCTAAGTGGGTTTAACAAGCGATTTTGTCCCTGAGTGTCTTTTGAAACTGAGTCTCTGGCAGTTCAAACTTTGACACCGTTTTTCTCCCTGACTGTACTAAATTTTGTAGTGTTTTTCTGTGTTATTGGATAGGAAATTTAATGAAGATTCCAAAATGTGCTTAAAACAGTCATTTTCTCACTCCAAGTCGGTTTTATAAGCGATTTTGTCCCTGAGTGTCTTTTGAAACTGAGTTTCTAGAAGTTCAAATTTTGACACCGTTTTTCTCCCTGATTGTATCAAATTCTGTAGTGTTTTTCTGTGTTATTGGATAGGACATTTAATGAAGATTTCAAAACTGTGCTTAAAACTGTCATTCTTTCACTCCAAGTCGGTGTTATAAGCGATTTTGTTCCTGAGTGTCCTTTGAAACTGAGTTTCTAGCAGTTCAAACTTTGACACCGTTTTTCTCCCTGACTGTACCAAATTTTGTAGTGTTTTTCTGTGTTATTGGATAGGAAATTTAATGACGATTTCAAAACTGTGCTTAAAACAGTGATTTTCTCACTCCAAGTCGGTTTTATAAACGATTTTGTCCCTGAGTGTCTTTTGAAACTGAGTTTCTGGCAGTTCAAATTTTGACACCGTTTTTCTCCCTGATTGTATCAAATTTTGTAGTGTTTTTCTATGTTATTGGATAGGAAATTTAATGAGGATTCCAAAACTGTGCTTAAAACAGTCATTTTCTCACTCGAAGTTTTCTAAGCAATTTTGTCCCTGAGTGTCTATTGAAACTGAGTTTCTGGCAGTTCAAACTTTGACACCGTTTTTCTCCCTGACTGTACCAAATTTTGTAGTGTTTTTCTGTGTTATTGGATAGGAAATTTAATGAAGATTCCAAAAATGTGCTTAAAACAGTCATTTTTTCACTCCAAGTAGGTTTTATAAGCGATTTTGTCCCTGAGTGTCTTTTGAAACTGAGTTTCTGGCAGTTCAAACTTTGACACCGTTTTTCTCCCGGACTGTACCAAATTTTGTAGTGTTTTTCTATGTTATTGGATAGGAAATTTAATGAGGATTCCAAAACTGTGCTTAAAACAGTCATTTTCTCACTCGAAGTTTTCTAAGCAATTTTGTCCCTGAGTGTCTATTGAAACTGAGTTTCTGGCAGTTCAAACTTTGACACCGTTTTTCTCCCGGACTGTACCAAATTTTGTAGTGTTTTTCTGTGTTATTGGATAGGAAATTTAATGAAGATTCCAAAAATGTGCTTAAAACGGTAATTTTTTCACTCCAAGTAGGTTTTATAAGCGATTTTGTCCCTAAGTGTCTTTTGAAACTGAGTTTCTGGCGGTTCAAACTTTGACACCGTTTTTCACCCTGACTGTACCAAATTTTGTAGTGTTTTTCCGTGTTATTGGATAGGAAATTTAATGAAGATTCCAAAAATGTGCTTAAAACAGTCATTTTCTCACTTCAAGTCGGTTTTATAAGCGATTTTGTCCCTGAGTGTCTTTTGAAACTGAGTTTCTGGCAGTTCAAATTTTGACACCGTTTTTCTCCCTGATTGTATCAAATTTTGTAGTGTTTTTCTGTGTTATTGGATAGGAAATTTAATGAAGATTCAAAAAATGTGCTTAAAACAGTCATTTTTTCACTCCAAGTAGGTTTTATAAGCGATTTTGTCCCTGAGTGTCTTTTGAAACTGAGTTTCTGGCAGTTCAAACTTTGACACCGTTTTTCTCCCGGACTGTACCAAATTTTGTAGTGTTTTTCTATGTTATTGGATAGGAAATTTAATGAGGATTCCAAAACTGTGCTTAAAACAGTCATTTTCTCACTCGAAGTTTTCTAAGCAATTTTGTCCCTGAGTGTCTATTGAAACTGAGTTTCTGGCAGTTCAAACTTTGACACCGTTTTTCTCCCGGACTGTACCAAATTTTGTAGTGTTTTTCTGTGTTATTGGATAGGAAATTTAATGAAGATTCCAAAAATGTGCTTAAAACGGTAATTTTTTCACTCCAAGTAGGTTTTATAAGCGATTTTGTCCCTAAGTGTCTTTTGAAACTGAGTTTCTGGCAGTTCAAATTTTGACACCGTTTTTCTCCCTGATTGTATCAAATTTTGTAGTGTTTTTCTATGTTATTGGATAGGAAATTTAATGAGGATTCCAAAACTGTGCTTAAAACAGTCATTTTCTCACTCGAAGTTTTCTAAGCAATTTTGTCCCTGAGTGTCTATTGAAACTGAGTTTCTGGCAGTTCAAACTTTGACACCGTTTTTCTCCCGGACTGTACCAAATTTTGTAGTGTTTTTCTATGTTATTGGATAGGAAATTTAATCAGGATTCCAAAAATGTGCTTAAAACAGTCATTTTCTTACTCCAAGTGGGTTTTTCAGGCAATTTTGTCACTGGCTGTCCTTAAAAGCGTGTTCAAATTTCAGATCAGCTTTACTGATTTGTTGCACAATACCAGTTTTTCCGAAATAACTTAAAAACGGTAAAAGTTACAAAAAAATTATAAGGGATCAAAAAGGTTCCTAATCAACTCCTTAACCCAACACCGTAAGTTTTCCGGGCCGTTATTGCTTCCAGTATACAGGGTGTGCATGAAAATTATAGTGGTTCACTATTTTTGTCTGTACGCAATTTTTAAGGTAACATTTTTTGCTCTGCACCACTAGATCACTGGTAAAATTGCTAAACTTTCCTGTCACACTGAATTTTTATTTTACCTTACCGGTAAATTTACGCCCATTCCTAAATTTTAGTTACTCAGACTGACAAATAGAATTACTGATATCTTTTCTTTTTAAGTCTTTCATCTTTACGAATGTCGCATCAGGTGTCGAATTTAGAATTTTATAAGAGCGAGAAATTTCTTCAGGTTTCTCAATATTCGAGCATCTCATATCCTCGAGGTGATAATATTGAATGCAATCTACAGTTCCAATACAGGTAGGAAATGTGCTTTTACTGTAAAATTCAGCTGATGCTTTTCGCGATATTCATTTCATTTCAATAAAAATGTAGACGTAATATTCCCGAAGCTGTACTTTCAAGAACGCTGCTAAAGTCACCTGCCACTGTTGTGTAATTTGTCGGTTTCTGAACATTTGCTGCTCCAGCACAAACCAAGCTGAGCATAACACCAGCAAACTTCACTGCAACTTGTTTGATTAATTTAGGAGTTATAAGCCAAACACATATTCTCTAATTTACTTAGTTATTAAGCTACACACGCACCTTCCTGTGTAATGAATCCTAATGCGGACAAACTGCCAAAGTAATAATAGATTCAAATGACAGTATCTAAGCACGATTTTCCAGTACATTTGGACAACAATGCCATTAACGACAAACTCGTTAAAGCGCTCCAATGTTACAGCACAAACTCGTGAACGACTGGGATCGCATAATCGCGTAACGTTCGTAGAAATGTTTCGATTCAAGCTCCCATTATCACGGTACTTGCACTTCCTTCTGAACTCCTAAATTCCTTAAAAACTTTAACGTCCCTATTTAAAAGTTTCCGCTTTGCCCGGTTGGAAATTTAATTTGACGCTGAAAGCGGAATTCAGTCAGTGGGATCGTCATACCCAAAAAACTATTTACATTCTGAGGTTATATTATTAAAATAGCAATTCAGAAAACGTAATCACACTTGCAAATCATGTCCGGTTTTCAGCGCGATGAGGGATAGGAGTTTTGAAACTAATTTTTCGTGAGTGTAGTAAATTTATGCACATTCATTAACATTACAACTAAAAACTGTGAGATAACAAATTTGTAAATATGTATGTCCGTTGGGACTGCTTTTCAAAAAAAAGGCTACAGAAAGCTTTACAAGCAATTCTAAAAGTGTTGAGTAAAACAATAAGTATGTACAACAAAATTTTGGAATTATCACTAGTTGCAAGCATTATAACAATGCTTGAAATCACAAACAGACCATGAAAAGTTCCAGGAAAAATTGAATCATCATTAAAATATCAAATCTAGGTCGCAGCCATTACTACTGCAACAATCCTAATAAATACTGTTAATAATTACAACATTTCCAGTAATCATTGAAGCAGTAAGGTGGAAGATGCTTGATCATCTCAGCTTCGTTATTGCAGTAGATTTTAATTACTCGAGATCTCGTTAGTACAAAATAAATATTCTTGGATTTATAAAAAGAATCATTTCTCTTCACTAAATTTGTTCATTGACAGTTACAAAATTCTAATTTTAACCCCTCTGTAGCTTTTAACATGTGAATTTTGATAGCTTGTAACTCAGTTATTTTAAGAGTTACAGACACGAACTTTCCTTCAAATTGGAGGTCTTGAAATTCTCTTTTAATTTTTACCAACAAATTTTACATATTAAACAAACCGATTTTTCTGTTCTCAAACCACGAAAGACATATTTGACTTTTACATGGGTATTGACAACCGACTGACAGACTTTATGATCTTTTTTGTTTTAAAATGAATGTTCTTGCTTCAGGTCCAGCTTTGGCTATACTCAAAAACTAAATCAACTTAACCAGGATGCCGTGACCAAGACCGGTGCCATGCAACTTCCGAGGCCAATGCGCGGTGGCCTCCGGAAGGCCGCTGGTTTATTCTGCTGCCTGCTGGTTTTGTACTTTGTGGTGCAATCGTTTTACAGCGACACACCCAAACCGCGTATGGTGGCCACTCAGGAAAAGTACGTGGTGGGCAACGACAACAAAATCTACGAGTACAACCGGCAGATGCCGCTCATCTTCATCGGAGGCGTACCCAGATCAGGAACGACATTGATGCGGGCCATGTTAGATGCTCATCCTGATGTTAGGTAAGTTTTTTTGATCGATTAACCAAACTGTGTTCTGTCTGACGTTAGAACAATTAAAGGAGAGTCGTTAAAGGCCGTAAACTTGTCGAGATGAATAATTGAATTAAATTTACAGACCGCAGGCGTGTCCAAGTTCTCAGAACAAAAAAAAGGAAAGCTCCCTTAATTGACGTAATTCAGTCGTTTGAAGTTGTTTTCTGAGCTTAATTACCTTAGAAGCAATTTGAGAGAAAAACTATTATATCATCTTAAGTTTTACCACCTGATTTTTGTAGACAAGGTCAAAACAAAAAGTAATTTTAGTATGCAAAATATGTAATGTTATTTTTCCATTACACCACCGTGTAAGCCAATATTTATTCATTTGGTCGGATCTTGCAAAGCCGTTCTTTCCAAAACTACTCAGCGGTGAAAGTTCTGCTCTTTTCGAGCGCAAAATTCAATTTTAAAGTTTCCTGTGACAACAATACTGAAATGTGTTGGGGTTGTGTATTTTACTAGCTCGAGCTAATTTACTATTGAGGTTTTGTGCGGAGAGCGCCGTGTACTTACTCACTGCAATTAAGTTTGCTTTTGACAAAGTGGTTTGCATATTTTGCTAATGGCATACTATTCAACCTTCTCTCTATTAAATGTTTTTAAATATTTAATACACCGTATTCATGAAAATTACGTATGTAAATTATTTAATTTAAATCCATTGAAATACAGGACAGAAAATAAAGGAAATTTTAATTATTAAAGGAACGAGAGTACAATACTGACCTGGATGTTTATTTTGTATAATTTCCTATGCAAGGAAAGGCAGAAATGTGTAAATCATATTATGTGTTTCAAACTATTCAGAATTTGCTTTATTTCTTTATAGAATTGAGTTAATGATTTTATTTCTTCTATAAAGTTTCTTCTCCTTTGATGTAATCAACATTGTGATTTATTTTAATTAGCTTAATTTCATAATGTTTTTTTATTGGTTTGACAATTGACAATTTATGATAAGTCCAAAGGTGTAGTGTATTTGCCTAAATTACAGCACTGTTTGTAGTTTAGGATTGGTCAAAAAATACAACCAACTGAAAGTTCCATTTTTAATCTTAAAAAAGTCACCTAACCATTTGCACTTTAAAAAGAGTCACGTGATTTAAAAATATAAGTTTAAACGAAAAAATCGGCTGACGTTAACGTGATTCAGTGTTTAAAACTAAAAATGGGCCAATTAGCCTCTCAACTACGATTTCGTCATATAAAATCTTGACATGACCTTTAAGATTCCGTTTTGACTTAAAAAGAGTCCCTAGACCTTTTTTAAAAATTTCAAATTTTGTAACAGTTACTACTTTTTTTTACGGATTTTTTTACTACTTTTTCAAATTCATTATCTCGGTAACATGAAGAGCTAGAGGGGCCAGTTTTGGCTCATTTTGTAGTATTTTCTATCCTCTTTGTAATGGCGTTTTAGTGAAATCTATACGGGTTCAAATAAAAAAGTTACAATCATTCAAAAATTGTAAAAATGCCATTTTGACGTGCAATTTTGGCAATTTTTTATTTTGCTCCAGGAGGATTCCAATGCAGAGCAAAGGGCATATTTGTACCAAAGGACCTCAAATTAGGTGAAATAAGTACAAAAAAAGGACTTTAAAATTTTCCATTTTTCAAAAAAATCGAACGAATGCGGGGGTATTAGGGGTCTTTTTTTACTACTTTTTGAAATTCAATATCTCGGTAACATGAAGAGCTAGAGGGGACAGTTTTGGCTCATTTTGTACTATTTTCTATCCTCTTTCTAATGGCGATTTAGTGGAATCTATAAGAGTAAAATCAAATAAAAAAGTTACAATCATTCAAAAATTGAAAAAATGTCATTTTTGCAAAAAGTGCAATTTTGGCAAATTTTTATTTTGTTCCTGGAGGGTTCCAATGCACAGCAAAGGGCATATTTATACCAAAGGACCTTAAATTACGTGAAATAAGTACAAAAAAAGCACTTTAAAATCAATTCAAAAAAATCGAAAGAATGAGGGGGTAAACGGGTTTTTTTTCACTACTTTTTGAAATTCAATATCTCCGGACATATGGAGCTAGAGAGGCCAGTTTTGGCTCATTTTGTAGTATTTTTTATCTTCTTTCTAATGGCGTTTTGCAATTTTGGCAATTTTTTATTTTGCTCCAGGAGGATTCCAATGCACAGCAAAGGACATATTTATACCAAACGACCTTAAATTAGGTGAAATAAGTACATACAAAAAACGCACTAAAAAATTGAAAGAATGGCATAGTATTAGGGTTCTTTTTTTACTACTTTTTGTAACAGTTACGTAACTTTTTTTTACTACTTTTTGAAATTCATTATCTCGGTAACATGAAGAGCTAGAGAGGCCAGTTTTGTCTCATTTTGTAGTATTTTTTATGCTCTTTGTAATGGCGTTTTAGGAAAATCTATAAGAGTTCAAATAAATAAGTTACAATCATTCAAAAATTGAAAAAGTGCAATTTTTGCAAAAAGTGCAATTTTGGTAATTTTTTATTTTGCTCCAGGAGGATTCCAATGCACAGCAAAGGGCATATTTTATACCAAAGGACCTTAAATTAGGTTAAATAAGTACAAAAAAAGCACTTTAAAATTTCCCATTTTTCAAAAAAATTGAAAGAATGGCATGGTATTAGGGTTATTTTTTTACTACTTTTTGAAATTTTATATCTCGGTAACATGAAGAGCTAGAGGGGTCATTTTTGGCTTATTTTGTAGTATTTTCTCTCCTCTTTCTAATGGCGTTTTAGTGAAATCTATAAGAGTTCAAATAAAAAAGTTACAATTATTCAAAAATTGCGTTATTAAAAAAAGTGCAATTTTGGCTTTTTTTTTATTTTGCTCCAGGAGGGTTCCAATGCACAGCAAAGGACATAATTATACCAAAGGACCTTAAATTAGGTGAAATAAGTACAAAAAAAGCACGTTAAAATTTTTAAATTTTTAATAGTTATTTATGTATTAAGCGCGCAAATCATGACTTTTATGCTCTGAGAATGACGTTAATCATTTGAGAGCATAAAAGTCACATTGTGCGCGTAATACATACAATATTTTTTCTACAAACACCGCTAAATATCTAATACAACTAAACTTACTGCGTAGGTACTCAAAAACAGGATCAAAACTATACACATTTGAATACTGACATCAAACTGGTGACACTGACATTTCCAATAATGGCATGCATTGTGGCCGTTGCTCTGGACAGCAAGCGAAAAATTTTTGATCGCTCGCTACCCTTGGCAACGCGCGATAAAGTAAACTCCTCAGTAAAGGGTAACTTTTCGTTGAGATTTGGAAGCGAAAAATGCATCATTATTGAATGTTTGTAGAAAAACAAATTTAAAGAATGGGGCGGTATTTGGGGTCTTTGAAAACCTTCTTGTAACTAAGTCAATTTCAATGCTATCGTTTCTATACCCTAAATAACTTAAAATGAACACTCCATCAAAATGACGGTTTATTCTCCATAAACTTCATCAAGCCAGATAGGCAATTATGCAAACTTATACATAACTTTAATTGTGTTAGTCATTGATGCTGTCAAACTGACAATTAAAACCTTTATCATGTAAACGAGTGGTTGGATAGATCTTTTGACATTAAAGTTTAAAACTTTACGGTTTCTTATAGCTAAACCAGATTTGCTTTCCAGACAACCGAGACTTTGGAAACATCAAACATACCGTCGTAATTAATTGGAGGGAAACGGGATCATTTAGAGGAAACAGTGCGAAACACACCTAATGAGAATCGTTGAAGTTTCCGTGCGTGCCGCAATCCTCTTCTGTTTTAAACCTCTGCACTTAATTACCGAAGTTTGTCGGGCAAATATTATTTTCAGAAAATATCTGGAGCAACGCTGGAAAATTCATTACGAACCGCAATGGCGAAGAGAAAAGTAATTTATATTCCATGATTTCTTATCTTTTAACTGATTTTGGAAATCAAAGTTCAAGCAGAATGCGTTTGTTCGGACGAGAAAGTTGCTCGGGGCGCAACAAGTTCAATGCAGATTTTTCTGTTGGCGTCAAAACGGCAAAGAAAATTATTTATACAAACTCCAGGCTAATTTATATTCAAACGAAGGACGGCTATTTCGAACGTTCTGAAATTCGATTACGCCAATGTCGAGGGTTGACGGATTCCTTGGTAATTTCCAACTTTATTCGGTCGTTGTTTTTTTTTTAAAGGAGGTGACATCAACGATTTAATTTTTCATCGAGATGAAATTGCCGAAGAAAAAGTTTATCGAATTTTTTCCGCTGGAAAATTTAATTTCAACTTTTTTTGCTTTTCCAGTTATTTAGTGAGTTTGAAGTAGTCGTAGGCCAATTTACATCCAATTGCCCAACTGAAACTCATTAAAATATCAAAGCTATATTTTTTGAGAGGGCTGTTAATGGAAAGTTGAATTATTTGAAATTTAAACTAAACTTTGAATTAATTCAGTTTGCAAACGACGTAGTTTTATGATTGAACTTTTATCAGTCTATAAAAACTTTGGCACGCGATTGTATAACACAGTTAAACTCCTCCGCAAAGTTGTAAACCGTATCGACTAAATCGGGACGTGGTTTCCTTGAAGCTTTAGCAATAAGAACTTAATCATTGTATGCTCTAAGTATCGTTTAAACAAAGTTACTTGATTTAGCTATTAAGTTAGTTAGTCATGTAGTTCATAACCGGTATGGATATGACACACCCGTTATTATTTATGAATATTTAAGACGTGAAATCTACACCCTCTTAATTAAATAGGTTAGTTCGTTCCTTCCCAAATTAAATGGACTTGTTTTTCTCGGTTGATGCAATGAAACTGTTTTGCAAGTAAAATTTTCTTCCTATTTTTGTAATCACGCGAATGTTTTTGCTGCTTTCTTTAAATTAAACCATTTCAGGCTCCTATTTGCCCTCGGTTTTTCATACTCGAGAGTGCGAATATTACTTTTTTGTTCATAAATCATGCATCGTTTTGAAATTAATGTTTTTTTCTGCTTGATAAAGTTTTTACTACACACATTTAAAGGCATCGTTATACTATATAAATAAGTTCTGAACTTAAACTTACGTACTGAGTTTGTTAAGCTTTTCTCGCTGTGTTACTTCCGGAAACTTCAGTTTTTAATTTGTTTAAACAAATTTACTTATTTCAGATATATTCAGTTCAATGGAACAATTTTATGAAATATTTATTCGATAAAATGCTTATCTGAATTTGATTTTTCCGTTCCACGACGTATCGTGGTATACAGTAACAGCCGTCGGGATTTCCTTAATGGATATATTGAATATGGTTCGCACGGAATCTCGGTAAAACTTCTTAACGTTTCAGTGACATTTTGATATCGTCTAGGGATTTTATGAATAATATATGTCACCTTGGAAATCCCTAGCGACAATAAGAAAATCGCTTTGGTCCAGAGAGCAAAGAATATTCTCAATAAGAGGATTCGGTTTATCTTTGAAATGGAAACGGCTAGAAAAAGTCTCGGATATAAGGCGAAAAGTTTATTTAATTTATCTAGCTCGTGAGAGACTGATAACCACGAATATAATTTTATATTGCTTGAGGGAGAAAAAGTTTATATTATGTGTTCTGGTATTTCATTTAATAAAACGGCCAAATGTTGAGTTTGAACAAAGTTCTGAATTCTATAATGAGGTTAATGCAATTTTCAGAAACCTTCTAGATCATTTACTAAGCCACTTCCAATCAATTTCTAGTTTTAGCATGTTTATGCCAATTTCAGATTTACCACAAGAGGTTCAATTCTGGCAAAATCTTATTTTCAGTCATATGGAATTTCATTACTACATTATGGCTGTTAAAGCTGTTTTAAGATAGTTTACATCATTTTTATGTAGTTTTCTGTTTACCTAGGTACATTTTTAACTTATTAAGGTACACAACTTCTGTGTGGCATTTCACTATTTTACATCATCTGAAAGTAATTTCCAGTGAACTAATGATCGTAATGGGATTTTTAGCCCAACTAACTGCATTTCGAACCTCCAAAGTTAAATTCTGCCTATTAACTTAAATATTTTTACCTAAAAATAACAAGCCAATACTGTTAGATCATTTGACACTTACTGAAGTCCTATGTGATATAGTTACCATTATTATACACAATAATGCAAGTATTTAGCTAAGTTTGATAGCTTAAAAGAGATTGTGAATTGTGAGTTGAAATGTGAATTTTTACTATTCAAAACACGAAAAAGCACACTCACTTTAAGTCAATTTTTGTTGAAATTTGTAATCAAAACACACTTTTATCTGACATTTAATTTTTAAAATTTTGACAGGTTCAAAGTCAAATAATGTTGCTTCTTCGAACCAATTCTGTTTTAAACTAAAATTTCTGCTAAAAAAATTGTACTTACAGCATTCAAAGTTAAAATAGTTGAAAATTTACCTTTAAAAATTTCAAATCCGCAAAGGATCTTTCAATCAGTCAATGTATTGTTAAGTCTAATGTGATGTTTTACTTTGTCAATTTCAAGTCATTTGCATCTATTTTTGACACCAAAATTATTGACATTTTTAATCTGTTTTTAACAGAACTGACTGTAAAAATGCAGTTTTTATGGTATTTGTCTTTTACTACCAAAATTTGCATTGTTGCCATTTGCAATTAGATTCTAAGATTTTGACACTTTTTAAACCACATTTACGACACATGAAGACAAATTTGTGACGATTCTATTGAAAGGCTATACTTTGAGTAGGTCATTTTGATTAAGTATTTTTGATTACACTTGCGTGTTACAAACAGTTGCTGAATTGAATAAGTAAGAAACATCTCAGCTTGATTAGGCCAATTTTCAGATTTTTCTAAGTAGAAAAATGGCTATTTTGAACTCTAGTACTACAGTGACGTGTTTGCTTTGGTTAGGCACCATTTTATTGGTTTATCTACGACCTCAGTGTAAATAACTAATTACGCATAGTTTTCCGTTACGTATTAAATCTCTTTACGCACAGTTGCAAAAAAAAACGCACAGTTTTAAGATCGGCCACAAACTATATCAGAGTATATTAGATGGAGATCATCGCGTAATGCATTATTCATACAGTTTTAAGTAACTACCACTTCGTCTAGAATATTATCTGCAATAGCAAACACATCAAGTAATATTACTGAAAGTTGTCCCTTTCTTCTTAATAACTGTAAATGTCACCATAAATAATTATTTTAAGAACAGCACTAATAATTATTTAAGTAACATGATTTGTGATTTTTTTTATTACTTTATTATCTTTTTCTTTAGTGGCGTAATACCTGTGATTAGTACAATTATGATGTTAATACGTTGAAAATGTACTTTTTTAATGAAAAGTTACTCTGAATTATATGACTTGCAAAAACAGGACTTTCTATTTGGTCGTAGGTAAAGTATAGTACGTCACACGTGCTCTAAGGCATTTTACGCACTCATGGAAATCTTCTTACAGCACTAGTTACGTAATATACTATTTCAGTGCATCCAAATCAATTACCGTACAATCAATAACAATCCAGTCTCGTATGTCTGGTTGCTTAACACAAAAGTAGTGTTTTTACATCACTGGAATCTTTGACAAGTATTCCAATATTAATGAACTCGTCGCTTAGATCCAATCCTCTATTCTATTAAACTTTTAATAAATTGTTATCCAAACTTTCTCAATCTAAATGATTAATTATTGTGTTCAATGCAGGTGCTATTGATTAATTTTACAAGCCTTTTACACCGGAATATTGCTACATTTTAACGGGAGGGTTTGTTAAACGAAAAGTTCAATTTCGTTTATACGGTTATGTATATGCATCAAGGGTAATATAACCGCGTTCGATCGCAACTTATGTACTGTAAAAATAAGCTGATTTTTGCTAGCAATATGTGCTATTCGTGCAGCACTATAAAAGTTTCGAGATGGTATTATTTTAGTAGTCTCGCTGGGATAATTCCGTTACATGTCATTTACGTTTGGCTTGTGCAATTTCGTGCACTTGTTTCGTGACGATAATTTCTACATTCGCTCCTAAATAGTACTATAGCAGTTTGGGTTAGGTTTTTATAGCCAATTTTGGAGAAATGCCCTTTAAAACCGTAGGAAAATTAAACAAGTAATAATAGAAAACCGTTGCAGTTAAAGCATTTGTCCGAGTGAAATATAACCCGTTACCACTGCAGGAGTTCTTGCAAAGTTCAAGTAAACTTTAAGTCCCTAAGGAGGCAACAAATAGTTTCGTTCAAGAAGAATTTGTCCGAGAGGGACTGCGATAAAACTAAAAGACGTTAGTTTTGGAGTCAGAGACAGGAAATTTATTCTTTGACATCCCAAAACCACAATTGTCTTATATCATATAAAATAATTTCTATTATAACACTCCATTTAGTTCGCTAATGATTCGAAGTTAGTGGTGTTTGCGGACGCAATTTTCTACTTAAAGGCTAATGCACTGGAAAGTAACGATTTTGAAATCTCGCTATTTATTGCCCTACACTTTCGCATTAGTTTTCTATATATTGTGCAAAGAATCAATGTGGAAAATCCATTTCCTACAGATAATAGATTACGTTGAGTTGCTGCTTCTCCAGTTTCTATTCTCGAAAAGTTTGCTTTCCACTCAACTGCTTTGGCAGCCGAAGATTTTGTTTTACCCTAAAACATGTGCGTTTTGAAGGAAATTTCAATTAACCCTGTTACAAAATGCTCATTAAGGTGCTATAGAATTTGGAAATTGATTGATCCCTTAATTGCTTCTCCTGTAATCAAAAGCACAAAAACAAAGTCTGCTCGATCATTTTTAAATTTCTGCAAAGGCTTAATTAAGGTTTCATTCAAAGTAATTCTAATGATGTATGAAATGATGTTTTCAGCTTGCTGCTTTTTTTGAACTAAGATTTACGCGTAGACGTTTAACATTAGTCAATTTGGCACAAGAATTTAGGTTATGTCTGCATGACTCCTATTTTCGGGTGCTTTTCGTCTTTTTGGAGTATCGATTGGCTCAAAAACAAAGCCGATCCTATTAAATTCCAAGAGAATGGGAGAGATCCTTCACGTTTCTTTATTAGATCAAAGACAAACTGTTTAGTTTTTTCAATAACCGAGACAGATTGTGTAGAAACAAGCTAAAAGTGGGAAAAGTGGGTCTGGTAGTTGATGATTGGTTAAAAAAAAAGCGACAAACTGATGATCCTGATAAATACAATTTTAAGTAAAGTTAAGTTAAGTGTCAAAGTTAAAATTCAGTAAAACAGTGAGGTGAACCTGAAAATAGTTATTTTCCTAACAAGTGCGGCGAGTGATACTATCCCGCACGCTGACTGAAGTTGGGGCATTAGTGTAGGAAAGGCAGTATACGCACGTGATAGGAACATTATTTTTTCTACGAGCGTTTTCAATAATAGGAAACAAAGACCATTGATAATTAATTAAAATTGAAGAAGTAATTTTTAGTAATAGTGAATTAAACAATATTGTTTATAGGGGGTAGCTGAGTAACACACAATCTTCTCCACAAACAAATTTTTTCAATGGTCTTTAAACTTTCAAATAACGTCCAACAGAGTGCAGCAGCTACTCATCATCAGGGGCTAACCAAACAGCCTATCAGCTGGCTGTCATTCTAAACAAGGGGACAGCAAACCTGGGGTAGTGTTGTGAAAAGAGTTTTTTAGGATAAAACAAAAAACCCAAGTTTAATAAGTTAAAAGAGAGAATAATCTCATTGTGGAGAAATCACCATTTTTCCATATACATTTTCAAATTGAAAAACTTAAAGTTAACATATCAAAAATTGACTGGTACTGCAATCTAGTTATTACAGCATCTACCTTTCGTAAAGGGGAGAATACCAACTTTAGTTAGCATCCTGCAGAAGAAGCTGATATGAAAAAGCTGAATTTTTTGTGGAGAAGATTGTATGTTATTCAGCTACCCCCTATCTACTACAACTCCACTGAGTGACTATGGACTACTACTTCACTCTTCAATATTGTTTATTTATACATATTCATATGTTACTAAAATATAGCCGCACAGTAAAATAATAATTACAAAAATAAAACATAATTACAACTTGATTACCAAAAATGGGTTATTGATGTGATGCATTACTTCCAATCTACTTCGTACTAATATTAATAATAAATAAATAATTATTATACAGGGTGGTCCAGTTTTAAATGTCAATAATTCACCAATCCATAGCCAATTAAAAAATAAGTTGACATTCATTATGTCATTTTCCTGAAAAGTGCTTCCTAAGGAAAATACAGTCCTTCAAATTTCTGTTTAAAAAGTCGGTTTTTTGTCATAACTGTCAGACCGTTGGAGCAATATTGATCAAATTTGGAACAAGCACTTTATTACACGATATTACGGTCAAAGACCCAAAACTAACCCAACCCAACTTAAAAATTGTCTTGGAAACGGAAAATTCACTTAAGAAGTTTAAAAAATATTATTGTAGCCAGTTTTCATAGTTTCCAGACAAACTAAAAGACTTTAGTTTTGAAAATTGAATCAGAAAAGATAAAAATTTCAGAAGCTTAAAAATTGTGTTTGTAACCAGTTTTCATGCAAATCGAGAGACTTTAATACTGAAAATTGACTTGTAGACATAAAAACTACTTTTTCAAGAATTTATTACAACAAATTCATACATTTAAACCTTAAAAACTTGAACCCCAAAATGTAACTGAACTAATGAAAAGTGACATCAGAAGCTTAAAATTTGCATTTGAAGTAAGTTTTCATAATTTGAAGACAAATTTCAATATTTTAGTCTTGAAAATAGTCTTAGATGCAGGACATTAACATTAGATTCATGAAAATTGTCTTGAAAACGAACTTTTCGTGCTTTTTACTTTGCTTTTCATTTTCTTCGAATTCTGGACTATTTTTAGTGCTTCAAAACTGCTTTTAGCTTGGAAAATCGAGTTTCAAGACTATCTTCACCAAGTTATTGACATAGCAAACTTAAAAAACAATTTTTACATTCTTCATAGAGTTAAAATAGCATTCCAAGCTTTGTCACTATTAAATCGACTTCTAGACACCTCAGTGCTAAAAATTCGGGTATTTCTTAATAAACTAGACTGTTTTTAGTGTTTTAAGGCTGTTTTCAGTGCCTCAAATCGAGTTTCAAGACTATCTTTACAAAGTTTTTGACTTATCAGGCCTAAAAGTCAGTTTGTCCACTGACCATAATCTTGAAAATGTTATTTCAAGCTTCTTCACTATTAAATTGACTTCTACACTCATAGGTGCAATAAATTGTAGCACCTCTAAGAAATTCAGACTGTTTTTAGTGCTTTTTAAGACCGAATAATCGAGTTTAAGGCTATTTCCAAAAGTCAAGTTTCTTTAGCAATAAAAGTAAAAAATTTTGGTACCAAATGCTATAATAATAGTCTTGAGAACTAATTTTTAGAAATAAAATGTCCGAAAATTGAATTTACTTCTAGACTTGTTGTCCAGTCCAGAAAATTGAGTTGTACATCAATTAAAGTCTTGAAAATATACTTTTGGACTCTTTAGTCCTAGTAAAGTCAGTTCTAGCATTAAAAGTCAACTTTTATATTATTTTTAGTAGTAAAAAATGAGTTTCATGCACAATACAATCTTTGTCTTGATTTCCGGACTTTTTTTAGTTCTTGAATGCCAGTTTCAGACACTCAACCAGGATGGCAGTCTGAGAAAGCGAATCATAAGACCATTTCTAGTAATAAAAAAGTTTTTAGACTATTCAGTACAAATTTGGACTTTCACAAGTCTTGAATGTTCAGTTTTAAACTATAAAACGATTTTATAAATTGAAATTTGGAGGACTGTGTCTTCCTTAGGAAACGTTTTTCAGAAAAATGACACAATGCAAGTCAACTTATTTTTTGATTAGCTATCAAATGGTGAATTATTGACACTTAAAACTGGACCACCCTGTATAGAATAACAATTTAAAATATGATACATAAATTAATATAATTTATTTTTCCACCCTAGTGCAGGAAAGTTTATATGTCGGGAACGAAAATAGTGCCCGAATGTTATCATTCGCGCACGCTCGAAGAAAAAAATAAATTTGAAACTATCACAGTTCAAGTGCTAACAGGATAAAAAATGTATGTTTAAAAAATAGTCACAACAATTACGCAAACCTAATAAATACAATTTTAAACTTGAAAATTGCGTGAAACGTCAAAGTTCAAATTGAGTTTTAAAATTATTGAAGCAGTTTTGAACTCGAAATTGTTATAAATCAATTGATGTCCAAAAATAGTTAAAATAGTAGTCACTAACTCAAGCTGTTGACAAATGATTTTTAAAAACTACCTCGTTTGACAATTAACATATGACAATAATAAACATACAAACCGTTTGATATAAACAATAGTTGTCAAACAAGATTTTGAATAAATTTCTGTAATAAACACAATTTGGTTGTATATAACACACATTTATTTATATTACCGGATTGCTGCTTTATTAGACTGTTTTTTAGGTTTTTAACAAACGACCGATATTCATCATGTTTCAATACAAAAAGTGACATTCTCCACGCTAAAGCCAAATATTTACACGTTGGTGTCGTTTTGCCATTTTTCTTGTTATTCTAATTTGTGAGCCTTAAATACGACCCGGTTTCATATGGGCTACATTTCAGAGTAGGGATTTCCAGGGTTTTCTTTATTATTCATAAAGCGGTGTTCCTTAGTCGCACTATTCCATATGACTGAAGCGGATTCCGTTCCGTGAGTTTCTGTATCGCGAATCCTTTTTCCACATCGGTTGGAATGAATTATTCAGTCGTATTTTCCTAAACCAATTTTGAGGTAAAAAAAATTGATTTCACTTTCTGCAAGAGTGTCTCTTAGACACGTGAACTTTTTCCGAGTGGAAATTCAATTCAGAATTTAAAAAAAGCTCCGGGCCGAGCTGTAATTGAATCTGAATTTAACTAGTGTCCCAGAAAAGTTTTTAAACTTTTTAAAATGAAACGTTTTACTAACAGCCTCTAATTGCTTCTGACTCTCCAATCGTGTTACTCATCTTATTTGCTTGACAGGCAAATTATTTTGTTCGGAAAAGTTTTGAATGGAATCAATTATGACAAGTCAAAATGCAGAAGAAGCTAACCTAACTAGAGCTTACTTTATAGTGTTTTGTGTTTTAAAAACAAATTTTTTTTTAAGGGCGTTTCCAGGCAATTTTTAATACCGCACCATGAAATAAACCAGAAACGGGCGGTTGTGCTCAACGCCTGGCAGTATGTAAATAGGGAAACGTCGACAAAAACAATCCGAAAGTGCTGTATTCAGCTCTCTCCATTACTTCAAAATTCGATGCAAAGCTTCTCACAAATGGCGCCATTTAACAACGGGTTTCTTTTTATGTCTTGCCCTTTTAGAACAATGAGTGCCAAAAAAATTTGGAACTAGAAAAGATGGTAAAACTTTTTCTTTTAATAAGCAATGAATATTAAAATCATTGTTAAAACCAAAAACTACTTTAAACTTAATTAATTTTGAAAATTTAACTCAATGTTTGCTAGAGAATATTAGAAACCAAAACGTTGCTTTCGTTCCATTATTGCGCTTGTGCGTTCGCTTAGAACAAACATTTCGACAATGAATGATAACAGAAATTCTCCCGTCCTAAAAATGGATCAAATTTATCCCGCTTATCTTGCAACCGTAATGGAAAAACAATGGCCGTCGTATTGTTCAGAATTATGAAAGCCCGCAAGACGTTGCTTATCTCTGCTTAATGTTTACGTATTACTTTTTGCTTAGTTTAGCTTTAGTTATAGCAATTTTAACGAGACACTCGAATATTAATTAAATCCATTGATCGGTTGAATTCCTAATTTCAGTAGTCGGGGACTTTGAGATAAGGGCGTCTTGGGATAATTATATTATGGATCATGCCTTGGGTCGAAGCGATTTAGACCCGATTTTTAATTTATCCCCGGAGAGAATGAAGATCGTTGATTTCCGGAATGGGAGTAATCAACGGGTTAATGGAAGTTCGCTTAATTGTTTGTTATATTATTACTTGATGGGATTTTCGATCAATTCGAGAAAGAAAAATCAATGATTTTTCTATGCTAATTTCCATTGTTTGTTACAATAGCATATTCCATTGTAACAGTGTCTCGTTTCAAAGTACATTCGTTCTTGTGATATTTGTAAAACTGGCCACTTTAAGGTACATAAACATGTTTTAGTTAACCAACAGTTATACTAGTTTAAGCTGAAATGCAAGCTGTTAGGTATGCAGCCCGCGAAACATGCAGTTGTAACGTTGGTTGCACTGCGTGATTATTGTTAGGGATGGGACATTGTAGACTTCATTCATCAATATATCAATTTGAAGAGAATACTTTTGACCACTCTGTATAGTGTTTACAGTGGAAGTGGTAATAAAAATGACTTACTTTGACAGTTTCCACTTATGAGATAACCCGGTTATTTTGACAGTTACAGGGTGATTCAATATATCAGTTCAAACACCTTGAAATCCATTTTTGATTCCTATCTATAGTCAAATAACTGTGTTAATTCTTAATAAAAATAAATTAAGCTGAATACATCAAATGGCTTGGTTTACAACATTATTATAATATTAGAATTTTTTTTTTCAGTCATTTTCCTTTTGAAATTTTCATACATGAAACAGAAATTTGCTGCTCTTTCACCTTAAATAAGCTGTATTTATGATAGCATTTTGCAACTACGGGATTAGTATTTACATAATTTCCTTCTGAATGTTGAATTTCTCGCAAATTGCACATTTAAAGTAATTTGTGCCACATCGCTGCAAATAAACTACAAAAACGCGTCTGATTTATCTAACGAATGTATCTTGCCAAGGTATCTTTAACGTAATACGAGAACGCCTTCGGGAAATCTGAAATTATAGCTCTCCTGATTTCATTCAGCATTATTTGCGGTTTAGAAGACATGCAGATAGAGAAAGTTATGGTAAGTTTTTACTTGGTACAATGGTAACTCCTGTTAGAACAGAGACACGTTAAAAAAAAAAATTATTGATTAAAAACCCAGGCTGGGATGTTAGTATTAACTTTAAACATAATGCCATTCTACTATAGTATGGAATTCCGGTTAACAAACCGTTTATTTATGCACATATTAAACCGGAAATTTGAAATATTTTAACGTTATCACAATAATTGCCACGTTATGGGGTTTGTCCATAAATCAATCAGTGGCATATCGCATATTCTCGTTATTACTGTCTGATAATGCCTTTTGAACTGTATTTGCGGTCATTTTAAATATTTGTTTTGAATATAGTAATTGTAACTGTTTTAAAATAATATTACGGATTATAAACATCACTAGTAGGATTTTCTGATTCGTGGATAGGTTGTTTTTTGTGTATTTTTTGCATTTTAAAATCACAGAAATGTGGCTTAGAGAGCTTTAGCTCATTTTGTTGTATTTTTATGATAATGTGATTAATGTCTAGAGTGCAAATTTTATTTTATTTTTGTTTTGTTTTATAAGGTTTTCTTTTGGCTTTGCACAGCAAAGAATGTTTTATACTTAATTCAGTAATCAAGGTAAATTATTTGCACTAAAAATGAGTGACAAATTGCTTTATAATTTCACACAATTCTAGGAGTTTTTAGGAAAAATAAACCATAACTACTGTAAGTAATCGGTTTATAATAAGCTACACAGTGCAATTACAATAAAACCTCCGGTAACCTCCTTTATCTTCTAGAATTAAGTTCAAAAAATGCTTGCTTTAGAATGTAATTAAATACTAAAAACAATCAAGTGGGTCGTCCTTAATGCTTCTCGAAAGTAGAAATGAAAGAACGGTAACATATTCAGAAAAAAAGGATGAGAGCACTCGGAAGTTCCATCTCGTTAGTCCGGACTTTTTCATTTTGGAGGTATTTACGGTTCGGATTCTGCATTTTTTTGAAATTTAATTAGCGACGCCGGGATTGCGACAATTCCGGGACAGAAGAACGTTTTTGTTTCCGCGGGACACTCGAATGCTTTATTTGTTTTTAGGTAAAAACAAAAATTCTTTCAGTTCATTTCATGAAATACCAGGAAGCAATGTTGTCATGTTTACCGTTTTTAATAAACATGTCATACAGGGTTTTTCAATGAAAAGTAGCCACCCTGAATATCTTCCAAAATAATTTCTCTGTTAAAAAATGCTAAGTAACACGTCAACATAGATTGCAAGGGGGACATCTTTTTACGTAGGATTTGAATTTCTGCCATCAGCCCTTTTGCCGCCATAGCAACCCCCACTAAGTTTTCAAATGGCATCATACCCTGTGTGGCACATCGTTGGAAAGGATATTTCATAAGGAATTAATTGCACTATTTTATTTGTACATTTGCTTTGAATTGAGACCAAAAAAAATAAAAACATTTTTTTGTTATTTTGGTCAAACTGCGGTAACACTACCGAATACCTGTTTTCCATTCCATGTTTTTGCCTCAGTCGGTCAACTTGTAAGTTCGTTTTGAAGGAACATTGTCAATATGGTTTACACGACTGCCGAAAGAATAGAAATTGTACGTTTTTATTTCAAACATAACGCTTTCAATGCAATCCATCCAGATAAATTAATTGGTCATCAGTACGTCTTAAAGTTGATGCAAAAATTGATGGAAACTGGTTCAGTGACAAACAAAAAACATCAACCTGAAAGACAAATTATTAATGCACCAATTGAAGTTGCTGTTTTGGGACACGTTGCAATGGATAATAATCAGTCTTTAAATCAAATTTCCCATGCATCGGGTGTTTCGACAAGCAGTGTATGGAGAATTTAAAAAAAACACAATTTTCATCCATACATATAAGGTAAAATTGGTTCAGGAATTAAACGAAGATGACTATGATAGAAGACTACAATTTTGTGAAATTATGTCTACTAATCTGACAAACAACGTGAACTTGTTGTACAATATTTGCTTCAGTGATGAGTGTATGTTTTTGAATGGAGAAGTGAACAGGCATAACTGTAGGTATTGGTCAGACACGAATCCACATTGGTTTAGGGAAACCCATACCCAATATCCAGAAAAAACTTAATGTTTGGGCAGGTATTTTAGGAGACCACATCGTTGGTCCGTTTTTTATTGACGGTAATTTTAATGGCGCTACTTATCTTGAGCTTCTTGACACCACTGTTGATCCGACCATAACAGAGCTACTAGAAAATGATGAAAATTTATTTGAAAATCAACTAATTTTCCAACAAGACGGTGCACCTCCACACTATTCACTTCCCGTTCGAGAATATCTGAACAATCGATTTCCTGGAAGATGGATTGGTAGACGTGGTCCCATGGAATGGCCTGCGAGATCACCCGACCTCACTCCGTTGGACTTTTTTCTATGGGGGCATTCAAAGTCTATGCAACACAGCCGGTCAATATTGCAGACCTTAGGCAGAGAATAATACATGAATGCCGACAACTGACGCCGCAAGTCCTCACAAATGTTCGCGAACTCTTCCACAGTCGCTTGTATTATTGTATAGAAGTTAACGGAGGTTATTTTGAGCCATTAATTAAATGATTACCGCTATTTGTATTATTTCTGCAGTTAACAAAAAATAAACACAAAACGTATTTTTTATTTTTTTTGGTCTCAATTCAAAGCAAATGTACAAATAAAATAGGGCAATTAATTCCTTATAAAATACCCTTTCCAACGATGTGCCACACAGGGTATGGTGCCATTTGAAAACTTAGTGGGGGTGGCTATGGCGGCAAAGGGGCTGATGGCAGAAATTCAAATCCTACGTAAAAAGATGTCCCCCTTGCAATCTTTGTTGACGTGTCTTAGCATTTTTTAACAGAGAAATTATTTTGGAAGATATTCAGGGTGGCTACTTTTCATTGAAAAACCCTGTATATTGTGAAATGCCAAATCCACTTGTTTTATTTTGCAATGATTTTTCAAGTTATTGGATAGAAAATGTGCTTAAAAGTCATTTTCTAACTTCAAGTAGGTCGCGTGACTGTCTGGTTAAATTATCTTCTAAAACCACGTCATAATTGTCAATAATGTTAAAATTGGCTTAAATCTACAAACAAAACACAGTTTTCGAAACAAGTTGAAAAAATAAAAATTTGTATTAGATTCTTCTACTGTTATCTATCGTTTTTTGACCGATTATTCTACCTCTATTAAATACTTTAACTTAGCAACACAGTTAGAACGAATCATACAGTGTTGTCTGAACTTTAGCAATTACAAATAACAATTGGATTATTGCTATTTTCGATTTTAAACCAATTTGTTTGCTTGTCGATCCCCAAAAATCAAATAACATCCGAGCTGAAAAAATTGATTACAACCAGTCCCCGATTTTCTGTTCAACAACTGTTAAAACAAAGTTATTTAATAAAATTGGATGTTTGGAATGGGTAAATGGAAATACATTTTCCCAACTCTATTTTCGAAACTGTCGAAGGCTTTCCGGATAACTCAAGTTCGCAAATCCCGCAGGTCTCTTTTGTCACCTGAGGTTCTTTGCACCTGCTCTGGACGCTTCAACGGCACACAAAGAAGGATGGCCTTTGTTGCACTTGTTCCGTTTCGTTTTGAATAATATCCAGCGCGTACTGCGTTCTGCTTTTGACGGCGACACAATAAAACCGAAATAAGTCCGGATCAGAATATTGAAGGAAACTCCATTCAGGCATCGAACGCGTATCAATGCAAACTTTTTTAAGGATTTTCCGGGAGTAGCAGCGCTTAATTAGGGTAATTGTTTGGAAAAATATTCTCTCAGGAAATATGCTTCACCACTTTAAAAACCGAGTACAATAGAAAATGAGCTACTTTTTCAAGAGGCAATTTCTTTTGTTCTCTATTTATACATTCTGCTTTTGTCGACTACAAAAGACACTTTACCACAGTCAAGTGTTTCAAGTTCAATCCAATTGTGTACAGTAAGTGTAAATGGCTGTTACTGTATTATTCTCTTTATTTTAGATTGAACAATTTTATTATTATGTTAATTAATTCATTCATTCACTTTCACTAAAGCTTCTAGTTAACCTTAAGAACAACGTCTTTTAAACATTTGGTGGTGAAAATATGATGATTCACTGTTTTTGGTCACTCTGTACACAATTTTTAAGAAAGATTTTTTTGGTTGACACCACTGGAAAGAGGAGCTTAATACGGTTCTTCTAAGTGGTTCAACCACCCTGAACTCCTAAAAATAACCAAGTTACAGGGTGTTCAATTTTAGATCACAATTCCAACTGATTTGAAAAGTTACGAAACATTTGCTGGAGATCAAAAATGTTTATAATTAACTCCTTAACTCAATACGGACCGTTTTTGCTTCCAGTATGCAAGGTGGGCATGAAAAGTATGGTGACTGACTGTTTTCGGTCACCCTGTACGCAATTTTTTAGTTAGAATTTTTTGCTTTGTACCACTGGAAAGAGGAGCTCAAGACGGTTAATTTGAGTGGTTCAACCACCCTGAACTCACAATGATGATGTTTTAAGTTGAGCTGTAAATAAGGGTGAATTTTGTCTCTCAACATTGTTTGTTACAACAGTAAATCCCTTTAAGGCTCGTGATTCGTTTCAAAGGAAATTTGTCCCTATTGACAGGATTTTAAAAAAAATGGACCTTAAGGTTTTTAATCATCAATCATTTTGACTGATTTGGGTAAACGTTTCTTAAACAAGTTTCAGTTAAATTTTAAAGTTTTACTAGGGTAATTTTAGAACTTGACCTATACACAATTGAGCCTTAACACAACAAGAGGTCTAACTATATCTTAAGACATTTACAAAATATTATCTCTTTTAATTTTAAGAAATACATGTCCATAAAGTTTATTTCTCTTTCCCACCATTGTTTGGAACAATAGTAAATCCCACTAAAACAGTGTTTTGTTTATAAGTAAATTCTTCCTTACTTATATCATTTTTGTGAAACTGCCAACATTCCACACTTATCCACAACTTTAACTGAACTGTCTAAAACCGACTTTTAGTAAAGTGGTGTCCATACAGAGAGTTTGTGTAAATATGGCTCTGTCAAGCATTTCAAATAGGACAATCTGTATAATTTTTGATTAGTGGATTGCGCTCACTGAGGGCTACACAGTGACCCAAAAAGTGTCTTGTTTTTCAGATATTTTTGATCAAAGTTAGCTTTATTTTAGACATCTAGCCATTAGCCACAGACATTCCTTCATTTTTTAGAAACAAAATGAATGTTAATAAGGTTTAATTTAGTTTTTTATCATTGTTGTGTTAAAACAGTGATACGATGCAAGGTATATTTGACTTTTTTGATATAAACTAAGTTCGTTTTTTCAACAACTATTCTAAACGATACCTGAAGAGGAATTTTAACTGTATTCCTCCTTTCTCTAACCAAATACGTTCGTAAATGGTTTCAGTTTATTGGAATACTTGAAACGTCATTAATTAAATGGTGGAGGTCCCAAGATTGTCGCAGCCATAATGGAAATGCCGCTTTACGTTTAAAACAAATGGCCGGAACGAATCATCCCAAATTACTCAGATATTTCAGCTCGGTTATTTGTCCGTGGAGAGCCAGGCTGTTGAATACGCATTTTGCCCGATTAATATATTAGCGAGACAAATTCGCCATTTTAGCGAAACGGTCTTACCAATTTAAACGAGGTTTAATTAATCGGGCAATTTAAACAGTTTTCCTGGATAAAGTAATTGCTTGAGTAAAAACATACGTCTTGGAGTAATAAAAAAAAGTCCGTCATGTTTAATTCACTATAACGTTGAGCCATTATCTGGAGTGCTCTTAGACCCCACTCAATAGATTAGGACGGGCCCTTTTTTCACAAATACCTCAATTTGTAACATTTCCGGATCTACGACGTCAAAGTGACCCTTTTTCCCTTCAAAGAAACAAATCCCGATTGGGAATCAAAGTTTTGGTGGGATTCCAAATGTCGCATTTGGAAAAGTTGTGATTGATGGTGGTCTTTCGTTAATACTCAAGACATATTGGGCTTATTTAGCAAGAAAGTAATTTAATTTGAAAACGATGCTATTTTTATTACTTTCAATGACAAAAGGAATTTAAGTGCACTTTAGAGAGCCTGTCGCACATCGTGAGCTTTCTGCGAGACGGTGTCAAGACAATGGGCCCCCAATATGGAGCGAAAAGCTTTGAAGATGCAGCCGGAAAATGTCAGCAATGAGAAATGAAGTGAATGGTTTATAGGGAGGATTTTCACATTATAAGAGCAACCTTTTTACTTTATCTATGGAGTATAAATTACTGTTCCAATTTAATGCAAAAAATTCAGGTGTTGCTAAATTAAATTTGGATGTTTTTTCAAGTTTTGAATTCCCTATAGTCTCTTTTATCGTCGACTCGTCCCGAAAAGCAGCTTAAAGGAAAAACTTCCGCTCAAGTGTGTTTTTCCTCTTCAGGAATATAAAAACGAATGTGTTTGAAATAATATGGAGTTATAACACGTGTAGGGAACAATACGAGCGACAGTGTGTAAACGGATAAAACTCTTTTACATTTTCGTTTTTATTGAAATGTCGACGGAAATGATGCAGTCCGTTAAAAGTTTTCTCATAAAATATGAACAAATACTCACAAATACTAAGAATAATTTATTCAAATAAATAACATGTTAGACGAGGAAGAAGATACTAGTCTATGTATAAATAGGGGTGTTTTATTTGAAAAGTTTGACTGAAATTTTTGACTACTCCGTATCATTTTTCCAGACATTTTTCTGCACCCACTGTTAGGACCAGTCTTGTTTAACACGACAAAACACAAAAACAAAGAAAAAGCCGTTTTCTGATATGCAAAAATTACAATTATTGTTTTAGGTATTACAAAAATGTCAAATTTCACATAAAATGGTAAATATCTCAGAAACAGTTACAGCTAGGTATATCACATGACATTATACAGGGTGATTCTAAAGTTGGGGCTTTCCTTTCACCTGCGAATAGGGCTTCAAAAAATAAGGTTTTTTTTCGTTTGAAGCTTTTTTGAAATATGAACAATAACGAAGATACAGGGTGTATACTATCGACATTTTATAGCATTTTTTATCATCTTTTCAACGATATATAGAAAATCTAGATTGGAGAACAAATTACAGCGTTACAAGGCTTCAAACCTGGCAAACTCACAAAAAGTGACACAACTTTTTAATTGAAATTTCTCAAAAACTGAAAATCTTTGAAAATTTGCTTAACCGACATTTTGTAACATTTTTCATCCTCTTTCTAATGATATATAAAAAATCTAGATTGGAGTGCAAATTACAGCTTCACAAGGCTTCAAACCTGACAACAACGCTGCAAACTCACAAAAAGTGACACAATTTTCGAATTGAAATTTCTCAAAAACTGAAAAAGTTAGAAAATTCGCTTAACCGACATTTTGTAAAATTTTTCATCCTCTTTCTAATGATATATAAAAAATCTATATTGGAGTGCAAATTACAGCTTCACAAGACTTCAAACTTAGCAACAACGCTGCAAACTCACAAAAAGTGACACAATTTTCGAATTGAAATTTCTCAAAAACTGAAAACGTTAGAAAATTCGCTTAACCGACATTTTGTAACATTTTTCATCCTCTTTCTAATGATATATAAAAAATCTAGATTGGAGTGCAAATTACAGCTTCACAAGGCTTCAAACTTAGCAACAACGCTGCAAACTCACATAAAGTGACACGATTTTCGAATTGAAATTTCTCAAAAACTGAAAAAGTTAGAAAATTCGCTTAACCGACATTTTGTAACATTTTTCATCCTCTTTCTAATGATATATAACAAATCTAGATTGGAGTGCAAATTACAGCTTCACAATGCTTCAAACCTTGCAACAACGCTGCAAACTCACAAAAAGTGACACAATTTTTGAATTGAAATTTCTCAAAATCTGAAAAAGTTAGAAAATTCGCTTAACCGACATTTTGTAACATTTTTTATCCTCTTTCTAATAATATATAAAAAATCTAGATTGGAGTGCAAATTACAGCTTCACAAGGCTTCAAACCTGGCAACAACGCTGGAAACTCACAAAAAGTGACACAATTTTCGAATTGAAATTTCTCAAAAACTGAAAAAGTTAGAAAATTCGCTTAACCAACAGTTTGTAACATTTTTCATCCTCTTTCTAATGATATATAAAAAATCTATATTGGAGTGCAAAATACAGTTTCACAAGGCTTCAAACTTAGCAACAACGCTGCAAACTCACATAAAGTGACACAATTTTCGAGTTGAAATATCTCAAAAACTAAAAAAGTTAAAAAATTAAAAAAAAAAAATTGTTAATGTGTGTTGATAGGAAATAACCTGTCAGTTAGTTAAAATTAAGTTAGTTATTTTTTATTTTCGTTTTTTCAGTAAAATTTTGACACCCTGTATCTTCGTTATTATTCACATTTCAAAAAAAATTGTTTTTAACCTTGAACCTTGTTTTTTGAAGCCCTATTCGCAGGTGAAAGGAAAGCCCCAACTTTTGAATCACCCTGTATATAAAATATGTCTAGAATTTGTCGTAGAATCCAAAAGTGCAAAAATATACAGGGTGTTTTATTTAAAACGAGTTGGTATAACCACCATTATGAAATTATTTCAGTTGAATTGTCCTTATCAATTAATTAATAATGAATTATTATGGTGTGGTCTGGATAACCATTGAATTTTTTTTAAATATTGTAGGATTCTAGCAGTTGACATTATATTGGATTAATGATTAAAAGGATTATATACAGGGTGTCCCATAAATAATGGTAAATAATTTAATAGCGGATTTAAGAGACCAAAATAATTCAACAATTTTTAATCAACAATAAAAAATGTCAACGAAAACAGAAATACAGGGGGTCAAAATTATTTTTTTAAAATGGTCTTTTTAAAATTACTCATGAATAACTTGCAGTTTCTTGGTAAAATTAGATATTCGGGGGTTTTTGAAGATAGAAAATTATCAACGCAGTTTTAAACCACCTGCAGAAAATAATTTGCTTTAAAATCGACATAACTTTTTTCTGGTATAGCCAAGTGACAGCTGTAACCCGAATATCCAATACCTTCTTGCCAAAAAAGGTATACCTAGTAAGTATCCCAAAAACAAACGGTTTTCGAGTTTTTTGCAATTAAAATATTGACCTCAATGCATTTATAATTTTTTTTTAAATTGGTTGAAGTAACTGTCTATTATTGTTATTAAATGTCTCAACAGCATTTTAAGTTGAAATTAATAACTTGCCTTGGTTATCTATTATTTCTTCATACACAAAATGCTTCAGGTAAAAATCTGGAGGACCAATTTTCGAACTTGGTTCTCCTCATGATATTTGGCTTCTCCGACCAATTCAACGATTCAGAAAATTTTTGTTTAAGTAATTTCTCACTTGTAATGAGAAATAATCTAAGGTTCCATCCTCCAAGAAGATTACAAATTACAATCATGTTTGGCACCGAATACTTTAATTGCAAATATCTCGTAAACTGTTGATCTTAAGGATGCAGACTAAGTATACCTTTTTTGTTAAAAAAATATTGGAAAACCGATACTCAGATTTAGGTTGTTACTTCGCCTTACCAGAAAAAAGTTAGAGTGATTTTAAAGCAAATCACTGGTTTTAGATGGTGACCTCTATAAGCTTGCTTAAAACTGAGTAGATAATCAAATTTGGCACCATCAAATACCTAATTTTAGCAAGAAACTCCAAGGGGAGCACGTGTTAAGTGAAAAAATGCATTTTAAAAAACTTTGACCCCTTGTATTTCTGTTTGTGTTAACTTTTTGTCTGAGGTAAGTTGTGCTAAATCGAATTAATTTGACTCTAATAAATACGTCATTAAATTATCTACCATTACTTATGGGACACTCTGTATATACACAATTATACAGGGTGGTCCAGTTTTAAATGTCAATAATTCACCAATCGATAGCCCATCAAAAATTAATTTGACACGCATTATGTCATTTTCCTGAAGAACGCTTCCTAAGGAAAACACAGACCTCCAAAATTCAGTTTTGAAAATCGTTTTTTTTGCTACAACTGACAGACAGTCAAACTTTAATTTTTAGAATAAAATTAGTCTAAGACTAATATCGTAGCATTTAATGCCAAAATTGTTTACTTTCATCAATGAAGAGTCTGAAACTTAACTTTTACTATAAAAAATAGTTTAAAATTCGATTTTTCAGTCTCAAATTCTCTTTTTCAAGTCAAATTAATACTGACAAAGCATGAAATGGCATAATTAAGCCTACGAAAAATGTAGAAATAGTTTTTTTAAGTCTGCTATGGCAAAAACTTCTTGAAGATAAGCCTAAAACTCAATTTCCCAAGCTGAAAGCAGTTTCAAAGCCCTAAAAATAGTCCAGAGTTCTAAGAAAATGAAAAGCAAAGTAAAAAAAAAAACCTGAAAAGTTAGTCTTCAAGTCAATTTTCATGAATATAATATCAATATCCTGTATTTAAGACTATTTTCAAGACTAAAATATTGAAATGTATTTTCAAATTATGAAAACTTACTTCAAATGCAAAATTTAAGCTTTTGATGTCACTTTTAATTAGTTCAGAGTCACTTTTTGGTCCAAGTCAATTTTCAAGGTTGAAATGTGTGAATTTGTTGTAAAAAATTCTAGATAAAGTAGTTTTTCATGGCTACAAGTCAGTTTTCACAAGTTTTTCAACTTATCTGACTACAAAGATAGTTTCTAAGCCTCTCAAGTAAATTTTCACAGTTCCAAAGTAAATTTACTGGTTTCTAAGTCAATTTTCAAAACTAAAGTCTGTGGTGAATTATTGACATTTAAAACTGGATCGCCCTGTATATACGGATAAACAGGTCATTGTTTTTTTTAATACGATTTTTCAATCAAATCAACCCTACAGGCGCAAAAAAATCAAAAGTGTTTTCCCATGTTAATCTCCTAGGTCCAGGGTGCTCTTGGACACCTGGTTTATAAGCAAACTTTATTTCCGAGGAAAACGGCTATCGACCTACAATGGTCTTTCTGCCAATGTTACAGAAATAAATGTATTTACATAAATATTTACATGTTAAAAAAAATTTACAAAAAAAAGGATAAATTTAATATAATAATTTATGCTTGAAAGTGTTCTATCAAGGATTGAGCAGGAAAATGGAATCGGGATTGTCTTGTTTGTCGCATTATACAGAGTGGGTTTAATATTGTCCAGTTATATCTGTTGTCTTTCCATTTTGCTTGAATTTGTAGTAGTCTTTCGCTAATTCGTGTAATTTTCGTGCGTTCATAGAGAAGTTCGTTAGAAGGGTTGTGTAATGGGTTTTCAGGGTGTCTAATTTTTGTGATTAGTCTTAATGCAATTTGTTCCGTTGTTTGTATGTGTTGTTTAGTTTTCGGAGTTGAGTTTGCCATTAGTATGTTTCCATAGTCTAGAAGTGGTCTGCAGATGGATTTGTAAATTTGTATTGCAGTTTTGTTACTGATACTTTTATTTTTGTTAAGTTAGTGATCTAAAATGTTTTGTTCTTGTATTTTTTACATGTTTAGTGAATTTCACTTTGTTGTCTATAGTCATTCTAAAATATTTAATGTCATTTTTAGGGATAGTTCTTTGACCATCTGCTGAGATTGTTGGTGAGTCCGGTGTAATTTTATGGTTGGAAAGTAGGAGTTGATTTTTAGTAGCGTTAGGTGTTGTGTCTCCATTTGTAAAACCACGCCATTGTGCAATCCGTCATTGTCTGAAATCTTTCTACTGCTTTTTTTAATAGTTTTATCATGTGTAACGAGTGCCGTGTCGTCCGCGTATACTGTAAAATATAAGCTGTATCGTTTATGTGTTTTTTATTTTGAAATCGCTGGTTGTATATATCATGACAGTAGATATTATATAAGAAAGGCGAAAGTGGTGAACCTTGCGGAAGCCCTTGTTCAGGACAAAATGGAAATGAAATGAAAATTGTCTGTTGTCAAGTAAGTTTTTATATACACAAATAATTAACGCTAAAATTTCGTTTAAACCCAAACTGACACTTTTTAATCCAATTAGATTAATTGAACTCCAATATGATCAAAATTCAATCCAAATTAATATCCCCCGAATATTTTTTACCTCTAAAATTATTAACGACCGTTCAGTCATTATACCCAAATAAATCTTTGTCAATACATCTGATTGTCTATACTTCCAGGAGATTAAAAAAAAATTAATAGAAGCAAAAATTTGAAACTGTCAGTGACATGATATAACACATCCTATATAAATTGGAAAACCACCACATGAATCTAATTAATTTTCCGGAGCGTTTTAAAACGGATTGACTCTATAAAGAGTACGGTTCACAACTCTTTTTCGACGTGGTGTAATGAAAAAGATTGATATCGTGTCTCTGTTTGCTTGTTTGTCGTCCATTAATCAGATGAAGTCGGACTTTAAGAGAGGCAAAAAGCGCATTATAAGATTACATTCACTCGTAAAAGAAGGATTTCTTGGAGCTGGAAATATTTCATGTTCAAATAACACAAAAACCTTTGTAATAGTCCGGATAAGAAACGTTTCACTTCAAAAACTTTAAAACAGATTAAATTTAAAATACCAAAGCTTCTCGAATGGACTGTTTTCAAGGCAGATCGAGTTTCTCGAGTCCAATTTTAGATTTCTCCGATTGAAGTCAATGGAAAGACAAGTTTCGTTTCTACTTGTCGTTTTTCAAAAGCACAAAGTAATGCAAGGAATGTAAAAACCGATGCAATTTCGAGCTCCTTGAAACTTTTACAGGCTAACAAATCAAAGCGGATTGAGATACGTAATTTATATTTCGCATTACCTGTATAACATATCAATTTCCATCCATTATTTTCGGTTTAAATGATTTATTAAAGTAATAATTCATAACTTATTAGCATATGATGATCGTTATTCCACTGGACCGTAATTATGTTTGGTTTGCTACGTTACATGCTGTTGGCTGTTTAAATAGGGCAATGAATATAGACTGTTTACAATCTTTTTGGAATTTTTAGGTTAAGTATTCAAATCAACCAGTGTTGCCAGGTCTGGAAAAAATTTCCCCCCTGTTTATTTTAAACAACTACAACAGTTGTAGGTAAACTCTAAGAGATGGCGCTAATACAACTCGTCATTGCAGACACAGTTGCCAACTTTTGCAGTATTTCCTAAAATCCGCTTTCTTTTGCTATCCCATCTGAACTGCGTAAGAAAACTTGATTTTTTCAAATAATTTGAGTTAAGTTACTCAAAACTCTCAACGAATTTGTGGTTTGAGGTATCGATAATAAATATTCTATTAATTTTAAAAGTCACAGGACTCTTTTTTTAACGTCAAAACAGAATCCTGAAGGTCACGTGACCGTTTTTTTAGTTTTAAACTGATACACTAAATCACGTATCTATTTGTAAGATTAAAATGTCATTTTTAACGTCACGTGACAGTTTTTATGTTTAGAATTTTGTTTTCAAATCTCGTGACTTTTTTAACGTCAAAACAGATCCTGAAGGTCACGTGACTCTTTTAAGATTAAAAACGGAATTTGTAATGCCACATGACAGTTTTAAATGTTAAAATGTCATTTGAAGGATTACGTAATCGTTTTTCAGTTTAAACTGATATTTTTAAAAACACGTGACCTTCTTTACAATGCAAATGGCCTCGTGACAATTTTCAATTATTTTAACGTCAAAACGAAATCCTAAAGGCCACGTGACTGTCTTAGATGTCAGAATATTATTTGAAGAGTCACGTGACGATTTTCAATAATACATATATTTTTAAAGGTCACGTGACCCTTTTTTATCAAAAGCATTATTTGAAGTGTGACGTGATTCTTTTTAGACATTCATAAAGTCGCATAACGATTTTCAATAATCAAACATATATTTAAAAGTCACGTGACTCTTTTTTAATCCAAACCGAAATCCTGAAGATCACGTGACTGTAAATAGCGAAATAATGACACGTGACCTTCTTTACAGTGCAAATGGTCAGGTGACGATTTTCAATACTCAAATTTAATTTTTTTTAGTCCATGTGACTCTTTTTTAACTTCAAAACGGATTATAAAGGTCACGTGATTCTTTTAAGATGAAAAATGGATTTTATAATGTCACATGACAGTTTTAAATGTCAAAATGTTCTTTAAAGGATCACGTACTTGTTTTTCAGTTTAAACTGATATTTTTAAAGACACACGTTACTCTCTTTATAGTGCAAATTGACCATTTTCAATTTAAAACGTTTTCACGTCAAACCGGAATCCTAAAGGTAACGTGGACTGTTTTAGATGTTAAAAATATTATTTGAAGAGTCACGTGACTGTTTCTACAGTTTATAAAATCGCATGACGATTTTCAATACTCAAATTTTATTTTTAAAGGTCACGTGACCCTTTTTTAATGCCAAAACGAAACCCTGAAGACTGTAAATGACAAAATATTATTTGACGGGTCACGTGACTATTTTCAATAATTACATTTAATTTTAAAGATTACGTGACCGTTAACTCTAAATCTCGTGACTCATTTTAAGGTACAAATGGTCACGTGACTGTCATAAGATTAAACATGGAATTCATAATGTATTAAGTATAAAATAACCCTTGATGAATATTAAAAATAAACTAATAACAAATAACTAAACTAAAAATACAACAAAGTGAAACACAATAATAATTAAAGGAAACACACATAAAATCTGTTATTTTTTGCCTAGAAACAAAACAAAAAATGTGATTTGACAACTAGACAACGCCGCATTAAAACTGATTTTTTTCAACAGTCAAAAGATCGGAATTGTGTCTGGCTTTAAAATTACGCAAATATGCGTTTAGTGGTGCCATCTTACGCTGCTTACTTAAATTAATTTTCAGTTCCAATGCCACTGTTTGTCTATACTTATCATTTAGTCTATGACAGTAGTGACGTTTTTTTTGTTTTGAGAATATTTCAATTTATTATAAACTTGGAAACTATCAAAATCTTGAAGCTGTAAAATGTCAAAACTTTCATATTAAATATTTTCTACAGTTCCATGAGGAAGATTTTTGACAGTAATGTGACGTGAAGCTGTTGAAGCTACTTTCATACGTGAAAATGTTGCAAACTGTCAAATCAGGAACCTATGAAGCTATAAAATGTATATTCAAATAGTTTATAGCCCATTGACTTAATGGTTCTCTGTTTTTGCCATTGAGTTTCTATGGGCAATTTTGAAATTTCTCTCTCGTGTATTTCAATCAAATTAATTTTTTTAGATGTGGTCAAGAAACTCGAGTGATTCCCCGTCTTCTTCAGCTACGATTCCACTGGCTTAAATCGGAAAAGGAATCAATGAGACTGGAACAAGCGGGCATCACCAGTGACGTGCTGAACTCGGCCATAGCGGCCTTTACTATGGAAATTATCGCAAAACACGGAGAACCAGCTCCGCGGTTGTGTAACAAAGATCCGCTCCTGATCAAAATGGGCAGCTACGTTCTAGACTTATTCCCGAATGCCAAGTTTATATTTATGGTGCGCGACGGTCGTGCCACCGCTCATTCCATAATCACGCGCAAAGTGACGATCACAGGTTTCGATCTGACTAGTTATCGTCAGTGCTTGAAGAAGTGGAACAGTGCAGTCGAGGCGATGAACAATCAATGTAGAGAAATGGGCAAGGACAAGTGTTTGCGTGTACCGTACGAACAATTGGTGCTACACCCTAAAGAATGGATGGAAAAAGTTCTCAAATTCTTAGACATTCCTTGGAACGAGTCCGTTTTGCATCACGAAGATTTCATTAATAATGGAATTAGTCTGAGCAAGTAAGCTGCCACTTTTATTTTAAATTGTTAGACTGTTTCAAATAATATACTTCCATTCCGCTTGCGGTAACGCGATTCGAAATTACAAGTTTTTCTCGGAAAAGCGGAAAAATAAGAGTAAGGTCTTAAGGAACTTATTAACCCCGGTCCAACTGTATGAAACAAGTTTGAATTAGTTTTTAATGATGGAGGTTTTCTCTGCTGTACTCTTTTCTTTCACCAATGGTAAAAGTGTTTGTTAATAAAAATTAACCTGAAAATGAGCTACTTTTCGTACTTACTGTAATACTATTAATTTGAAAGTAGTTAACTAAAAAAAGCCAATTTTCAAAATTCCTTGAAGTAGAATGAATAACAATATTTCTCATGAATTTATTGGTCGTTTTACGAAACTGGTATTGCAGACTATAATTGGTATTAAATAATAGATATTGCCATTACGAATTTACAGCTCACATGTATAAATAATACAGACTGGACGTATAAATTTAGTGTTGGTTTGCAATAGATCACATTTCAATAACTACATAACAGAGCTAAAATGACAATATTTGAAAATCAAATCTAAAAAGTTCAACACAATTTACTCAGGTAACGTAGTGCAAAGTAGATTAATTTAAAATGCGAAAAGTGGTTAAACTGTGTAAAGAACAAAACTCGAAACAAAGTCGGTTGAAGTTTATTGGTAAAGTTCCGATATCATTGTTAAAAAACTTTACCTGCCTGAATAAGGGGAATTTGGTGAAAGTTTCGTACAGTAGAAGCAGGGAATAATATCAAAGTAAATCAGACTTGACAGGAATTTTTGTAGAAATATTTTCATGCATTAAGTGTCGCTTACAAAAGAAATTGTATCCAATTTTCAACCCTGTACAGCATCTAAACGAACAAAAACTCACCAGAGAATAACGCTATTATAAGCGTGGAGGAAACAAATGAAGTTATACGAGCTAACAAATTAACTTTTTATTATTCGTCAGGTTTAATACCAACTCCCAAATTGCAACAGGCAATAAGATTGTAAAAGTTGCTCTCGGTTAAAGAACCGACAAAACAAATTGAATTGGCCAATTTGGACCTGATACTCGGAAGTTAATGAAAACTTAACCCGGTCTCCACATTGATTAAAGTCTCGTTCAGTCGTTTTATTTTACACGAAATTCAATTACTTTGAAAAATTTGTACAGGAATTGTAACGATATTTTTTTCAGAGTGGAACGTTCATCGGATCAAGTAATCAAGCCAGTAAACCTGGAAGCACTGACTAAATGGGTGGGTAACATTCCGGAAGATGTGGTGAGAGATATGGCAGAAATTGCTCCGATGCTTTCCGTTTTGGGATACGATCCCTACTCAAACCCTCCTAATTATGGCAAACCCGACGAACAGGTAAATAAATTCCAGCAATAAATTAAACATAATTAAGATTATCTTTGATATTAGGTGGCTGAGAAAACAAAAGATATCCAACGCAACAAAAACGTGTGGGAGCGAAAAGCCAAAGAGATGTTCAGTTTGGGCTGGGACAATGGCGGGGACAAGGACATGGACAAAGATCCGAGTGACAATCCGAGTTTGACGTGATTTACGGGCATTTTAGTTTTTAAGCTTTACACTGGTCGAACTTTATCGAAACGAATCTTTATTATACTAAGTCTATATGTAAAGCGTTTGCGTGAAATTTAAATGATTGGTAAAAAAAAGTAGCTTTTGCTGCTTTTTCTTAACTAATCACAAACTAGGAACAGAGGTGTACGTATGTGTCAATAAGAAATTTAAATTTGTAAACTGTTTTTTATTCTGTCCTATATTACACTTTATTATTGTGCCACTTCTAGTCCTGCTATTTAATTTTAAACGCTTTCAGTATCAACGATAATGACAGAAAGACGAAAAAGTTTGACCGTTGTATTTGGACCATATTACTTAAAAAATATCATTTAGGTATTTATAAATTTTATTAAATGAAAATGTTGTGTTTAATAAAAGTTGTATAAAAACTTGTTGATTTTTTGTCCGCCCTCACCCTTTTCTACGAATTGCAATTTTCTCCAATGTACAGGGTGATTGATTGAATTTTGACCACCCCCTTAACTTCCGTATTTTTGATTTATATTGGGTCTTGGGATATATTTGGGTCTACTTTTACTCTTAGATGAACAGTTATTATACAGGCTGCCCCAAATTTGAATAACTAACTTAACCCTTAATCACATAGTCCAGGAAACATTGTTAAAGTAACAGATGCTGCGGAAACAGTTGAATATCGATACAGACATTTCACATCAATTCCTAGAATTTGACGTAGAATTCAAATATTGGATAAAAAGTTGGTCATCGTATTTAAAAAAACATAAGTTTGGTTTGTTACTCAAATTTGGGACGCCCTGTATAATAACTGTTGATCTAAAAATAAAGTAGACCTAAATATCTACTAGTTTTGTATTTAACGTTTTTTGCTAAAAGCAAAATTAAGAAAGTTAAGGGGGTGGTCAAAATTCAATCAATCACCCTGTACAGAGCGTTCAATTTAGCTTGGGGTCCTGTTAATATTCTATTATTGTGTTTGTTTTAGTTTGCTACTTTATTTGTATATTAATGTAAACAGTTACTTTAGTACAAAATAAAATGTTCTGAGAAACAACAATTGGTTTTGCCGGCAATACCCTCTCTACATCGTTCATTCACCAATTGTTAAGAAAACTAATTTGACTTCCTGCGCTCTCGATAAAGGGGTAAAAAAAAGGGGTATAAAAATTTAAAAAAACCAAGAAAGTATTAAAAGAAGCTTTTACTAGTGTATATGTATAGTAAATAACAGTAATTTTATAAAAAAACAACCTTCTTGAAAATTTCAGTCTCAGTACAAAGTTAAGCGTTTTTCTTTTACTAAATCAATGTCTTCAACTTATTTAACTAACATTCGTTAAAGGAACAGAGTCTAGTAACGTTAAATAAAACGCCAGAACTAGACAAATATCAACTTCAGACACAGACTAGAGAATAAATAAGTACAAAAACGTAAAAATACTCATACTGAACCTTCTCGATTCGTAAATTAAAACTTAATGGAAAAAATTGGACGAGACAATTCAAACAAGCTTAATGTTAGCTATCATTTAAACCATGTTTCTTCAACAATTCTCTAAGTCTGTTGATCTCTTCATCTTTTTCCCGTAAGCTGCGCTCTAACGCTTCCACGTCCGGTCTGGAAGAACCCTGAGCACTTTCTAAGGCTTGGAGAAGCGTGGAGGCGTCCGGCCGTTCTCTCGAACGGTGTCTAACCAAGGCAGACACCAAATTAGGCAGTGTCAAATCAGTAGGAACGGGAGGATCTCTTCGACTACGCAACTGAGTAATTCGCACGGTACGTTCCATTTCCGTGCCAAAGTCTTCGATTAGCTCGAACAGCACGATTCCCAATGAAAACATATCGCTCTAGAAACATTACTTTTGTTGATCACACTGTATATTTTCCTTGTGGTACTCACTTTTGGATCGCATCGTCCAGCTAGTTGTTCAGGTGCAGCGTACAAAGGGGTACCGCGAGCAAAACCATGTCGCGTTTGCTGCAACGGACAAGCAAGTCCAAAATCGCCTAATTGAACTACTAAAGAACCTGATTCGGTAGATACGAATATGTTGCTAGGCTTAATATCGTGATGCACAATCCCTTTAGAATGTATGTAGTTTAAACCTACAAAAAATAGTTATTTCATACAAGGTGATTAAAAAATCTGGAGTAGTATTTGCAATTTGAAAAGATATGCAACTCACCATACACGCCAGTGTAACGCGGGTTGCAGTCTTTCATTTTTTATGGTTAGAAGCATAGAAAACAAAATCTACACCATTTACACACGTAGTTTAGAAAATATCACTTGGATTTTAAAAATATAAGTTGGATTTCAGAATCTATAACTTGTATTTCATTATCGTAAATTTGGTTTTAGAAAACGTAAGTTGTATTTCAGATTCGTCACTTGTATTTCAGAAAAGGTCACTTGTATTTAGAACGCGTTATTTCAATTTCAGATTTTTTTGTGTTTCTATGTGGTTATTAGTTCATTGTTTTTTTTTAATATCACTTTAAGCAAAAAAAAACCGCCCATCGGGAGTATTAATTTATATAAAATATACAGGGTGTCCCGTAACTATATGACAATCTCTCGGGGGCATACAGGGGAGGTCAAAATAATACGATTTGTTCATATATTTTTTTTTTAAGTCATTCCCAAGGGAAATATCGAGCTTCAGGCAGTTCTTTGCCTTCCAATTAACGTTTTTGGCCGTAACTTTTGAAACACTTTGTATATTGTAAGGATTATTGGGTTTAATGTTTTATCGAAAGAGACCTTCTATTTGACATCAAAACCAGGTATCTCGTCTTCGAAAGGCAGGAACTAACTGGACCTAAGACACAATTTGCTTTGACAGCTGTCATTATTTTCAGTCGATTTTTCATTGAACTTCTTAAACCACAATGTTATTAAAAATATTCGTTAAACTATTTACTTTTTTTACTTATTTACTTTTTTTGCTCAACTTTAATTTTCCAAATTACAAATGACCATGTCTAAAATCCAACTGCACTTTTCTATAATACAAGTGACTAATCTGAAATACAAATTGCAATTTCAAAAATCAAAGTTATTAATCTAAAATTGAAAGTACCTTTTCTGAAATACAAGTGATATTTTATAAATCCATCTTATAGTTTCTAAAATTCAACTGACGCTTTCTAAACTACATGTGTAAATGGTGTAGATCTCCATCTTAAATAGGACGCCATGAAGACACAAAGTTTGACATTTGATCAAAAGCTATTTCGATGGAATCCGCCGCCGGAGGGAACCAGTTTATTTTTTTCTAAAAATCACTTGACCCCATGATTACAAAATTATACGCAGGCCACGTGACCTTTGGATCATATCGCGTTTAGATCCGAAAGAAAACGACTAATTTCCTAGTTGTCATTGTTGTTGTCACTATGACATCTATTTTGAATTTAAAATTTGAATATCGTTCACTAAAGCGCTAAAAAGTATTAAAAGTAAAGTTAAAGTTGCATATTTGTGTTGTTCGTGAGTTTTGTGAGTGATATGAGGGTGACCCCAACTTATTTAAGGTTTATGAAAACCTTGTTGGAAATGACCTAGTTTTTAAACTCTTGCTATGGAAATACTTATCAAGTGCGTATTAATGTATTACTTTTATGTTAATAAATAAGTTATTACCTATACAGACAGTATAAAATAACATCACCATTATAATCCGACTTACTAATAATTATTTACTATAGTACACACCTTTTTATCAAAACCTGATATTAACAAATAGAAAAACAATAAAACATTTCACATTTTCACGCCTTCTAGCGGCCAAACGGTGTGATCAATCAACTCATGTGGGGATATTTTTGGAAAGCTTAAAATCCGCTCTATCGTTTATTTTCTATCACATTATGACGTAACTTGTCAATTAAGGGAGTAATTTAGGGTCAAAGCAACGATTGTCACAAAATATGTGATTTTATGGTGAAGGAACTTTGATGCCCTCTAGCGGCCAAACGGTGTAATCAATCAACTCATGTGGGGATATTTTTGGAAAGCTTGAAATCTGCTCTATCGTTTGTTTTCTATCACATTTTGACGTAACTTGTCAATTAAGGGAGTAATTTAAGGTCAAAGCAACGTGTGTCAAAAAATATGTGATTTTATGGTGAAGGAACTTTGACGCCCTCTAGCGGCCAAACGGTGTAATCAATCAACTCATGTGGGGATATTTTTGGAAAGCTTGAAATCTGCTCTATCTTTTGTTTTCTATAACATTTTAACGTAACTGGTCAAGTAAGGGACTAAACTATTCTAGACTTTTTGTTGTTTAATGTAAACCAAATATAACCGGCTTAGCAAAACATATCTAGTGTGCCATGCAAAACGCCCTCTCGCGGAGAAATTATCATAATAGCTATGTCCAATCAAAACGTGACTTCAAACAGTTCCATTGACATGTAAATCTAGATTTATAATGTTTTCTATGATTAGAACAGGTAGCAGGGACACAACACAGGGTGTCCCACGACGAAAGACATCGATTGATATTGGAACAAGTATAAATAGGAGAGTTTTGAAAATTTGGCAGGATACTGATGTCGGCATGCCCAATCTAACTAAAATATTTTCAAGATGGTTGCACTTCCGTTTATACCGGAAGTCGATCACAACTTTCTTATTTTAAATAGAACACCCTATGTATTATTACATATTTGGATTCCTCACAAAATTCTGACCAACTTTTGTGTACAATGCCCTATGCCTATCTCTAGCCGTTTTCGAAATATTTGATGTTTTTCCAAAAAAGTGACAGTTGCAACGCTCAACATATTTTTGTACTCTGTCAAAACCGTAATTTATTTTGCAATGAAACTTTGGGTTATTGTAAATAAAGGATCGTTTTATTAAACTGAGGGTGCGTATTGAGGTGCTGAGATTCATTTGTATACAGGGTCGTCAAAAAAAAATCATAAACCTGCCACTAAAAAAAATGAAAAATTTCAAGTTTTTTAAATAGAAACCCACATTTTTTATGACGGAATCATTTTGAGCATTAAAAATTACTATATATTTCAATTTACTTGCCTATACCTAAATCCAACCCATTTCGTTTTATTTGAGAATAAACATTTTTTTATTATGCTGCACGGTTGGGATTATGTGGTGTTCTAGTTGGTCATGCTTTTGACACACGGTGATATTGGAGACCTGCAGAGCATGTTAATAACACTAGTTTTGAGTGTTTTAACAACTGCAAATACGCCGTCGCGGTTACGTTATTCAAACCAAGATTACTTAAATCTGTTTATTATTTACGGAGAATGTTATAAAGTTGTGAGTAGAACATGTGAGGTATTTGCCGCTCGTTATCCAGAAAAACCAAAGCCATCACCAAAAGCTGTCAAGCAAATAATTGAAAATTTTAAAAATACGGGATCTGTGAAGAGAAAAGCTATTAAAACAAAACCAATCCTTAATAATACAAATGTAGAAATTGCAATTTTGGACTATTTTGTTGCAAATCCAACTTCGTCAATAAGACAAGTTTCCGTAGAATCAGGCACATCCAAAAGCTCAATTCAAAGGATCCTGAAGAAACATAAATTTTACCCTTTTTCATTTAAATTAGTGCAACACCTAAATGAGGTTGAATTTCCGAAGAGAGTGGTTTTTAGTGAGTTTTTGCTGACTAGTCACTATGGAGAAGAATTGTTTTTGAATAATATTATTTAGAGCGACGAGGCCAAATTCACTAAAAATGGAATGTTCAATAGACATAATTCACACTACTGATGTGACATAAATTCACACGTAATTAGAGAGAGAAATTTTAAAGAAATTTGGAGTTTTATGAATAAAAAATGTTTATTCTCAAATAAAACGAAATGGGTTGGGTTTAGGTATAGGCAAGTAAATTGAAACGTATAGTAATTTTTAATGCTCAAAATGATTCCGTCATAAAAAATGTGGGTTTCTATTTAAAAAACTTGAAATTTTTCATTTTTTTTTAGTGGCAGGTTTATGATTTTTTTTTGACGACCCTGTATACAAATGAGTCATTACGGACCCTCAGTTTAATAAAACGATCCTTTATTTACAATAACCCGAGGTTTCATTGCAAAATAAATTACAGGTTTTGACAGAGCACAAATATATGTTGAGCGTTGCAACTGTCACTTTTTTGGAAAAACATCAAATATTTCGAAAACGGCTAGAGATAGGCATAGGGCATTGTACACAAAAGTTGGTCAGAATTTCGTGAGGAATCCAAATATGTAATAATATATAGGGTGTTCTATTTAAAATAAGAAAGTTGTGATCGACTTCCGGTATAAACGGAAGTGCAACCATCTTGAAAATATTTTAGTTAGATTGGGCATGCCCACATCAGTATCCTGCCAAATTTTCAAAACTCTCCTATTTATACTTATAATATACAGTATACAAGGACAACCTTAGGCTGCTCTTAAATACGTCGATGCAATCAGTCAACTATCACTACTTTACCTTTTAATAATTGAATGAGTATCTGCTGTATGGCTTTGGTCCTCAATGCTTCAGCTCCACTTGACATGACTGCCACTTCTGCGTCAAACGATTCGTGTCTCTTTCGCAACCATTGCTGCAGAGTGCCGTGACAAAGAGACATTTGAATATACAACGTCGCCCAATGAGCTTTTGACATTTTGTTCACACCATTTTGAGCGTGATATGGCAATACTATAGCTTTCTCTGTTGATGGTGATGAATCCCTTTTTGGTGAACTACTGCAACACCATTTTCTGTAAATATGTAATCTTGGTTTGCTCGCTCAAACTTACCAGCCAGCTAAACTATTACTGTCATTCTCAAATTCAATTTCAAAGTTTGAGTTACTGTTAACTCTTTTATAAGCCAATGAACTAGTGGATAACTTATTGTTAAAGGGGAACATGTTAGTTTCAGTCACAACCAAGTTGGGATGTTTTTGCATTACATCCTTTGAAGTGTCCCTTGAAAATAGCTGGTTTAAGGTGCTGAATGAAAAAGCTGTAATAAACCTACTTGCCACTTGCAGTGTCAGAATTTTCAGAAATATCCTCTGATATTAACAGATCATGATTACTTCCAGGTGTAACCACAATTTCAGGTTTGTCCCACAATGGCGCATTTTTAATAGTCTTTAAACTGTCAGATGGTGGTCCCAATTCAAGCCATGCAGCTTTGTACTGTACAATGTTAGGATGATTCAAACTTGCAAACGTTTTTACTTCAGATATGTAATTTTCAATGGCTTCAATTGCTTCTGACTGAATTGGAATTTTTTTAACTGCATACTCAGTGCCGTCAAGTTTGTGTTTGACACGAAAGACCTTAAATTTAATAAAATGCTTAATTTAATAGATTTTATTTTGCAAATTTCTGGTTTTATTTGTTTTTGCGATAAACAGGACGTGCAGAACGAATGTGACGTCAGAATGACCTAATTTGACCAATTTTCAAATGTCCGCGTGACGTCACCTTAGCTTTGCACCATCTATCGGGCGCAAAACTAACGTGCACCACGTCAGTCACCGCCCAAGGATATTAAACAGTACAGGATTGCTCGATCGGCCGATTTTGTTTCCCGGCGGCGAATGAATTCTGACGTCACAGTGGGCCTTCGGGTGCACAATACGCTAAATATTCGCCCGAGATGCTATGTACGAGATCATGTTCGTGAATGATCGACTGCAATCGCGCATCGCGCAAAACAATCGCGCAAACGCGAGAGACCCATGGTGACGTAAAAATCGTCACCGGCCCGAGCCGATACCGGCAAGATTGCGCTTATGGGATTAAGCACTCCTGTACTGTTTACCGTCCTTGGTCACCGCCTACTATACTAGAAAGCCTAGAAGGTGCTTGTCAAAAATTCCAATATGGCGGGAATAGTGGTGACAGTTTTGTACTGTGGAAATTGAGATTTTTGAGGATTAGATGAATTTTTACGGTTTAAAATCAAGACTTGAGGTTATTTGCGTAAGTTATTTTTGTTTGCTGCCGTTCATAAGTTTTTCAAGCCACATTGTAACAGCAAATCAGGAAAAAGCCCAACCGTGTCAGTTTTTTACTTTACAAAAAACCGGATCTAACTCAACAGTGGTTGAACACTTTGAAGTGGGATGATTTTACTCCAACACTATACTCAATGGTAAGTACCAGTGCTTTCTAGTACAGTGAACTTATTAGGTACTTGTTACATGCACAGGTATGTGAGTTACATTTTAAAGCATCCTTCAATGTGAGAGCAACAAAAATAATTTTGAATGAATGTTCTTGGTAATAACATAAGAACCAATTACCAGTTTTGCTTACCTAGTTTCAAGGATTTACAGATTTTCTTGTATTAAACAGTGTTTAAACTAGTTGGCTGTGTGTTGTACTTTCCAGAACAAATGTTTTTACCAATTTATTTAGGCTGGAATTGATTGTGTATAAAAAGCTCTATCTATACATATCTGGATCAGGAATGAACCTTTCTTTGATTTTTCACTCACAACTTGCAATCAATTAAACAAAATAATAAAAAAAATACATATTTCTTAGTGCATCTGCAAACGTTTGTGTATAAAACAAAAACCGCTAACGCCGCCATTTAAAGGGACATTTTAGGCTTCCTAGTATAGAGGGCGGTGCGACAGTCAACTGACATTCTGAACTTTTTGAAGGCTATTGTCAATTGTCAAACAGCTGACCAAGCATATAAAAACGCGTATTTTTAAAGTCAACAGTTTAGGTATTGTTGCCAAACAAGCACCACAATTTTATAAAAAGTGTTCTTAAAGTGCTGATGAATTAATGGTGGATCCAACTGTCACTGTCTTTTAAGTCAACATAAATCTGTGATGAAAACAACATAGCCTCAACTTTCCACCAAGCCTCAGAGCTGATGGATTTGTTGATTTCATGTTGGAAGTCAATTTTGACCAATGACACTGTACGCTTTTTTGAGGTTATGTATTAGCTTTCCGGCATTTGTATTGTTTGTTGATTAAGGAAAATAGAAAAGGCGTAATCCGGATTCTAGTGAAAAGTTTTGTATAGGCTCTGTTGATTGTTCTCACTTGTCATTGATTAAAACATGGAGATAGTCACCGTCACTATTACTGACATTGAAACAGGAGAGCTGTACCAAATAGATTTGTTTCCTGAAGAAGTAGAACAGATTTCTAATGGCAAGTTCTGTCAGTAGTGTCATCGATCACAAAATCCCGTTTTTTAAGTCAACACAAATAAAAAAAAATCTCTTACCTTTCCAAAAGCACCACCACCAATTCTTTCAAACTCATCAAACTCTCTCTTATACTGAGAACTGTAATAACCATCTTGCAGCATCAAAGAGGATGAAGGGCTGCTGCTGGTAGGCCCCTCACAAAACAACTGAAACAGTGCATGCTCAAATTGCATTCGTGCCCCCTCTAACTCAACCATACTCCAGCTTTCATCTATTAATCCCATACGAAACAGCCGTTTGCATATTTTTTTGTATGTATGTAATACTTTCTGTAAAAAACTTTAAAATTAAAAACGTGGTGAAGAAAATCTGGGTTTGCCTACTTGTCTGTCAGTTTCATACACTGAAACCAAGCTTCTGACTAGGGCTTCCACCAATAAACTGACTCTAGTAGAACGGTCCTGCCTGGCAGAAACTGGTAAGTTGGGATCCAGTGGAGAGTCATACAAGCCTTCATCCAGAGATGAAATCTCTGATCTGTTTGAACCAACCTCTTTGGAATGCGTCATGATTTTGAGCACTAACTTATCACTGAAGAATGTTAAAAGTTGTTTTCCACCATGTATCCATGACCTACAATGGTAAATTTTATTCAGAAACACATGCATGTAAGTAAAAAATTAAAAGTACCAATTGACAATAGAATGCTTGAAGATTACCTTTTAACAAAGGGAACATAGAAAAATATGAACTAACAGCACCTCAAACTACTAGAAGACATATGAGCCATTCAAGTAACCAAGAAACTAGAAACCACTCTTAAAATGAGCAAAAAAGTGAATGAAATTGAAAATATTACAAAACAACTGTCAACGACAGCTGTAAGCTGACGTTAGTGACAGTTCTTTAAGGTATTAAATTTTAAACATCTTCTTGTCTTCTTTTTTCTACAGATAAGACTTTGCTCATTATTTGGATCTTCATTTTCATGAGAAGTTAAAAATATAGCAGGCTTGATTTATTTAACAAACGTAAAAGGTAATACTACCGCTTCATTAAATCCAACTATTCTGAGGTAAAAAAATAGAAAACAATTTTCTCGGGCCACTGTGGAATAACAACAGCTTTTAACAAAACTTATACTCTAAAAACAAAGTAACTTAAAAGACATCATAAAGTCCATTAATAAAACTTAATTAAAATACAAAAATATTTGTGTTTAGCTTTGAAAAGCTACCCTAATTTAAAACGAAAAAAAAAACAATTTCTTAACAGATTTGAATGTAGTTAATCAAAGTCTCTGCAGGCACTTCAACGACAGTGGGAACATTGGAAATGGCACTGATGCCGCATTTATCAGATAAAACGAGTCTTATGTATTGGTTGGTGTCTATGATGCTTCTAGACTGATGCAAAATGTGCGGTAACAGCTTCAAGTGAGTTTCACTTTGATGGCCTGCAAGTAATGTTTGATCAATGTGGCCTATATTTTTGGTTCACTTACCTGGCAATTTAATTTCAAACGTTAAAGATGGATTTTCAGGCGGAAAACTACGCAACTCAACCAATTTATGAAAATAATATAACACAATCAGCTCAATTTCCTTGTTGCACATGTTGGTTTTTATTTCGATAACAGGGGTCAAAATCTGCAAAATAGAAGCAAAATCCTAAAATATACCCAAACACCAAAAATGTGTCCTCATATCTTACGCGATTGCAGACCAATTTTTGATAAACATTTTTGGTCATACAATGTTCTAGAATACTGAAAGTGTCCTCGCTGGACAAATGTCCGATCATCGATACCAGAAAACCCCGTAAAACGTTCCGTTCCAGGTGGTTAACAAACATGCTGAACTCTACGTTGATTTGTTTCAGTTGCAAGATTTTTTTGTGATTAATCAGATACATTATCATCGGATTTATAAAAGGACGCACGTCTGTAAATTTAAACAATTCCAACTGAAATGTCATACAAAAATGAACATCAGTTCACTAACCAAACCTCCAAATGTCGCCTTTTTGCTTCAGGACAAGTTTATAGAGCTGGACAACAGCCACAGCGTTTAAAAGAAACCCTGATTGCAGGAACTTTTTCAGAACCAAGTTTCGGTTGTTCAGATCGGATTCGCATATTTCCGGAATGGGTGTAGCCGGGTGGTAAGGCCATTTGCACGACTCCTCCAATAGATGGAGATCTAATTCATCAGTTATTTTCATAGAAAGCTACTCGAGGGTAATTTAACAAGAACTCACTAGGACACGTTAATATTTCGTAGCTTAATTCCGGCTGACAGCTGACCAGCAATCTGGCAATGAACAAATACCGGCCTACTATAGACACTCCAGTGTATGTGTCAGTTATGAAAAGCTGTAAAATAGCAAGGAGAATAATGGTAAGTTTATGTGTTAATCGTTTCTGATTGGTCAAGAAAAAGCAGAAAACTGAAACCTGCTTTTTTTCCTTCCAGCACACACATGCAAATTTAGCATAATTCTAATATTAAAACTAAAGTAAATGACGCTAAAAACAATAAACATATCAATCTGGAAATAAATAAAAATGGAAGGAACATACACAAACAGTGTCACTTACTCTTGACGTAATCAGGCTATCCCAATCTGGAAACTTCATCAGCACATCCTTGGCATCTTGATACATTGCTCTACGGTCTAATTCAAACAAAATATTCATGGTAACCACCTCCAAAACAACACGAACATTCAAATCGCCGTAATAATAGGGGTTAACAGTTTCTGCACGAAAAATAACTCCAAAACTCAATTTTCAAGTTTGACAATGTAATAAACACTTACCGATACTGGCAAGCAGTTTTTTGTAGATGCGCGCCACCATTTGATTGGTTCCCTTCAAATGGGCCAACGTCATGCTGATGAAATTTTGAACGGTGGACGGAGCCATATATTTACGCAACAAATCAAGGAACTGAGCACCGTTGCCAGATTTGACACATTCGTTCAAAGTGAGCACGTCGTCTTCGTTGATGTCCACATTGTCGATACGCTGCAGATAGGAATTGTGCAGACTTACGTTAAACTCGTAATTCGGATCAAAGTAGATCCTACCGAAAATTGGTTGATCCGGAGCCTGAAACACCAATGTATGTTTATCTTATGCATTTACTTGGTTTGGTGGACAAACCTTTCGGTTTATAGACTGTAATTCGCTGCTGCTAGTCACCACGTTCTCGGAGCTTTTCTCCCTTGTCAACAACGCCCTATCATCTACGTTATCTACCTTTTGAGCTTGAGCATGCGTTGTTTGTACTCGAGCTGATACTTTAGAGCGTACATTGTGATCATAAATAGCCGTGTGATCGACATGGCGTCGTTTAGTCGTCGGACAATAATCGTAATCGTCCAGGGGATTGTACTGCTGACCTTGACTATTATACATTAAATTGGAGGAACCTGTATTGGACTGCGGCGTTTGGATGTGATTCGGCGTGTCAGAGTCAGAGAACAAACCAGTTGAACTTCCGGTACTACAAAAAAACACAAACTAGTAACATCATGTCTATGTGACTCGTTTAATTGTACGCAGATTGGTTTTCTGTCAATTACAAATGCAATTTGATATGACAGTGTCTTTTGTAATGATTCACACAGTAACTTTAAATGCTCCTGTCAACTAACCAGATAATGCTTGTAACCCAAATGTGGTTCAAAAAGGTGGCAAAATATTCCCAGACCTCGCATCACTGTCAATTTTTCGGAGGTAATATCTCTGTGCATTTAATTTTTCCGGAAAAATTCGGAAAAAACGAGTTTCTAAGTAATTTGTTTTAACAAATAGCATGAGCAAGAGTCTCGTTTTCGATTCGGATGATTTTTAAAACCACTCTCGCTCATGCTATTTGATAAAACCAATTACTTAGAAACGAGTATTCCAATTTTTCCACAGGAAAAATTAGATGCACGAGGGATATTTGGTAAGATTATTTCCTGAGTTAAATAAACATTTTATTTTAATTAAAACAATAAGAACAATAACTTTCAAGTTAGAAAGAGTAACACTATTCTTTATGTTGTTGTGAGGAGTGTGCAATTTTTTCGATTTTTTTTCCGGAAAAACTGCTGACAGCTAAGTTGAGAGTTGTTGACAAGTGATTTTTCCACTTAAAATTTACATTTTTTATACTAATTCTTAATAGCGATTGGTCAAAATTGATAGGAAAGAAATAATCTACAAATACAAACCTAAACAAACCTGACCGCAATTGGGACGTCAACGTAGTACACCATATGTCAAATTAAATGATGGAGATGTTTACATCCAATAGCAATGCTCAAAGTTAGCTATGTCACTGCCCGCAAAATAATAAATTTAAATCTAGTCAAAGTAAGCAAGTTTTATTTTTGGTTGAAATTTGAAAAATATTGTATTTTGCCCCCATACTTTTACTTATACCAAAGAATAGCTATTTAACAAGAAGAGACAGTTGAAAAGAGAAAGCGAATTAGAGAGAGATGGACTCTTCCTACCAAAGTTAAGAGACTATTGGCTTTGATTCTTGAATATCAGGAGTTTCATTGGTTGATCATTCAGGTTGTTGAAGAACGTTGCCATATCAGTTTAAAGTTAATAATAGTTAATAAAGATTGATATTGTGTTGAAAAAAATGAAAAAGGATTTTTTTTTCAAGAAAATAAAGAAAATTTATTTATTTAATTTATAGAAAAGGTACATTTTTGTAGGGATGTCAAGTGTTTACCATTATAGTTAGTTTTAGTAGGATTGTATGTAGTTATTAAGAAAATTAACAGTATTACTTGATGAACTTCAAAGGAGGTGAAAAAGGTGGTACGTGGAGGAAGAAGGTGGGAAGAAAGGTTTTTTTCTAATTTTGGCATATAAAGTGACACTTTTCAAAACTGATTAGAGTGACAAAACGTTTTACTTTATGTAACTAGTTACATAAAGTATCACTTTATGTAACTAGTTATGAAATAGTTATTTACATTACTAGTGGGGTATGAGCATTTTTATAGTCACGAGTGGGAGTGTTGCCACGACGAGGTCGTAGACCGAGTTGTGGTGATCACACGAGTACGTTAATTTGCCATACCCCACGGGTGATGTACAACATTTTATCTACGACCATCAGAAGCAGCGTAAAGTAAGAAAAAAATTCATATTTTGTGCAATGTGAACTATTTAGGAACGTCTCGTATATGCTTGCTACGGGTAGTTATTTGTTACCCTTAAATCTTGTCATCTACGCTGTACTGTTTTGGTGTTGTTGCTATGGTGGCCATTTGTTTCCACATATCACTTAAGCGACAATTTAACAGTGTCAGTCACAAATTTTTAAAAGTGCATTTCGTTATGAACATGTCTGAAGAACTTCCGTCAGATATTGAAGAAGCTGCCGCAAACGTGGTATCTGGCTTGTTGCCTGCCAAGTCAAAGGAGAAATATGAAAAAATGTATCAAAGTTATGTTTAAATTCAATAAACAATTACAGCAGAAATTTTCATTTAAAGTTGTTTTATCGCACTAGTGCGATAAAATCGATTATTATCGCACTAGTGCGGTAAAATCGCTCATTACGTAACTCAAAATGAGCTATGTAATGAATGATTACCATGCTAGGAGTAGATAAAGTTCATTTCATCACTCCCTGTTTTTATGCATTTCCGTAGAAACATATGGGCGACATCCATCATAGCATGTCGTTGTCACTGTTTATACAAGGTGCTATGAAAGTGAATATTTGTGTTAGATCACTTTAAAAAATGGTTTTTACCGCTTTTTGGTCAAAATTAGAAAAAATTATGTATGCAACACGTTTCGAAAATGTCTTAGTGTGTAACTCATTTAAATTGTAGGACCTCGCTGCGCTTGCCCTACAAACATTCATTCGTTACACAAAAACGATACTGGTTACATAAATAGCTATTTTTTTTGTTTTTATGGTGGTTGTTTGTCAGAGAGACTTTGAGAGAGCTAAAAAAGTCAATTTGAAAAAAAAAGAAATTCGAGCAAAAATCAGACTATTGATGATCAGGGGATCTTAGAAAGATTTTTCCTTCCGTAACGGAAGTTACTGGGTGTAATACCGAGTGCTACCAGCAATTGTACCGTCTAGTCCACGTTATGACATGGAGCAGATTGTGATAGAGGACCTATTCCAGAAGTGGTTAAATCGATAACCGATGATGCCTCCCGGCTGTTACCGAGGAACAACCTTTGCAGTTAAAAATCCACCTCAACGCAAAAGAAGAAGATTGGTCAACTGACGGTTTATTTTGGACAATTTGGACTCTTTGACGAAGAGTATTAGTTGTAAGTAGTTTGTAGTTTTTTGCATTAAAGACATTTGTAGTTTCAATGATATATTTAGAAGCAGGGTTTTTAGGTAGAAAGTAAGTTAGATAGGTTTAATTATTTACCTTAAAAATAACTTGGCATCCCTATTATAGAATTTTTATTCAAGCTTATTTATTTAAATTTTCTTTATTTACTAGATTATTAGAATGAATGGTCAGGGTGAATCTGATGCCAGTTATGATGATATTATCATGCAACTAGGAGGTGAGGGAGATTTGACTAAATCTCATCTTCAGGATGATAATAATCATGGCAATATCTTCCAATGATTAAGAGGCAAACTTAAAACACTTTGACTCAAAACGAGTTCAAAACTACGAAGGCGTAGAAGGACCACAAACATTTTTTTTCTTAAATTTCTCGGAATTTAGGTAAATTCCGACTTCGAACTCTGAATTTAGTTAAATTCTGACTTCAAATTCGGAATTTAGTTAAATTTCGAGTTCAAACTCAGAATTTACATTGTCACATTGCAAAAGCTCTTTAAACCAAATTAGACAAAATTTTTCAGTTTGGCAACATTGCAAACATTCTTCGAAGCAAATTAGTAAAATTTGTTAACTTTGGCAACATTGCAAACACACTTCAAAGATATTAGTCAGTTTGGTTACATTACAAACACTCTTCGAACCAAAATTGTAGAATTCGTTAGTTTGATAACATTGCAAGGACACTTTTGAACCAAATTACCAAATTTTGTCAGTTAGGCAACATTGCAAACAGTCTTCGATCTAAATTAGGAGAGTTTGTTAATTTGGCAACATTGCAAGCAAACACACTTCAAAGAAATTAGTTGAACTTGTCAGTTTGGACAGATTGGAAACACTCTTCAAACCAAATTAGTAAAATTAGTCAGTTTGGCAACATTGCAAACCCTCTTTGATCTTAATTAGTAGAATTTGTTAATTTGTCAACATTGCAAAAACACTCTTCAAACCAAAATAGTAGAATTTGTCAGTTTGACAACATTGCAACTAATTTCCCAGTTTGAAGTCGGAATTTAGTTAATTTCTGAGTTTGAAGTAAAAATTTAAGAAAAATAACGTTTGTGGCCCTTCTACGCCTTCGTACAAAACAATAATTATCAGAAAATAGTTAATATTTTAATCTGAAAATTGGATGAATTTTTATTTCGAAATTAGATAAGATAAGAGACAATCGGCAACATGTTTCCTACCAAAGACAAACCCAGGTCAGCCAAAAACACCACCCCAACATCAAAGAAATTATGCCGGCTGTCCCTTCTTGTTAAACAGCAATTCTTTGCTTATACTATTCCAAATGATAATCTAAACAACCTGCGTTGAGGTAAACATCAAAATTGAATAATAAGCAAAAAAATCAAACCTGCTTGTGCTTCGTTTTCTTGTTCGCGGACCACACGTCAATTGCGGCGGTGGTAAATAAACTTGGTTCGAATCGGCGTCAGCAAAAGTAGTTTGTTGTCGATTTAAGGAGGCAAAATCGGGCATATTTTCGCATTGAAAGGCGTGCAGTGGTCTAAAAAAGCCAACAGACAAAATCACTATATGACAAACAACGAAAGTACAACTTACGGCTGAGTTTTATTGACGAAATTGTTTACAGCCCGCACGGGCATGGAGGGTTGTCCGAAAGTGGGCGGCGGCACCGAAAAATCGAACGAAGCTAACGAAAAACCAGGAGCAGAGTTCAGTGAAGTTTCAGGTTGTAAGAATTTGGCTGTTTGCTGTTCAAAATTGTTTCTTGCCCTGCTCAGCTGCTGGTTAACAGTTGCTTCCAGTTCTTCAGCGTATTGAACACTACATCAAAAAGAAGTAGTCAAATAACCTTAAACTTAAACGGTAAACTGACTTTTTGATCTCGTTGAAACTACAAATTTTCCGAAATGATTCCTTAATCCTGTTAGGAACTAGTTGTAAATTGAGGCACTTATGCTCGTTTATGTGCGTCCAAACTTCCTGACAAACCTGACGATCGATCGGGTTTCTCGTTAGATTGATCAGCAATTTGCCGGCCAGTCTTTGCGGTATTACTTCACCCGCGTTGCACATTTTACGTAATACAACCCAGTTTGAAGGTAAATTGTCCATGGAAATAATAATTTCAATTAAAATTTCGCCTGAAAATAAATCATAATCAATTAATAAGAGTTGATAACAAAAAAAAATCTAAAAATGCATCAACCCAGGTTTATCAAAAATAGACACTTTCTTGAAGGGAAAAAAATACCAACCAACTCTAAGAAATTTATCTATCAATCTAACCTAAACTTAAGTAGTTTTTCAACATCAAAGTAACTCACCTAACATCGGATATTTTTGATTGTCAATATTAGCCCTCACATACTCTATGACATTTTCAAATACTGTCAAATCGTTGCACCTTTGCAACTGTTTAAGGACGGTATTGACGCCCTCAATTCTCGACTCAGCACTCAAAGTGACCAAAATTGTTTCGATTATGTCGATTAATGCCAACTTGTTGCCTGCAAACGTGCATAAACGTAATTCATAATAAAACGAATTTACATCGAAACAAACCTCGCGACGCAAATATATCCGCGAAAACGCGAAAAGTCTTAGAGAACCAGACCGGTTCGGATTTGGCAAAATTGTACGCCTCCATAAACAACTCGTGATTGGTCAAATCGACCAGTTTTTGTTTGTGTAATGTTATCGAATGAAAATTTGTACATGATTTACGCGTACATTGATTGGTGAGGAAAAACGTGTAGCATAATCCTTTATAAACACTAGGAAACTGGAAATAAATTCGTTGAATTGACCTTTGAGTAAATCTCAAAACAGTGGGTAGCTTGTTATTGGTCTAGAAATTTATTTGACAAATAACAAACTACCAGCTGTGTTGCGATTTATGCATTAACATTAAAGTAATGTTTTACTTTTTTCAGTTCGGTAATGGTGGGCTTTAACTCTTCAGTTTGATCCACCCATTCTGCCACTCTACTCATTTTAATCGCGTCCTGTTGCTCAATTAATTTGTCATCCACACTTTCACCTAAACCTATCATGGAAGTACTGCAAAGAAAAATACCACATAATAACAGAAAGCAGTCAGTTTAATGGGGAAATTACCTGCCAATAATAGAAATAATGTCATCGTCGCCGTTTTCAACGTCTTTAACCACTTTAACTCCGGAACTGGCATTAACAGATACGGAAATACTGGAAGGTTTTTGTCGAGTAGGTGGCCTTTTCAGAGGTACTTTAAAATTGGATTCGCTACTCACATTACTTATGCTAAAATTATTTTTACATTGCAAAAACACAATTCAGGAACTATTTGAAAACTTGCCTAGAGTTCTGATTTTCTTGGAGAGTGTACTGGATAACCACGTCAGTAGATAGCAAACATTTTGCATAGGGAAATTTCTTTCTTAACTGACATAACTTAATTTTCCAAGGAAACCACCTACCTCTCTTTTGTTTCGCTTTTTCATTTTGAACGGAAAGCGACTTTGGCTCTGTAAATGGGTCCAAACAAAACCGTTGGTTTCCCTTTACTTGAATAGTAAAGTTTGATGCTTTTATTCGCGGTTTTTCCTGCATGTTATTGGAACAGTTAAAATCTAAACTTGGAGTATTATCACCCCCAATACTAGTTGGAGATATCAAAAAACTGTCACAGGAATTTTGATCTCTATAACTTTCAGTATAAAGAGATTGAATTGGAGATTCAGGACCAACGTAATTTGGGTCAATTTGTGGTTGACATTCTGGATAGTTTGAGAGCTGTAGATTAGATCCATCATTACTTGTAAAACCTAAAAAATCTTTCAAGATTTTATGTGAGCTTAAATTTAGAGTTCAAACTAACCCTCAGTAGGTTCAGAATCACTAAATTGCAGTTCACTTTCCTCATCACTTGAGTCCAAATGTCTGCTTCCAGTAGATTCTAGATATGGCACATAGTTATTGCGAAATGAGTCTTTGGAAACACCAATATGCATGGCTTTGTAGTTCATGTTGCTTCTGTAATTATTTATTTTTTACTTTCTATATAACTGAGAAATTCTTTGCAGCTTACCTAAAGCTTTTGACAGATTTTGATATACCTCCACTAGATGCTACACTATTACCATCAAAACTACAGAAAAAGTTATCAATCAGTTTTTTTTACTAACATCAAGTAATAAAAAATTCAATAACAAATGTAAAATAACCAATTACATAAAATACCTGTCATTGCTGCATGAAAAAGACTTGCGAGAATGAAATTCCTGCTCTGGAGGCTCAGCCTGATCATCTTCTTGAAGCAGTTGATCTTCATCCAAACCATCAGGTTCATAATCAAGATCTTCAATGTCATTTAACATTGCTGGAAATGTAGATTCTATTTTCAAATGTCTCTAATTCCACCTGCCAAGCCAAACCTCCCATGTTTTTAACAACTTACAACTTAAGCTAAGATCTAGGTCTGTCCCACCAATAAATACAACTGTGTCTTAAAGTGGTTGATGAATGATATAGGGATGGGTATTAGTGTCTTTGTAATTCCCTTAGGATGGTCATCTAAATTTTATTTATTTTTTTAATATTTATGTTACAGTGAAATCTACAAAAGCTTTCATAACTGAAGCAAGGTCATCAAAACATAATATCTATGTAATACTCTTGCATACAACAAGAAGTAGGTTTAACCTTCAGTTCATGAGTTTGTCCTTCTTCAACCAAATGTATTTTAATAATTTTTTAGACTACTGTAGATTGTTGGTTAAAATATCCTGCACCTGTATGCAATGTAGCAACAATTTTGTCAAAGTAAGCATATTCTTATCCTGAGCTACCTAAGCAAAAACTGAAATATATATGGGTTTGTAAAAGTTGTTTGGGGACCCAAGTTTATGTTAGTAAAATTGATCAAAAACCATAAAAATACTATTGTGGATCTATGTTTATTATAAATTACCTTCAATGTCCTGTGGCCCTCGCGAACTGAAAGATCTGCAGCTCATGTCGTCAAATTCCTGTTGAAAAAACTACTTTACACAAAAACCATCCTAATTGCTAAAGTAATGGCATACAAACCGAAGGGACAGAAAGAATAAAACACTGTTGAAAGGTTATAAAAAGTGATCAAAAAGAAAAAAAGCCAACAAAAACTGAGGATATAGTTGTATCAACCATCCATCCATACCTTATAATAATTCTTGAAATTCGTAAAACATAAACCATCAACAAACCAAACCAAAATTTCAATATTTCCCTAACCACACTTTTAAACGGCATTTAAATTTGACATTCGACATACTATCATGTGACTTCCTACAGAGATGTCCATACTCCATCATGTGACTATCAACTAAACGAAAAACTGTAACAATGGCAACGTTGTTTGAATCACACGTGCTTTCCGTTTTCCGCTCATAGCGTAAAAGAGCAGAGATATGGGCAATAAAGGAATGAAAAAAGCGCTCAATCTAAAATATGTATATTAAACATTTAACTGTTTTTTATTTTAAAATTGTGAATTTGCTTACCACAATCTTATCTAGTCAAACAAAATTTTGTATAATAAAATTATTCTTTAAAAAACAGAGAAAGAAAAAAACGCTACATTCATGCAATTCAATTTTATTTTGGAGTTTGTATAAATGTGGTTCCCTACCGAACGCACCTAAACATAGCTAGAGCTAAAGCCAAGTCTACATGTGCAGCATTTATAATACGCAAACACTGCACCAGTAAAAGTTACCATAAACAGAATAAATTGAATAAAAAAATTCAAACCCTTAAGTTACCAATGCACTTATCCAAAATCTCTTTTTTAACCATGTAATAGTCAGGATTGAGTTTCAGCACTTCATTGGCCACATCAATGGCAACGGGGTATTTTTTGCACTTCAACAAGCAGTAAGCCAGCTTAAAGCCAACATTTGCATTCGATTTTAAACCCACGCTCCAAGCCTGTTGGTAATTATTTACCGCGTCTTTAAACCGATGCTCTTTCTCACCTATATAGCCTAAATATTCGTAGGCTTTGGTGCAGGCCTTATTGTGCTGCACGACCTTACTTATCAGCTCTCCCGCCGATTCGTATTTGTTCGACTGCAAATATTGATCGGCTAATAGCAACCAGCATTTTTCTAGGTACTGGGCGTCCTCAAAATTCCATTGGGTTTTTACCACCCTTTTCAGTTGGTTTTTTGCTCTTTGCTGCTGTTTGGTTAGAGTGTAGGCGGTAGCCATGCCCAAAATGGCACCCAAATTCTCTTTTGATGGGGTGAGGGAGGCAATAGCCACAAAATCCTCCAAAGCCTGGTCAATGTTGGGTTTTTCCTTGGTGGCCAGAAGACGGAAGTTGGTCAGTAAACGGCATTTTAGTAAGTCATCACTGTTGCTCTCCACGCGTTGTTTTAACTCCTTAATGAGTCGTTCGGCTGTAAATCGTTAAAGTTACAAAAAAAATGCCAAAAAGTGTTTGCACTCACCAGTTCTTAGCGCTAAAACTCGAGAGTCACGATACTCAATATCATCACTATCCATTAATTGTTCCGCTAACATTTCCCCGTCCGGATTCAAACAAATGTCGATCATATGATACAAAGCCCGAACACCATAATCGGGATCTTGACGCACTTGATTGAAATTTTTCAATGCCGCATTCAAATTACCAGAATGCCACTGATAGTAAGCTTTGCAGTACAGAAATCCTGAAAATGTTGTCCTCTACCAGCCGAAACAAAAACTGACTGGTACCACTCACCAGGTTCTTTAGCTGGATTAACGCAATCCTCTTCCGCTTTATTAATGTACTGTTCGCATTCTTGGATTTGCCCCAAACGCATTGACACTTCTATCAGTCTAGTCAAGGCGTCCCAATTGGTGGGCTGTTTTGATACAATTTGATTGAAGTGGAACAAAGCCATGTCAAAATCAACCTATAAAAGTACAGGGAGAGTACAGGGAAGAAAAGCAGCTTTCTACTTTTCTTGACCAATCACCAACTAAGGTAATTTATGCAAATACTGCACTTATAATATTTTAAATAATATACCTTTCTAAAAGCAATATCAGCCATCATTACTGAAGCAGCTTCATTATCCGGCTGAATCCTCAAGATGGCGTTGCAAGTTTGCTGGCACAACTCCAAATGATTCATTTGCATATACAATTTAGCTAAAGCCACCAAAATTAGGACATTATTGGGTGAAATTACTAGACCTTCTTTGTAGTAACTGACGGCTTGATCCTTATTCTTCATTGACACCGCCATCTCTCCTAATTTCAGGGAAGTATCTACTAACTGTCTGTCAACATCATCTGTGGTACCAGTTTGGTCAACTGTCATACGCTTCTTAACTTTAACGTAACAACCCATGGACTCCTTCAGACTTTTAATTGCGTATGTAAAGTTGCCGGATCTCTCTTGAATTTGCGCTAGAAGTAGACGCAATTTTGCCCTGCAAGTTTAAGTTTTACCGATTTTTTCCCACTACAACCTTCAGGCATCTAACCTGTAACTCAAACTAGGCAAATCGTCATTGTCGTTCTCCCTTCTGGCTTCATCCTCAATCTCGTCCAGTAATAACAACTCACCTTTTTCGTAATCTCTAATATTAAGGTAAAGTTCTCCTAGTTGCAATATCAAGTCAGGATTTCTAGCATCTTTAATTGCTTTTTTGTAATACCCCACTGCTCTATTAAAGTAATGCGCCTCCACCAATGCTTTGCCCATTTTTATTGTCAAACCCATGTCACTAGGGTTGTTTTTAATAGCCTTTTCGTAGTTTTCTAAACCCAAATCTGGTTCTAGAACGCGCATATAAGCATCACCCAGTAAAACGTAAGATTCTGACGATGTAGGGTTTTCTTGAACAATGTCTTCATATACCTAAGTAAATTTCAAATTCAATGTTTGTACAGCAAAAACCACAAAACTGTACTCACCTTTAAGTAAGCAGCACGATCTCGACGATATTTCAAATAAATCTCCGCCATTTTAACGCGAGCTTCCCTGTAACATGATTGCTCTCTGCCAATTTTCTCCAATAAATCAATGGCACCCTGTACGTTTTTCCTTTTAATCATATTATCAGCACTCAACAACAGTATACGGTACTCCTCTGGTGTGTCTCGAAGGTCATTATTAGCCTCCTCTAAAGCTTTCAATGCCTCCTCAGTCTGTCCTGTCATGTTCAAAGTGTCAATCAATTCAACGTACATTGAAGCTTTATCCGCTAGAGACACTTTATTACTAGAACTGATTAAATCTAGAGCCGTATTTAAGGATTTGACAGCTCTCGCGTGGTTTCCGCTGTTTTTATCAATCAACGCGGACACGTAATGGTAGAGAGGGTTGTCTCTAATTTTAAAATTGGAACTGGTGCAACTCTCCAAATTTTGAGCCGCCAGATCATATTGTCCGTTTTGGAGCTCTATTTGAGCTGTGAGTAGGTAAGCTTCACTAGAATCAGCTCCAGGTAGCTTAAAAAGCCTATCTAAAATTGCTAGAGCTTGGTTAGTTTCCTTTTTTAAGTACTGAAGCTTAGCCTGTAAGAACAAAGCTTCAGGTAAGCTGGGACAAGCTTTAACCACCAAACTAATCAACTCGAAAGCATTTTCCATAACTTTTCCACTTGCTGAAGAGTGCTGCAAGTACTCTTGCACCACCTCGAGAGTAAAAGACGGATCCAACGCAAGCAAATACTTGTCAGAGTAATAACTCAGTTTCAGAAGTTCAGTTTTAACGTCGTAAATAAGTTTCAAGTGCTTCAAAGTTTCTGTCGAAGTGTCAGCCAATCGGGCTTGCAGTAGGTGCAAAGTTAAGGAGCTGCTGGCATCTTTCAACTCCAAAAGGTACTGGATTTGACGGTGAAGTTGCTGGCTTAAGCCGTTGTCCAAGTATTCGCAAAGCGATAATCCTAGAAAAGCTCCAAAACAGCCTTCGTCCATTTTAGTTGCGCTCTTAAACAACTTGGAAGCTTCTTTGGTGTTTCCTAATAACGCATACTGATTCCCTAACTCGACAATCAACTCCGTATCGTCCGCGTGGCTCTGCAAACTAACCTCCAACATCGCTATAGTCTCTTTCAGCACACGCTTGTTTTTATTGCACAATTTTGCGTACAACTTGGAGGTTTGTAGGGTTACTAAGATGTTGTGAGGCTCAAACTTCCACAATAACTCTGACAACCGTTTAATGCTGCTACACGCAGCTTCCAAGTCATTTTTATAGCACAAATTTATCAAGATTTCATAATTCTGACAATAAATAATTTCTCCTTCATTAACATTGAAACGAGTCATAGCCTCGGACATTTCTTCCCAGTCTTGCGAAGCTAAGTGCACTTTAATTTTTAATAACAAAGGCAAGTTAGATTCCGAGAACTGAACCAAGGCTTTGTTGGTCAAATTTAAGGCCTCTCCATGTTCTCCCAGATATAAGCAGCACTCTCCCATCCCCAATATCCCAAGAAGATCCCTTGGGTTGCATCGTAACGCCTCGTTAAATATAGTTTTCGTACTGGTGACGTTACTTCTTCCTAGACTTTTCAGCATCAAAAAAATCCAACCCTTTAAAGCAAAAAATTTGGATTCTTGACCATTCATTGAAATAGCTTTTTCTACATAATCTAAGGCCTTCTCAACCTTGTTAAGAGCCATTAAAACAAAAGCAGAGTTGTAAAAATCCACAGCTTCGGCGTTTTTCCGGTACTCTTTCATTTGCATGTCTAGTTTTACGTAAATCTCTTTATTGGCCACCCCTAAGTATTTATGCCCATACATCAAAGCTATAGTAGCAGATAATTTTACGTCTTGTTCTTGCGAGATAGCTTCCAGGTCATGTACTCCTTCCTCCAATCTGCTAGTGAGCATCAACGCCAAGGAATGATATAGTTTGCAGAAAAGACTAGAGGGAAACTTAACTATCGCATCTTTACACGCGACCAGCATCAGATTGTAATACCGATTGTAGAAATGATAGAAGATTTTTGCGAAATAATCATCTTGCTCCATTTTCACTCTGCTTCAAAGTCTTCGATCACGAAACCCCGATACTTGGGGCTGTTTTTAAAGTAGAAATGCTGTAGAAACTCACAACTCAACTTTAATCGGACGTTTTTCTCGAGTAGATGATCGAAAATCCGCTGTAATAACAAAGATCATGATATTTTTCAGATTTGTGCCAAAGTGAACACACCTGTGCAAAAATATGCCCTAGTCCTTGGCCTTGGAGCTGTTCAGGTATTAAAGTGTGAACCAAATCATAAGTTTGATGGTCTAACTTAACAAAGGATACAGTAGCTACAGTGCTACTGTCTAGTTCAATAGTGAGTTCGTTTGTCCCCACAATAATGGGTTTTGTTTTCAGATTGTGACGTACATTGGTCAACAAGGCTCGGGACAGACGCATCACTACTAGAAGTGATAAAAAATTGACAGTTTGGTAGTGTTCAGGAAAATCTACACTTGTGAAAGTACCAAGTAACTACAGCTATTATTTAAATTGCCTAATAAATTAAAACATAATTGTACCATAGGTGGAATTAAAGCGAGTTTCACATTTGTTTAGAATAGATTTTGTTGGCAAGACAGAGCTTTGTACAGAAATAATACTTTTTTCTCTATTGGTATTGGGTACCAAAAGCCATTGCCTTTTAATGACTTGGGTCAATCTCTTGTGTATATCCGCAAACAAAAGTGTTTTGTAAGAGAAATTACTTATTTTGGTTCTTAACTTACCTATAGTTCAGATTTTAATTAAACACATTGAAAACTCTCAATATTAAAGCGTTTTATTCAACAATATCAATACAAACAAAAACATAACCAACAAAATTAGAAGTCATGGGAGTAACACAATTCGTCACGTGATTCTCCCCGTCGTCATACGGCTGATATCACGTGACATTCTCAACTCCTTTGTAAATGTTTTTAATAAAATATTCCTCCTACACCAATAATTTTAAATAAAGTTTCAACCATTTTCATAGAAAATACTTGACCAGTCACATTCACCGCCCTCCTCATATAGTTTTTGTCTAAAATAGTTTCCATCAGATTGTTCCAAATTATAGTCACTTAGTTTTATGTCACTCTTGCAGGGTTTTAACTCTTCAAAAATATTCTGGCGGTCTTGAAAAGACAAATCCAAATTAAGAGTTTGCAAAAAGTGCTCGTCTGTAAAAAGTTGAGGTGTGATTCCTAAAGACTGTTCAAGAAAATCCAATACTGAGCTGAAAGTTTTCAGGTTGTTAAATATTTGCCTTTGTTTTTTTACCAGCACTTTTTCCAGCATGAACACCAAGTGATGGTGAAAAAATTGGAAAGTCAAGTTGTAAGGTCTTTCTGGGATTCTCCTAACCAAATTGTCTGAAGCTTTTTGGTAACCATCCAAAGTTAGAGTGCTGTTGTAACACAAATCCACCCAGTTTTGTACACACTCTAATGATGTCACTGTTTGCCCAGTGAACAATTCTGGGTTAGTAAGAATTGCATTGGCCACCATCACTCCTTTAACTCCAGTTCTCTCCTGTAGTTCAACACACTCATCTAAACTGCCCAGTCCTCCATTTCCAATTACTGGAATCTGCACACTGTCATTTATGCACTTTAAAAACCCTTCATTGATAGGGCCTACATTATTTGTGGGTGTTCTAGCATGAATTGTAATAAAACTAACCCCAGACTTTTCCAAACCTCTACACAAACTAACACTATCACTCAAATCTCCAAGAATCCTTGTCTTTACACTAATTGTAAAAGGTTTTGTAATTCTATTACGACACTCACGCACCAGTTCAAATATTTTCTGAGGATTATTCAGCATTTCACAGCCCAACTGGAGCTCCCTGGCCCATCTCTGTGGACAGCCACAATTCAAATCCACACCGTCACAGTAGGGCGCCACTAGATAACTAGCCCCCACAAAATCATGCACTGTATTAGCTGCAAACTGAGTTATCAGGGCTGTGTCCTCCAAGTTGGTGGTAAACTCATTCAGGCGGGCTTTAGGACTGATACAAAACGAATCGGCCATAATCATTGGGGTGAACGTCAAGTCGCATCCGTAGCGTTTAACTAGATTTCTGAACTGGAGCTTTGTGTACCGTACCATTGGGGCGCAGGCTTTAACTAAAGTTTTGTCGTTGAATAAGTTCAAAACGTCGCACGGTGGCTTGGACATGTCTTTTTAAATTTTGCTGTTTTTTATTTATGTTCTTTGAGGTTATTATGTAATGTCAACTGTCAAATTTTTACTGACAACAGTGACAACTGACAATGTGCTGTTGGTTTTTGTACTTGCTCTTGCTGGCATTTAGCCAGATTCAAAACTCTCCTGTTTGAGGATTGCATTGCATTGTTCTCTTTGATGAAACTTCGGTGGAGGCGAAAGAACCAATTGAACATTCACAATTTTCAGAAAAAATCGCGATAAATTTATTTGCAGGTTTCAGTTAATTTTCCCAATTCTGCGAATATCGCGCTCCCAAAGTCAATGACTATCATCGATAAATTCTTTATTGGACCTATTGGTTTGGGCTTTTGAGGATTGTATGGATTGAACGTAATTGGTAATTTACACTATAGACCTGGGCCTGTTATACGAGAAGATTAAATACAAATTTGGAGCGCACTTGATATAGATTACAGCGTCAGCGAAACGAAGAAAATTAACACGGATTAACGCGGAATTAAATTCGTATAACCTCTTCAATATTCATGACAGTAAATCTTATGTAATTAAAACTTAATTTACCTAATTTCTGTTAAAGAGTTGAGCAAAAATGTATTTTTTAAAAACGTACCACAAAATCTTTTTCCACAATTAAATCTATACAACGTAAAGTTTTAACATAAAAAATATTTAACGCTTTACTATATAAATGAAAGTCCGACAAAAAAATTATTTGGCTGAGTGGTTTTATTTTAGGGTTTGTCCGGATATATTTCCACTTTTTATTACCTTCAAGCTGAAATGAATTGTAAAAGCGTTCGAGAAAAACAATTCCATAAAACATCAGAAAAATACAAAAAGAGACTAGAAAAAGTACAATAACCCTACATTTACATAACACCGATATTTAGATATAATATTTTCCTGAAAGACGTAATTTCAATTGCTCGTAAAGCGTTGTATAATAATTTATCTGCTTGCTTTTACATAACAGAAATGGAGAACTTGTCCATTAAATTTCTATTAAGAAAGTACGAAGTGTATTATATGAATTGACAAATTTTATTCAGGTTTACCAAAATGGCCAAAAAGTGGAAAGATAGCATAAACGTCACAAATGTCAGAGTCCAACGTTATACAGGGTGATTCCAAAGTTGGTGCTTTCCTTTCACCTGCGAATAGGGATTCAAAAAATAAGGTTTTTTTTCTGTTGACGCTTTTTCGAAATATGAACAATAACGAAGATACAGGGTGTCAAAGTTTTACTAAAAAAAAACAAAATGAAAAATAACTTAAATTTAATTTTAACTAACTACAGGTTATTCCTTATCAACAGACATAAACAAAAACAAAAGATTTCAGCCGCCTTTGAACTAAGTTTTAATAATTTGACATTTTAAATTAAAACAGCATTTAATTTTAGGCACGCATTAAGACGATTTTTATTTTTTTTACTGGGAATCGGTGCGTCGTTGCAAAAAATAATAAAAGGGGTTTTATTTTTAGAATTGAACAAGGAATTCAATAATAAATTTTATGTTGAAAAAAAAACCAGTTGGGTAATTTTTTTTTTCGAAAATGTTTTAAAAAAATGATACGCCACTGGTAAACGCAAGAAAATTGTTGTTTCTTGGAAAATTTGCTTTCCACGCTACTGACACCTACAAAATTTTGTTTAATTACTTCAAGTGGTTTGGCCAAAATCATTAAATTTTTATTTTTTCAGTAAAACTTTGACACCCTGTATCTTTATTATTGTTCATATTTCGAAAAAGCGTCTAAGGAAAAAAAACCTTATTTTTTGAAGCCCTATTCGTAGGTGAAAGGAAAGCACCAACTTTGGAATCACCCTGTATAAAGTAGAACACTTTGGCAAAATACTAAAATGTTTCTCGTGAACTTGGCAACATGGCTTTTTATTGAATCATAACATTTGGCGCCATTACACTTGAAATGTCACTCAAATTTTACATAAATTTAAAAAATAAAATTGAAAATCTTACCTTATTGTAACTGTCCTAGCGTTGAGAGTACCTTTAATCTCTACAGTTTTAACAAAAACACTTTTTCAGCGGTTAGATGAGACGACAACATAATAAAGCTTCCAGACGTTTTTTTGCTCGAACTAAGCCGGAACTGCCGTGGAAATTAAATATTTGAGGTCTTAAAGACACACTTTTAATAAGTATTTCAATTGCCTGGAGTTAGTTTTTATGTAAATATGCTTTATTTAAAACTTAAACGAAACAGGCGCCGTAATTCGGTCATTTATCATAGAATTGACCAATCAAAGTGTCATCTGTCAAGGGTGCATAAAATCATTGACATATAAATGTGATTAGATAGGACATTTTATTCCAAGGACGGTAAACAGTAAAGGATTGCTTAATCCCATAAGCGCAATGTTGCCGGTGACGATTTTTCATCATATTTAGCGGAAACAAAATCGGCCAATCGAGCGATCCTTTGCTGTTTACCGTCCTTGGGTATTAGGGGTCTTTTTTTACTACTTTTTACAGAAAATTGTGGCCTGGAACGCCATTTTTGTCTGTCATTTCTTGAAACTACACAATATTTTCTTTAAAATAAGGTGCAAGTCAATATGCTGGTGTGATGAGCTGGTGCAGTCGGTTTTTTGATATCTCAAAAACTAACAGAGTTAGATCTAAAAGTTAACATTTCTTTGCCAGGAATTCGGCCGGATTAAGATATAGACAATATAATATGTGATATTATGGTAAAGAAAATTTGACGCCCTCTAGCGGCCAAACGGGGTTGTCAATCAACTCATGTGGGGTTATATTTAGAAAGCTTGAAATCTGCTCTATCTTTTGTCTTCTATGACATTTTGACGTATCTTGTCAAGTAAGGGAGTAATTTAGGGTCAAAGCAACGAGTGTCACAAAATATGCTATTTTTACAAAAAGGGCAATTTTGGCAATTTTTAATTTTGCTCCAGGAGGGTTCCAATGCATAGCAAAGGGCATATTTATACCAAAGGACTTTAAATTAGGTGAAATAAGTAGAAAAAAAGCACTTCAAATCTCGGTAACATGAAGAGCTAGAGAGGTCAGTTTTGGCTCATTTTGTAGTATTTTTATTCTCTTTCTAATGGCGTTTTAGTGAAATCTATAAGAGTCCAAATAAAAAAGTTACTATTATTCAAAAATTTTAAAAATGCCGGAAAAGTGCAATTTTGGTAATTTTTTAAAACACATTTTTTTTTTTGAAAAAAATTGAAAGAATGCTGGTTATTAGGAAAAATATTTTTTGATCAGAGACAAGCTTTTGCGAGCTTGTCCCTACTTTGTAGCGTCTCTTATAAAATCCTTCTGCGTTTTAAGTGGATTAATACGTTAAAAGGCCACACCGTTAAATTGCACGATAAAACGAAAAAAAAAACGTTGGTAAATTGGGATTTTATTGCCTTTGGTTGGCGAGAGTATCCCATTGACATATTACGCTGGACACTTTTCCTGAAATTGTTCGTTAGAGTTCGGAAAATCTTTAATTCTTCAAAAATACTGCAAATGTCGGTGCAACATCGGTGAAAAATCAATAGATAGCAGGAAAAAGTTTGAAAGTTATAAATGGGAATTAATTAAAGTTGTTTTTATTTATTTTAACCGGAAAACTTGAAATTTTAATGAATTCGTGGATGTTTTTGGGATAGTGCTCTTGAATTAAACATTACCTCGTTTTTGATTTGACACATGTTAATAAAAGCTCTTAAGACAACAATGTAGCTGGTTAAACCACTTTTTATTCGTCCTTTTGGAACTTGGAAAAGCTATTTTTACGTCAGCGTCAAGCTGTGTCTAATGAAAAGCACAGAATGTGACACTTTAAAAGTACAGTGGGTTAAGGGGCATCTTAACCTTGAAGCGACTTTACAGCAAAATTTAGGTCAAATAAAGGAGCTATATTTCTCATAATGAAGTTTCTCTAATTCAGCTCTTTAAAAACTAAATGCAGCGTGTGGCTCGGAGATTTATAGTAATCGTTTGGTGAGCCACATTTTACTTGAAAATGCGCCATTTATCTGGATTTTACTGGAATAATTGACCGCTGTGGGTTCGATTAAGGGGAAATATGACAAGAAGGTGAATGATTTGTCAATTAGGTTGGTTTATTCCCCCATAAACGATTACAGAGTTGAATCAATAGCTAATCAAACGGGAGGAAGTTTTCGTATTGACTAGCATATTTCCTAATTGGTCGTGTACGGATAATTTCCGACAAGAAAGCAGTTTAATTGAACTGGCAGCAGGTTGGCGCCGATGTTCCATGCAAACGTCGTAAGTCTGTTTTCCCAGTTTAGCTTTCAATTAACTGGATTTGACGTCGGTAGAGAATTTCTGATTTCCGTTTACACGCTTAAAAAGTCGAGACACTCTGTAAAGTACATCTAACTGTGTTAAGAGACATTTTCCCAGCTGAAAGCATCAACGGAACGATCTACTAAAGTAACTTTTCGGAAGCTAAAGGGATTTAACGATTCGAAACGCTACTCCACGTGGCAATACGTTTGATGCTTTTGCCATCCCAAGTGTTTTGGGACAACAATAAAAGATCCATTCTTATGCAATACCTTTATCTGGAAACCGGATAAAAGTAGGCATTCATTTCTTAAGTGGAATACTGAATTGCTTTACAAAAGCATTATTATTCAAACTAAATAAGTTAACAATTGTTAATATATACAGTGTGTCCGAAAACTCAACGACATCCCTTTGGAAAGCTATGATCGTGAATTGAAGACACCCTGTTTATTTCCACACTGATTGGTTTTAATTAAAACTTTTACACATCCCATTTTTAACTATTGATTTCCGCCAACAAACAGACGCGTATACATAAACTGAAATAATTGAATGTTAGGTATACACCAAATAATTTCATTGCTGTACAGTTTGTATAATTAAAAATAATTGTTAAGTTAACATGTTGGAGAAAGCAATATATAGGTTCGGTATAAAAAAAGTCCATGGAAAGAGCTAATTTGCTCAAAGTGTACAAAACGAATTTTTTTAATAATCGTTATTCATTCTCCACCTCTCAAAAGAAGATTTGTTTGTGAAACCATTAAAACTGACCTGCCCAATGTGGTTTTCAACAACATTCCCTTTGTGGAGAGTTTATGAATTACTCACCGTTTAGGGAATTATAGCCCTTAGAAGGGAAACGCCCTAGGGTGTTCAGTCATTTGAAATAGGGTTTGTTAAAGTCTGCCCAAATAAAAATTCATGATTTGGTGGAGTTTTTCTTGTACGTTATTTCTTTGTTTGTTACTTTGTAAATGTGTGTTATCTAAATCTGTGACATTATAGCCTAATGCAGGACACTGATGCAACCCACTTAATTCTCCTAATTTATTTGAGTATTCTATAATATACATTTATAGCACACGTACGCTGGTATACAGGTATGGAATTTTCAAAATTATACAAAGAGGGAACTAGTGACAAGAGAGAAATCATTAAAAATCAGTCAGCTAGACAAAGATGGTGACAAACTTTGTTCGACAGTTCCTTCCTTCCTGAACCCCCCAACTAACAGGGGGGAGGTTGGCTTCTGCTTCCTTTATGGGGCAATTAGTTCGACAGTTTAGTCACAACTACCAAAGAATCATTCTGATAAAGTTGGTCATGTGACCAACACGTCACGTAGAAATTTCTAGTAGAAATTTCCATACCCTGTATACCCCAGTTGGACAGTAAAGCCATATAATAATACATGTACTTACAAACCATCAAATTTTTGTTCTTACAGTTATCTTTAACAGGAACTTCTAGCTTTAACTGCAATATTTATTTTGTAACAGTAATATCTCTTATTTTATTTTTATACTGTTGGTAACAATGTATTTACATACAATTAGCGCGTCAGTTATGTACAAAATGTTCGTATAATAATAATATTTGGCTACAACACAGCCCATTTATGCCACATACGCATAAGGTATATAAAATAAATAAAGTCTTATCTGCTACTTATATGTTCAGATTGGAATAGTTATCCTTATACAGTACTATATGACATACCCTGCTAGTTTTACAGTATATTTAGGGCCAGTATTTTGTTAAGCTACTTTCAGTGCGTTGTATAATATTATATTAATATTTGATTTATGTTATATTATACCTTACAGCTAAAATATGTTATAGCAATTTAATTCATAAAAATATGGTTTAAATTGATTTCCTGTATGTTAATTAGAAAACCATATTTTTATCCAATAAGTTATATTATCGATAATTACATTTTAGCATATTATATTAATAAGTAAGTCGTTTCATCTTTCCCTCTCCAAAACGAGAAATGGAATCATAATTGTTAACATAATTATTGTTACATTATACTGCTGGAAAGTTTATTAAAAATAATTTAATTCTTTTAAAATTACCTCTTATCTTATATATTTACAATTCAAGTATTTTTTCAACAAACTTCTATTTTTATGGAGAAGTTTAATTAATTGAAAGTAGTATCGTTACTCTAAGGCAACAAACAACTGCACGTTTCACATCTTTTATATCAAAACATCCCCCTCACATATATAAATCAAATTGTCTGACACAGAGTGCGCCTTTTTCTGAAAACTGCAGAAATGAGATTATTAAAGCAGTTGCATCACATTTTACTCGTACTGTACGAGATTATTAAGGACTAAAAACAACCTTAAAAACCCTGATTTTTTCTGGGACCTTTTTCAGGAGAAAACAATTGAAACATTCCACAACTCGGGCTGTCGTTATTAAAATCACAATAGCTCTAGAGCTTTACCACGTGATTTGGAAAACTCAAACGGGACCTTCTTAGAAAAACAATTCTTTCGTAAAGTTCCACGAGGACGTGTCCTTAAAATCGAATTTTCAGGAGAGACTTGACGAATTGTAAATAGACTTTCTTTAGATAATAACCAGTTGTCTGGAAAATATCTCTGGATTATTACGATTTGCCTTTAAACTGATTAAATTAACGATTTTCTAAGTAAATATTTAAATTTCAGCTCAAAAAAAAGAGCTGTTTATTTTTTACTAATTACACTGAGATTTACACAAAAGCTGGCTCATTTCGGCTATGAAACTAAAATACATATTCTACTAATATGATTTCATTCATCAAACTGCTTTTTTCAGTTTTTAAATTAATTTTTTGACAGAAAAACATCAATGGTGCCCATTATTGAAACGACTGTCAAATCAACTTGTTTTTCATGCAATTTTAACAATTTTCTTAAATATATTCCTTTATAGAAATCATTAACGATGGTTGGAAAATAAAAATGTTGTATTGTCAACTTACTAAACTTTGTCGAAAATTTATTTTCATCTTAGAGACTTGGAAATCATGAGCCAATTAAGGAAATTTATGTCGTAAACTCGCTATAAATTTTATCACAACTGGGTAATATTTTCAGTTTAAATTGAGACACAAGTACCCAATTAATAACGCAACGTGGTATTTACCGGAACAAAAAATTAATTAAATTATCCATACAAAACACGTGGTAAAGATGACATGAGACAAAAGTCAAATGACCGCTTTATCACAATACCTGATTGTTGTCAGATGACTTGACTGACCTATTAGGTTTTTTTTTTTAAACTTGGGGTTTAAAATCAACTTGGGACAGGAAGTTACATTTCATTGCGTGTCCCAACCTTTTTCGGCATTAACGAGTTTTTTTTATCAAAATGGAGTTAATAAAAGAGATAGTTGCCTGAAAAATGTCTTGTTGTATCGACAACAAGTTGAGAAATTTGCATTGCATTAGAAAATCCGAATTAATCAAATTTTAGCGGCCTCTTTATTAAATTATCTACCGTTGCTGTAGCTGTCCGGAAAACGGATAAAGTCGGAATTATCTCAAATTCCTTGAAACATTAATTTGTTCAGCTTTGTCAAGTAAGCTTTGCTGATAACTTTTTTTGTAGGTGACGAAAGCTCGACGCTTTTAAAAGTTGGTTATTAGCGAATCTCAACCAGATAAATCCTCAAAACCATGTTTGGCATTTTTTTTTAGCTTCTATTCTAATAATTCTATTAACCTAAAAACATTTCATTCTTATAAAACCGCTCTGGGCCGTACATGTCCCAACGTAACTTCGAAACTTCCTACTGGAAATGCAATAATATACCTAACCGCATTTTAAGCTGTCCCAATAGTATTCCAATTCTGGGAAACTGTCTTTTTTAATAATTGTAGCTTGAGCGTTATTGCCAAATTTATAAATGTCCACACAACTTAATACGTTATGAGGATTGTCAGTTTATGGTTAACATTTAACCCAACCCTGCAATTTTTATACTGAAAAAGTGCAAATCTGGCAACAATACAATTTACTTTGTTGCCTTAGGGTAAGATTATAAACACTTTGGTAAAGTATTGAACAGTGATACTTTACAAATTTATATTTTCTTCAACGTTACCTCCGAGGGCCTCCATTTGTCACCCCATAACCAAACCCATCGCAAGTTTGAGCACAGTGCCCGTACCGGTATCAAAAGGATTGCGTCATCTGGAATCTGACTGATCTTTGCCTTGGTCACTTTCCTCGCCCAGTGAATTTCCATGGATTTGTACGTTGTAGCTTGGAGATCTATTTTGACGTCCCTGTAAAAGAATGATGAGTTTTTATGTAGTAACAGTTATATTAAGTTTGGCAATGAGTAGTTTGTGATGATGACAACATTACACAGCCACAAGCATAAGTTTAAATACGGACCAACCCTGTATAAATACTAACATGATTGGTATAATTAAACTGAATATTTAAACACATATTCATTATTTACTTACTGTTGTACTGAAATGTTAATCTGATAACTTCCTTCCTATCGGAAGCAAATACGATATTTAATAATTAAACTTTATTGGTTGGTTTAATTACCGCTTAATCAATATTGGTTATTAAAATTATTAATTTGATTAATTATTTATACATTATGAGTGAAATAATTTTTGAGACTCCTTGATAAATAAGTGTCAGTGTTTAAATATTCATTTTGGTTAGTGAAAAAGACCAGTAAACTATTTGGCACTTGAGAGAAGAGAGGCGACTAGCTCTAAAACCCATTCAGACTAGTTGAAATGGAACATATTCGAAGAGTTTAAATCGTTACCCACCTGTAATTGTGACCCGTCGGAGCCCCGCCGAGAATTATGAGATCCTTTGTCGGTGCAAAAGCACCTACATATAATCCTCTTGAATGCGAATCTGAAGTCCTTCGAAAACAGGGCGTATATAAGAGGATTAATTGCACTGTTGCAATAGCCCAGCCAAAAGAGGATTGAAAACATTAGAGGGTTGATGCAGTTCCTACAAAACGCGCGCACTAGATACATCGTGAAAAATGGCAGCCAGCAACAAACGAATCCACCAACTATTATGCCCAAGGTTTTAGCCGCTTTAGTTTCCATCCGAAATCGTTTAACCTGGAAACGAAGAGATTTATATTTAGTTTCGGAACTTACAAATCCGAGAGTGGTTTCCTAAAAGCAGAAAGAACACAATACCATCAACCCTGCCTGCTTTTATCAGAAATGCACTTCCACAAGATAAACCGTATCATATCGACTTTAAATCACATTAACCGACCGTTTCTTAATAATCTAATTCTCTAGTTTCGGTCTAACGTTGGCCTAACGTAAGTGCCTCTGTATTAACATAATCTAGTTAATAGAGTTACCTTGTTTTTGCAGTAACCCGACAATGTAATTTTAACGGCCTCCGGCTTCACCCAATTTTGACGCACTTCGTGCCTTTGCATTCAGGATGAACTGAATGAATTCGTTTCGACAAGACTCGAATAACCATCGGAAAAAAGAAAAGAATAGCAAAAATTCAGTCCTTCGTTAGTGCCCTTTTGTTTGCTAATATGTAACTGACTTTATACGTTTATTTCAGTCCGTTATATTGCCAGTTTTACATTTTGAAAGAGTACTCAAAATTTTTTTAAAATTTACATAAAGAAAACTTTTTTAGAATAATAAATTGCAAGGTCAAACCTTTAATAATGAGGAATTTTATCGTCCCCTCAACCCATTTTACAAACATTGTCATTTTGAAACAAAAACACAATTTGCACGGACTTAATTATTGGCTTTAATCAAGGTGGCAAAAAAGCAGATTTTTAACATAAAAGTGTGTCAGGATGTTTGTCACATAAGCCAACACAACAAGATAACCTTCATTCAAAACCACAACACACAGTTAAACAACACAACAGGTGTAATAACATTTACACCTTCAGCCAAAAAAAAATAAAATTATCATCTATTAAGATGTCAGTCAAGTGATCTAGTAACACGAAAACTGCGTTATACTTCATTAACTGCAACACTTTAATGCACTTCAATCTATCAAAGAAAAAATATGTTTATTTTCAACTATGTATGTAACAACATTATTTTTCCACTACTAACATAATAAACATACTTGACCGATTAGTAACTTGAGAAATTAGTTTTCTCTACCTTAATGGTCATTGTTGACCGAGGTCAAAAATATAGTCTAATCTCTAGTTCTAGTCTGGCACAAACACGACAAAAAAGGAAATATTATTGACCTAGGTAAATAATAATGTCAATGTCCATTAAGACATCTGACATATGAAATATACTTGACTTGACAGAGACAGATAAATTAGGTTGTCCACCGCCTACTATACTAGAAAGCCTAGAAGGTGCTTGTCAAAAATTCCAATATGGCGGGAATAGAGGTGACAGTTTGTATTGTGGAAATTTAGTTTTTTGAGGATTAGATGAATTTTTACGGTTTAAAATCAAAACTTGAGGTTATTTGCGTAAGTTATTTTTGTTTGCTGCTGTTCATAAGTTTTTCAAGCCACATTGTAACAGCAAATCAGGAAAAAGCCCAACCGTGTCAGTTTTTTAGTTTACAAAAAACCGGATCTAACTCAACAGTGGTTGAACACTTTGAAGTGGGATGATTTTACTCCAACACTATACTCATTGGTAGGTACAAGTGCTTTCTAGTACAGTAAACTTATTAGGTACTTGTTACATGCACAGGTATTTGAGTTACATTATTTTTAAAGCAGCCTTCATTGTGAGAGCAACAAAAATAACTTTGAATGAATGTTCTTGGTAATAACATAAGAACCATTTACCAGTTTTGCTTACCTAGTTTCAAGGATTTACAGATTTTCTTACATTGAACAGTGTTTAAACTAGTTTGCTGTGTGTTGTACTTTCCAGGACAAATGTTCTAACCAATTTGTTTAGGCTGGACTTAATTGTGTATAAAAAAGCTCTATCTATACATATCTGGATCAGAAATGAACATTTTTTTGATTTTTCACTCACAACTTGCAATCAATTACCCGAAACAATTAAAAAAAGTCATATTTCTTACTGCATCTGCATACGTTTGTGTATAAAACGAAAAACGCCGCCATTAAAAGTGGCATTTTAGGTTTTCTAGTATAGAGGGCGGTGGGTTGTCTCTTCATGTTGTTGTTTTGTTATGATCTTAAATTTTTAAATTTTCAATAAAAGGACCATCAAAAATATTGTTAATAGTGGAAAAAATGCTATATTATCCACGGTTTAGACAGCTTTTATTAACCTTACGTCTTAATAAATAATATACTAAAAATGTAATTTTAGGTTAAGATAAATGTTTGCAATACTTTATTTTAGATTATTATATTATACCAACTTAAAGTAAGCCTAAACCAACAAATGTACACAAACAAGGGCAGAAAGACCATTTCGGTCGATAGCCCATTTCGTAATGAAATAAAGATTGTTTATTATTATTATATTATAATATACTATTATTTTCAACTTTGTATGTAATAACAATATTTCTTATGTGTAAACCAGGTGGAAAGATGAAAATTGCCTGCTTTTATTGTCCACCTGGTTGAATGTCAATATGCTTTTTGTCATATCTGGGCTTACTTTTTATAGTTAAGTGTCTGAGCTTACTTTTTACAGCTCGGGTGGTGACAAGTAATATCTGTTTCTTCAGAAATCTCCATATTAAAAGAGCTTTAAGAAACGTTTCAGCTCAAAATATTGACAACATAATAGCACAATAATTACTACGTTTCCATGCAAATGAAAAACGTTTTGAGTTTTGAATTTTGCCTTTTAAACCCGTTTTCAATTCGGTTTCAATCTTATTTCACTTCAAGGTCGATTCGCCGATTTTTGGGATCGTATCGGGATTGAAATAGCATGGAAACACCTTAAAAATGAAAACGATTTTGAAATCGAGAAAATACGTCACAATTTTGTATTGTCAACCTGTAAATGTCATTTTTCACTTCTTTAAGTTAGAGAACATAACTACAAATTTTTCATTTCATCATTTGAATTGTTTCTAATTTCATTTTACCTTATCACGGCTACCAGAAATGTTTGGCTGGACAAAGAAGTAAAACTTCTACTGGAAATTTTCCAAACACAAAACATCAATCGGTATTTTGATACCAAGAAGTATAAAAATGGAGAAATTTACCAATTGGTTTATGAGGAATTAGTAAAGAAAGGTGTAACTACTAAGATCGTTTTGCAAATTAAAAATAAATGGAAAGCTTTGAAGTGCATGTATTGTAAAGTGAAGCGTAAAAATGGGACAAGTGGGAGAAGTCCGTTCAGAGTGTAACAATTTTGTCATGCTTGATGAAATATTGAGTGCCAGACCATCATCCAATTTGTGGGGTGGACACTCTTGACGAATATGAAGAAAGAAGTCTAGTTTCAAAACGGAATTGAAAACGATTTGAAAATTAGCATGGAAACTCTAACAAATTTCAATTTTGAGATCGTTTTAAAAACGCCTTCAATTGCATGGAAACGTACTAAATGACATTGTCAAGATTGTTAATAAATCACCAGTCGTTTATCATGGTTGGTCATAACTACTCGTACACCTTTACGACCTTATTGTTAGAGACTATTAGCAATCAATATTTAAACTAAATAATTTATTATGTTTTGTGTACTAAGAATAGTATATATTACATACTCAGGTGGAAAGTTTAATTTCTGTCTCGAGCTAAAGTTCGTCTTCGTCTCGGCGAACTACCTAATATCCCGACAGAAATCAAACACTTTCTACCTGAGTATGTAATATCTTAGTAGATGCAATAAGATTTTTCCAAATCTTCGGTTAAATTTTGATTTTCGTTTCCTTGCTTGAATTCTTGATGAATTCAAGTAATTTGATCATTAAAATTAGTGAAACTCCTTACTTGAGCTTTTATATTTCTCTTTCCCATTCTTCTGGTCGTCAATTTTGATTTTCCCGATAATCCAATGTCCTCGCTAGCACTAGGACTGGGACTAGGGGCTCTGCCGCTGTCCACGCTACTAGAACGTCGCTTGTTGTTTATCGTTTTACCCGAATTACATCTGTTGACCCGTAAATGATTGTTACTGCTCTCGTTTTGCATATGCCGGTTGTACAGGGCGGTCGTTGAAGAATCTTTGCCGTTTACCGTGTAATGAACCACGTAGGACGGGTGCCCGGATGGTGATGTTGGAGTCACCTGTAATAAAATTTCATTTAGGTAAAGTATTTAATTATTAATAAAGCATCCATGTTGATTTACCGTACATGTTTGATAAAGTGCTTTTTGGTGTTGTAACTGTACAAACTGATTAGTGTTTGCAAACGACACATTTATCTGCCCGTTTAAAACATGAATCAGCCTTTTTCAGATGAAAATAATACGAGTACTTTTTTTGTGGTGTTTTATTCTATCTCTGAAGCTTTGATCTAAAAATCGTATATTTATTAAAGGCCAAAATCAAATTTTACCCCTCAACTGTGCTGAATAACAAACGAAACCCGCGTACAACATGGATATCACGTACTTTGAAAGTCACGTGTGATATGACGGGCCTTTCCGCACACACGTGGTTAGTTAACTTTATCGTTCACATGAAGCTTATAATTTAGTTTATTTTTTTCGGTTGGGTCAAAACTTTTTTCTTTAACCGACTTACCGCCAATAACTGAGGACTTGAAGCAGCTGAAGACAAATTGTCATTGGATGGATAACTAACGCTGATCTTCACCCTTTCATGTTTCCTGTCGTGGTTTCGTCTAGGACTCGGTGACGCACTGCTATTGGTTGTGGCCGTGTAACTACTTCCATTAGGAGATTCGTAGATATTAGCTGATCTAGTGGAATTGCCACGTCCCCTATGGATTCTTAGCGTTAAACGTTGCTGTTCGAAACGATTTCCTGGAGATCCTACAATAAAAAAAAACCCTTTCAGTTTTGCAAAGGCAATTAATGGACCCTTATCTCACTCGCAAATTGTGTCAGCTCAGAACAGACATATTCACAAATTTATACCGACAAAATGAGACCAAAATTTACTCGGAGCGGATTAATAAATTTTGAAAATTTGCATATGCAGTGCAACGAGAACGGGAGCGCAATTATTCAAACTAAATACGGACTAAAAGTTTACGGTGAACGTATGGTTGGGCAATAACCGTTTCAAGTGATGTAAATTTGAAAATTATCGGATTGTTTGCATTAGTTAGTGTCACTAATTATTATGGTAAGTCCACATTTACGGTGATCGTTTGCGTGAAAATGGCAGCTCGGTGATTCGTCAAGAAGAAGCAGCTTTCAGCTGGCTGCTTTTTCTTTACCAATCACAAACATATACAAGTAACAAACTTGAGTGAGTTTTTTTTAGGATCAAGCAAAGGTCATGCAAACATTCTATTTTAGACCAAATTTGCTTTAATAATGGCATGTATACTAATATCTTGAACTTAATCTTGAGCAGCTAAACCAGGTCAGATTAAATTACTTTAATTTTTGGTAAACCTGAATTCTATACAAGGTAATAACTTTCAGTTTTATTAACCATTTAAATTACAAATCAGCAGAGGGTTGGTCGGTTATTAAAAAAAAATAAGTATCCCTCTGTAAATTTCCCAGTGAAATTCAAACTGTCTCTATTAATTTATGCAGCTTGAATTTAAAGACTACTATATAGACCCCATCAGATTCAGTTCATTTTGCCTTTCTGAATTAATAATACATTGCTGATTTAAAAGACTCATATATTTCAATGGCTGGATGATTAACGGTGAATCAAAACGTTGTAATTACATAGATAGGAAGCTTTTATCTGCGGCAGGATGCCCCGTATATCACCGATAACATCTCAAGCCCAGAAAACTTTAGCCCTAGGCAAAATAAAGTAAAAGGAACTATAATAAATTACCTTCAGGTGAGAACCTATTTATTATTCATGACCGTCTTTTTCAAATAAGGCCGAAAGCCGAAACGTAGAATATGTTTAGGGAGTTTCACATTCTGGAACTGGCCTAAGGTTTGATTAAAGTCAAGATTTTGATAGTCTAAAAATTACATTTGGGAATTATACTGTATTGCAAAAAAGCAAAATTACCACTGTACAAATACCTAGTTTTTTTTAAGTAACTCTCAAGGGGCTACCCCATTACCCCATAAAATATTAAAAAAATACTGTTATTAATGCTTATACTTACTGATTTGTTATAACAACACCACTTCAATCTTTGTAAATAATAAGTAATTAAATTTAGAAAAGTAAATAAATTAAAAACACACTTTTAGCGCCACTTCAACAATTCTTCTTCCCTTAGCTCTCTTCTAATATGTATCGACTTTTTTATTGAACTGATTTCGTTTTCAAAGAAATGTAAACAGCCTAAACGTAGAATTACAATTCTTTCTGACTTCGAACACTCCAAATACCCAAATCTACAGGCAGTAAACCAGACAAATTTGTGGCTGTTGTAAATTTCACGCTCAAGTTAATTAGTCTCAAATTAGAACCGTAAAGTTGTGACAGCAAAATTACAGTCAATTTATTTTGCTCGAGTACTACTTAATTCGACTTATAAACACTGAACAAAAGTTCAACTAGGACTAGGACATAAAGTTAGAAATTCAAATTTACCAAACTCTAGACTGACACGGAATGCCCTTCTTGTTACATTTTTGAATTTTAGGTTAGTTGTCAAACCACTCTTGCTTTATGATATGTTTCTATCTCGCTCTAACCTTAAAAACATGTATGTGGGTTGTGAGAGAAACACATTCTAAAGTGATCGTAATTGAAAGTTGAAAATTGCCAAAAATGTCAATAATTTTGACAATTGACATTGATTTTGAAGGTTTTGTGTTGTGTCGGTTTGTGTTGTTATTCAAATATTCAAAATAAAAAAAACCTTTGTCAACAACTAGTCCGTGTAGCCTGGCCAAAGAAGAACCAGCATTTAGCATTGTTTTTTAACCAAATAAGAAGCAAGTAGGGTAAGTTTTTTTGAAAGATACAACTGACCTTCAGTAAACCATTTTTTTACTTCAGACTTGTTGAATTAGTTTCTAACTAGGTCTATTTTAAGAATAAACTATTCAGAATTTGTCCTGTGGTTGCTAAACTTTGTTTATTGAGATGATAAAACTGATCTTTCATCACTTCTGAATGCAAAATGCTTTAGCAGTAAATTGTTAGTGTTTTGACTGTAAGTTTCTAAAAGGACATGTCACAGCCTAAATTTTATTATACAGTCAACATTAAGTAAACTATAAAAAGTTAAAAATCTTATAAATTATTTACAAATATGAAATAGGTGGGTTAGGGTTATGGTGCAAACTGCAAAAACCCCAGACGCCAGCATAATTTACGTCAAAAATAGTTTGCCCGTTTGACACTAGATGGCACTGAGATAGTTTTTGTGTTTCACTTTTTTTAACATGAAACCCCATTTCTTCGTTTCGTTTTTATTAGTTTAGCACTTTTTGCCTAGGTTTTTTGTCTCAAAGACGGGAAAGTGTTGACTTGTAGCTCAAAGATTAGAAAATGTTCGGTTTTTTAAACTACAAGATCGTCAGCACTTTGGTGAGTACACCAGTTAATTCACATACGTTTTTTGTGTAAACTTGTGAAGCATAAAGTGGTATTTCAGGCTCCTGAGCGTAAACCACAGAAAACTAAAAAAAACGGCCGTTATCTTTTATTTATCCTAAAAATATACTAGCGGTACATTTGATGTCTGAAATGTGGCTATTATTCACCAAACTATCTATAAAATTTATCCCAGTCAGCCATAAAACTCTCCTAAGGTGTTATTCAATTTATGTTTGAGGTAATAAAATTTGTAGTATTGATGAAAGGTGTGAAAAATTTAATATACAGAAGGAAACCAAACTTAAAAAAGTGCTTGGACCGCTGTGATAATGTAATTTGACAGTTGGTCATGTGATAACCATTGGATTTTTGATAAAGTGGTCACGTTGTTTCACACTTGTATTCTGCAAAAAAAAATCATACCTGTAATCTTGAAGCCTTGATTAATAGCCTGGGTGGTTCTAATGGCGGCCAGGTATATCCTCCAGTAAAAAAACAACATTACAAACATTGGAATGTAGAACGAACCAAGGGCGGAATAGACCACGTAACCAGATTCATTAATTAGCTCGCATTTCCAGGGACAGTGAGGATTGTCTTCCAAAAGGGTCGAGTTCGATTCATTGTCGCTGGACTGAAAAGAGAAAAGATTTAGGGTTAAAGCCTGGAATGTGAAATGGCATTGAGTTTATCGTATTGCATACCGATTAGTTGTTTAAGCTAGATTTAACTAGCAGAAATATCTAAAAACCCTTCAGCGTTTGGTGTTTAGTTAAATATCTGCTGGTAATATTTAATTAAAGGAGTTATTCTTCGAGCAACAGACGTTTCAAAGCCAAATTAGCAAAACGCACTGCCTCGAAGTGTAATTACGGAAAATCTTAATGGAACTTAGCCGAACTTTACTGCGAGAAGGAATTTAATTATTTATCTACGGCTGTACATGCATTCCTTAAGAGGTCCGCTGACGTTTTTTGTGTAGTCCACAATTTCAGAAAACTTTTTAAGTTTTAATGAGCACCAAGTATTTTTCAAGCTTTCAAAATGGGTTAACAACACTCTTTCCAAATCTAGTGCAACAGAGAATGGGTGTCTTGAGTTTAATCTAATAAACTGTAATAAAGAGGGCCGTTAAGGGCTAAGGTCAAGAGGTGTTACGTTTTCTTATCAGGAGAGGGTTTGCCAATAGATAGCCTGTTGGAGACGTTGGCATAAAAGATTCTGATAACACAGACATTACAGGCCCACATATAATTCTGAATTTTTAGTCAGGAGCTAATTATGAGTTTTTCATAACCGGATTGTACATGACACACCGTTTTATATTAAAAACTGATTCAAACTGTTGCGCTAATTAGTTTAAATTCCTTTATTAATACTTTTCCGGTCTTCATCCTGTTAATTTCCTGTTTTAAAACCGGTTGCCAGGAGATTGGTTAGTTATCTGTTCAGCTATCTTTTATCCCCTTTCTAGGGTTTGGGCACGGTGCCAAAAAGCCTAATACGAGCATGATTTGTCGCCCATGTCGCATTTCTGCTTGAAGTTGTAGGTTTAGGGACTTTAGTAGTGTCAGACACCCTATTTTTCTTACATTTTGCGAGTATGACACAAGCTAGTTTAACAGGACGAAAAGCATACCTTGGAATCTTTCCAACCGACCAGAGGAGGGAAACAAATAACAAAACTTAGGATCCACAGACCGGCCACCAACATTTTCGCTCTGGATTTGGACATAATACTCGGATAGGTAATGGGTCTAGTTACGGCAACGTATCTGTCTAGAGAAATGGCGCACAAGTTTAAAATGGAAGCGGTGCACATCCATACGTCCACGGCCAGCCATATTCTGCACCATACGTCTCCAAATATCCAAACCTGTAACAAAAGGTATGTTTTAGTAAACATTTTTGAAATGATTCAGTCATGTTTGCTCATTTGCTCTGTCTTAGATTTTATCTAGGAAAATTATATCTGAATAATTAGGCACTAAATTTATTTAGATAACTGTAAATATCTCCTACAATCCACAAGGGTGTTTTAATATGGGTCCCATAATAAATGTGACCGGGTTCCTATGCTAATGCTATTAGAAAGGTCACAGTATGATACGGAATATTTAATAGAAAAGTTAATTTAAGACAGAAAAGCTTTTAAGATTTATGGTGCATTGAGATTCTGAGACTACTGAAGTTTCCTCGCAATCAATTTGAGGAATATTAAATTTCATCTGCGCTTTAAACTAACTTTGCTGAATACGATTAGTCGGAAAAGTATCGTATTTCTTTTCGGGTTTTTTTCCAGGCTTTTGCGACAATAGTTTAACGGTTTGGACGTCCAGTTTCTAACAGTTTTCCCTTTATCTAAACTCGTAACTAATCGAGAAGCACCGAGACGACCTCACTCAATTAACGTTATTAAGAAACATGATACTAGTTCAGTCCCTTACTAACCAAGTTTGGCAAAACTTTACCGTGTCAGCTTTAACTTATCGCGTTTCATGTGTAGGTAGGTATATTGCTGTGACTGATTCAATTCCAAAAGTTTTGAACACCATGTATGTATCAAATACGTTTTTCTGTTTTTCATCTCTCTATTCCGACTCACTCCATCAATTTCAAATTTGACAGACACTTTCAGCTTAGCTTTAATGGAAAGCGTATAGCGTGAGTTATGCTTTTTGACAGTTGATCACGTGACCTCGTTTTACAAATTGAACCGTCACGTCTCCGTATAAACATATAGTTGGCTGATCTAGGCTTGAAACACCTTTTTCATGCATATTTGATTTGATCCATTTTGCAGCAAAATATGATATTTATACAAAGCAAGAAAAAAATGGATATAGAACATACGAAATATCACCGAATCAAATATTGAAACCTCGCACACAGACGTATTAGATATTTCGGTATTTACACCCCCAAGGCAGCAAGACTCTTATGTAAAGAAATAACGCTTCAGAAACTTCTCGAACGGAACTTATTGCTGATTAGATCGTGTGTAAGATTCAAACCGCACACCCATTCGTTTTAAAAGAGATTGAAATTCGATTTTATTTGAAAAACTGTATTTTAAGAATTACTATCAAAATACTGTCAATATGTAGAGAAAAAATCCTACTTTGCTAAAAATATGAAACTTCCATTCAGTTTGGCGAGGTTTTCGAATTAGGGTCATTACTGCATTTGGAGCAGGCTTTAATAAGCAATTTCACGAATGATGTGACATGGCTTTTGCGTATTGTCTCTCAAATTTTGTACTGTACTAATTCCAATGGTCTATATGCCACTAAAAGCTTGTGTGTCAGAATTTTCAATATTGCTTTTAGAAACACTTGGGAAATGCAAGAAGTCTCTGAATTATAAAAAATAACTGTCCAGCTATTTGTAACATCATTTAAATTTAGTTTTATTTTCCGTATATAGATTAGAGACTGATCATTGAAGGAATAATACAAGGATGAGTAGGAAGAAGACAAAACTCCTGGCTGAAAGACTTAAGAAGATGGTTTGGATGTACCTCAATTGACATCTTCAGAGCTGCTACATCCAGAATAATGATTGCCAATTGGATCGCCAACCTCCGGCAAGAAGATACAATCAATTACATGACTCTCTATCTTAACTTCTTCTAAAACACTAATATGGTAGGTGACGACAACTGCACTAAATGGCTGGCTTTGACAAACATTTTATAAGGGGGCACTCACGATGACGTAGTCTGCCACCTACACTGGCTTACTCTCTATAACAGTATAACAATGGATTTTTCATTGTTGCGGTATTCATTATACTTTGATGAATGGCACGTATTATCGGACATAATTTTCGGTACGAAACTCCCAATCGGTTCAACACTGGATTTAGATCGATAATTCTATTCCGTTCAAACCGCTTCATATCATTAGAGTTGATAATGTATGGTCAGCTCTTTGGCACACAACTCGGCTACATAATTGTAAAAATGCATTATGGGCAGAAATGTGTGCTCTTGTGCCAGATAAATCCGACCAGATGATTTAAGTGGCCCAGTTTCTTTTGAAAAGGGTTTTCGATGTGTGTTCTCCGAAGTTGCTTTTGATGGGGATTATCCCGACGCTTTCAAGAACTTGATTGTTCACTGACTATGACAAAGTTTCAATAATATGTTTTCCTTAATTTGATCTAAGTTACATAAAGTAGTGGTTTTCAAACGGGCTCAATTTATTGCCTCTCGTTACTTTTCGCTGAAAGAAAGTTGTGTGAACTTTTGTTTTTGTTAAACTAGCACCACCTGGGGAAAAATATTTATTGTGGCCAAATATTTATCATTGTCCAAAATATAAACGATTCGTCTTATTTACTTTTCTCCCCCAGCGCCTCTTACCAGTCCCAGGTTTTCCGTATTTATTCTTAGCCCAACTAGCAGACGGGAAAGATAAATAAGATTAATATACATACAGTGTTGCAGTTTCATTCAGTTTGATCTATTTACGTAGGATTAATTTCGTGTATTAATCTCGATGAAAGTCGTATAGTGCCTCGACAAAACTAATTACATTAGTATTGCCGCTGTACACTAAACACTGTGCCGCTTGACATTCGAAACTCGCTAATTAGCGGTTTTAGTAAAGCTGGTGTGGTTCTATTGAGCTCATTCTTCTAGTTTAGAGCCAATTGTAATTAGGGACAAACACCTTTTTTGCAGTCGTTATACCACACAAATTAAATTAACTTTGGAATGAAAGTGAATTAAAAATTCCATTACAACTTCAAGGCATTCTTTAAGTGGATCTTGGGAGCTTATTCAGTTCAAGATGCTCTTATTTTTAACAAAATTTACTTTACTATTTAAAAATGCTGTAAAATTAACAAGTTCTATACAAATAAGTTAATAAGTTAAGAAAATCTTAACTAACGACTGAATTTTCCCACAAAACTGTCAAGAAACACTTTATACTAACAGTTATGTCACAAAATTTCCCTTAGACACTTGTTATGGTGAGTTTACATGTTCGCAAGTTACAGCACATGGAGTAATTGGTAACTACTACTTTACAACACTACAAACAGTGCTGTGATTTACGCGATTACAGACTTACTATAAAAGTAAGAAATTATTGGTTTTCTCTGCACTGCTAAAGGCTCATTTCTACTACTATCATCAGAGGTGGGGACCGAGAAAAGTAAATGTACCGCACTCTGGCAGTTGTACACGTGACTTCAGTTAGGTTGGCCGATAAAACGGTCATGTGACTGCCAAATTCTGTTAATGAATATTTTAATTCAATTGGATATTAGAGGTGCTTTACTTCAATGGTTATTGCGTTTAGGGCCGATTACACCGACATATTTAAGGGCACCCTAGACTATAGTAGAATATATCGGCCGATGCACGTCATTGACGTTTAACTCGCCTCGTTGCCAGATGTTTAGTTTTTTCATTAAAACACGAACTTACACATAAATTTTGTTTTTATTTATTTCTTATATAGAAGTTGACGCACTTTTTTAACAGAGAACTTTGAATAACAATATTAGTCAATATTGAGTTTTTTTTGTCTCTCTCTGTAAGCAGTTTTTAGTCAAGTCATCAACAACAAAAACAAAAACAGGAAACGGTCAACTAGTAATCTGGCAACAACGCACACAACTCGTTAAACGTCGAGATCGAGAAGATCACGTTTGTGTCAGAATTGCGTTCAGTTAATAAGCGCGTGTTAGACAGAGAGCGCTACAGGTCGCAACTAATCGCTAAGCAATACGAATGCATTTTCAAAACGTCAAACTCACTGATGACGTGCATCGCTCCCATTAGTGCCCTGGACCATAGGTGTTAATTTGACTGCATAGGGTGTCCTTAACTACATGGATGCAATCCGCCATAATACTATAAAACTGACAGAAATAAAACGATTCATTTACAGTATGTAAGCTAACCGTTGCGTTTCATTTTGGTAGCGTAATTTTGCAACGATTATGTGTTCTAAGCAACCAATATAATCACATAAAATTGTAATATTTCATGTGCAATATCCGCTTAAGTGCACTAGAAGAGAATATATTTCCTTTGTCCGTTATATCTCGTAAAGCCGTTGCAAGCATAAGCGATCCATAAAGCACATTTTAATCACGTAGTAGATACCGAGGCGTGGTGGAATGAAAATCTCGCATTTTTTTAGAGCGCTTTAGGCATATACGGTTTTTTTTTGATAAATAAGCCAAATTTTCCTACACACATTTTTAACTTTGAAAAAATAAAATTTGCCACGTTTAACTTAAATCGCTTTAATAGATATAATAATGCGTGTCTTTTCTATGTAATGGTAGTACTTTTCAGTTTACTGTTCTACTGACCACTGACATATGTCAATGGCTAACGTCACATTTTTTTCTGGGTAGGCTGGGTGTTTTTATTCAAAATGGTTGCCAACACAATCAGTCATATTCAGTATGTAGTATTTGTTATGTAAAAAAATCGGTCAAAGTGAGTTATTAGTGGTTTTGCAAGCTTAAAACGTTTCAGAGGTGAGTAGATAATTTTGAAAAAAGTTTGACGCTACTTGGAGCAAGTGTGACAGTAGGTCACATGACCACTTTATCAGAATGTCTGCTTGAAGTCTTGTGACCGTCACATTACTGCTCCAGATTTTGTATCACGTATCACAATTTATTGCACAAGATTAATACAGAAAGTAATTTGGTAACAAAGTCGTAAATAACCTTTTGTATTTACTTACAGTGAAGATAATGTCGCCTTTTTTGTTTCCACTCCAACGGTTAATGAAATTAATGACGTAAAAACAACAAAAAGAAGTTTTTTTTAATTTAAAGTAAACGCTTGCGATAGATGATTTATGACTCTATAATGGGGGGGGGGCTGTCTATTAAGTGTTCACAGCGCTTCAATACTGATATTTTGCTTGGAAAAATTGTACAGAAAAAGATTAAAGATCCTAGAGGGTACACTCTGCAAATATTATGGCCGGCCTCCAGAGACCTGAAATAGTTTTACGATGCTTCCTCCTTAGCATGTTTATTATGCAGTTTGTGCGCTCAGTGTCCCTTGGCAAGGATAAAATGCGATACTCGTTCAAGTTAATTCAATACCCCAATTGCAACAGAAATTCTATAAGAGTCAACCTAAAAATAGCAGATTAGAAACAGTTTTTACATACTCACAGTACTTTCGTTTTATTATCATGCAGCACGAAATAATTTGAACAATATTCTTTCATGGACAAGAAAGACTCTTGAATGGAACTCACCCGAGGCGTTTTTATTTGAACTTTATTTGCGTCTCGTAAGACGGTCCCAAGGGAACGTTCTATTAGTAGCTTTCAAAACAACCTAAAGAAAACCTTAAGCGAAAACACCTATTTCTAAAGCTTCGCTGCAGCTATTTACTTTTTACGGACAAGGAAAGCCTAAAGCGTATTGGCAGATGTTCGATATTTGAAACTTTTCAAAAGTACGTGGAGTTTGAGGGGACGTTTGTTATTGTTTGAAATTTTCAGAAACAGCTTAATCTCACAGATTAATATTTCAAGTGCTCGAACGTTTTAATTTTCGCAGTAACTTCCGCTTGGCAATGCTTTCGGCTTACTGAACGTTTTGGATTATTAATATCGCTGTTTTTAAAAAAAAAATCGACGGTTTTGCTAAATTCGTTTTTATTTCCGTTGAGTCAAGGTTGCTAGAACGAGTCAAGTAAAAAGTGGTGTGCAATTGGCCCAATTCATCCAGTTTTTGATTGGTCACGTAGTGTTACAAGCATTGTTGCAATTTTGTTTATGCACAAAAGTTTGACGGTGCCAATAATTAAACTCGTGTCCCCTCTGTTTTGTACTTGTACTTATCAGTTTACTGTGCCACTGACATATGTCAACGGCTAATGCGCTCATTGGCCGTTAGGAATCGTGCCTGTTTTGTTTACAATTAATACCCAATAACAAACACTATACAAGTAACGGGTGTTCAATAATTGTTAAGCTGAATTCATAGTTTGAAATCCGCAAGAAGTAAGAAGTAAGCAGTAAGCCGAATTAAAAATAAACAATATACTTGTCTTGTAGCACTTTCATTCATAGTTTGACAAATAAGCACAAGCCGCATGAACCGCAAGCAGTAAGCAGCAAGAAATTAATCATTTCACCGCCTACTATACTAGAAAGCCTAGAAGGTGCTTGTCAAAAATTCCAATATGGCGGGAATAGTGGTGACAGTTTGTATTGTGGAAATTGAGTTTTTTGAGGATTAGATGAATTTTTACGGTTTAAAATCAAGACTTGAGGTTATTTGCGTAAGATATTTTTGTTTGCTGCCGTTCATAAGTTTTCCAAGCCGCATTGTAACAGCAATTCAGGAAAAAGCCCAACCGTGTCAGTTTTTTACTTTACAAAAAACCAGATCTAACTCAACAGTGGTTGAACACTTTGAAGTGGGATGATTTTACTCCAACCCTATACTCAATGGTAAGTACCAGTGCTTTCTAGTACAGTGCACTTATTAGGTACTTGTTACATGCACAGGTATGTGAGTTACATTTTAAAGCATCCTTCAATGTGAGAGCAACAAAAATAATTTTTAATGAATGTTCTTGGTAATAACATAAGAACCAATTACCAGTTTTGCTTACCTAGTTTCAAGGATTTACAGATTTTCTTACATTGAACAGTGTTTAAACTAGTTTGCTGTGTGTTGTACTTTCCAGGATAAATGTTCGAACCAATTTGTTTAGACTGGACTTGATTGTGTATAAAAAAGCTCTATCTATACATATCTGGATCAGGAATGAACCTTTTTTTGATTTTGCACTCACAACTTGCAATCAACTACACGAAAGAATTTAAAAAAAACATATTTTTTACTGCATCTGCCTACGTTTGTGTATAAAACGAAAACCGCTAACGCCGCCATTAAAAGTGACATTTTAGGCTTTCTAGTATAGAGGGCGGTGATTGAAACATTTGCGGAAGGCTACTTCTTACTACTACTGCTTGCTGCATGCCGCTTACTTCTTGCGGAATTAGAACTATGAATCCAGCTTTATGGTCGTAGTTGGCTGTGGTTCTCTCGTTCTATCATGAACGTAGGGCCGTTGATAAGTTCGTATATGGTTTGAAATGACAGCTGTCATATAATAATTGTTTGCAACGTTATCTAAGACATACGCTTTTTGTGACAATTGCCATCCATAGGCGACCTGACCATAACACCCATTATATGGCTGCCCTGAAACTGAAAATCAGTAATATTGTAATGTATAGACGAGCCACTGTCGCCAAATATTTTCCTTTTCTTATTCTTATGGGCTTGGCCTAGACCCAGCTTCACAATAACAACCCAGTGTGCTGTTTTGGTAAGAAATCTACTTAAACTCGAGATTTATTGCGATACATTTTGTGCAAAATAATAGTTTGGCATCGAGCGAAACTTGTCTCTATTATGAACAGAATTTGCAAACCAGTACGTTTGTTCGCAAATATATTTCCTTCTGTTATGAAACTAATTTATTCGAAATGAAAATCTCAGTTGGAAACTGAATGTAAACATTGTAAAAGCAAAGGAAAACATTATATTTGTCACAAAAGTTCAGCCAAATTAAATAAATCAGGGGTTATGTACTCAGACTAAAATTTATTGTAGAATATCCAAGTGTGTTGATATAAACATTTCTAAAATTACATGTTTAGTGTAATGGTTATCGTTTTATTCACTTGAAATTTAAGAATTTTAATCTCAACATTTTAAGGTCGTATTGTGGGCTTTTTCTAACTAATGGTACATGTGCAATTTTAATAGGGTTTAGTTTGTTATTGGTCAAAAATAACTAGCTTTCAGCGTGCAAACTATCAACAGAATGCTGTGATTTACCCAAATGCTCCATATGTAAACTTAAAAGACATCTCTTATACATGTCCTCCAGCGGCCATTTTGACCAGCCAAATTGCTGGAGGTCAAACTAACTAGCCGACTCAGATGCAGTTTCAGTTTTTTTTAACTGGTTACTTCCAGAAAGTTGCTTTTTCTTATAGCGCGTGATTACCAATCATTAGTGATTTAAGTTAGTTAGTTGCAAAGAAACTCTTACGTTTGCACGGGTATAGAGAATTGGCCGTGTTAAACACGTTTTTAAACTTTTACGAAACTCTCGACTAATATATTTTCGAAGATCTACGGGATAGATAAAAATTAGTATAGGATATAAAGTATCGAATAGCGCGTTCAGCTTACATTTATTACCCTAGGAAAGTTTCGGAACGTCATACGTTCTGCAAACTTTACTAAAACTGGGAATAAAGTTTATTCCATATAAGATCAAAATTTGGATTAACGAATATTTGCAAATCGAATAAGAAGCCAATATGCAATTTAAATTTAATAGTATGAATTTATTTACTTAATTTAAATTAGAACTTTGTCAAGGAATTACCTCTGTAAACCTTTTAAAAGGTTTAAGAGTGCAGATGTAGTGTGTTCGGTTAAAAGCGCAACGGAGGCAAATTGGTGCAAATTAGGTTTTCATACCTGAATAATTTAAGTGACATGACTAGAGCACTTAGGAGTAATGAAATTACTACCAAATGAATGTGGATACTACATTTTACCATGACGTGGCATTTAAGAGTTTTCTTGTGATTTAGCAATTTAGTATTGAAATATCCTCAACATATCAGAAGGGTAGCTTTGTTAGGTCACCCTGTAAAGTAACCGAAACATGGAATTTTAATCAATTTACAAGCAAAGGCAATGTACTCTTGATTGTATCGGCTAAATAATTTACATGGAAATCCTGTGATTTCTTGTTCCACTTTCGGCAATTTATAGACATGCAACTGGCTTCACAACACGAAAGAGTTGTTATACAGTTATACCGGGTGAGTATTTTTCGATTTTAATGCAAGAATAACTCACCTTGAACACTTCCCATACTGATGAAAATGGCAAAACAGCAATTCCAACCATCAAGTCAGCAACGGCCAATGAAGCTATAAAAATATTGGTGACAGCAACTTGTAGCTTAGAGGAGCACATGACCGCAGCTATAACTAAACAGTTACCGACAATTACCATAACATCAATTAACAATAAAATGGTCAATTTGGCCAAGGCAGTTGCGTCAATCCACACAACGTTTTTGAGTAAAGCCGCACACGCGGTCTCGTTTAACGTATTTCGCATCACACCGGCATAGTGTTGTTCAGTTCAAATACTTTTCTGGCAGGTAATAGTGTTTCCTTGCAACACTGAACACCGAACCGTTTGCAAGTCGATCCATTTCCGACGGTCCCCATGATCTGGAAATTAAAAACAAACCAGTATTGGATTTGTCTGCAAATTTAACTGTAAACTTTCAATAGTCAATTAATATTATATTTGAAAATTTAATCGGGAACGTACATTCTTTAATTTCAGCGTTCGCAGCCAGGTGTTTTTCATTCATACAGTCTGGCAAAATGCCCGCAAACGAAGCGGCTGAATAAACCCTTTTGTATCCTAGTATCAGGATTTTTAGTGGCTGGGATTATTACATTAACAACATTTAGGTATTATCATTAATTGTGTCAAATTAGCACCTTCACAACTCTGAAATGTTTGTATGTGGAGTTGCATACCCTCTTAATTGCAATGTCAAAATGTATGTCGACTGTCAATTTGTTCGGTTTGAAATAAGGTAATTTAATAATTGTAATTTAAATCTCTAAAATGTATCTAAAAATGTGTTTTACTTTAATAACCGTAAATTCGTTACTGTTTACCATCCTTGCCTAAAACGCCCCCATTCTTTCAATTTTTTTGAAAAATGAAAAAATTTAAAGTGCTTTTTTTCTACTTATTTTGCCTAATTTAAGGTCCTTTGGTATTAAAATGCCCTTTGCTGTGCATTGGAACCCTTCTAGAGCAAAATAAAAAATTACCAAAATTGCACTTTTTGCAAAACCAGCATTTTTTCAATTTTTGAATGATAGTAACTTTCTTATTTGAACTCTTATAGATTTCGCTAAAACGCCATTAAAAAGAGTATAAAAAATACTACAAAATGAGCCAAAACTGGCCTCTCTAGCTCTTCATGTTACCGAGATATCGAATTTCAAAAAGTAGTAAAAAAACCTCTAATACTTATCTTATCTAATTCTTTAAATTTTTTTGGAAAAAGAAAAATTTTAAAGTGCTTTTTTTGTACTTATTTCACCTAATTTAAGGTCCTTTGGTATAAATATGTCCTTTGCTGTGCATTGGAACCCTCCTGGAGCAAAATAGAAAATTGCCAAAATTGCACTTTTTGTAAAAATAGCATATTTTTTGACACACGTTGCTTTGACCCTAAATTACTCCCTTACTTGGCAAGCTACGTCAAAATGTCATAGAAAACAAAAGATAGAGCAGATTTCAAGCTTTCTAAAAATATCCCCACATGAGTTGATTGATAACTCCGGTTGGACGCTAGAGGGCGTTAAAGTTCTTTCACCATAAAATCACATATTTTGTGACACACGTTGCTTTGACCCTAAATGACTCCCTTATTTGACAAGTTACGTCAAAATGTTATAGAAAACAAAAGATAGAGCAGATTTCAAGCTTTCTAAAAATATCCTCACATGAGTTGATTGATGACACCGTTTGGCCGCTAGAGGGTGTCAAATTTCCTTTACCATAATATCACATATTATATTGTAAATATTTTTTAGTCAGATTTCATGTATCTCTTAATCCGGCCGAGTTCCTGGCAAAAAAATGGTTAAAATGTTAAACTTTAGGTCTAACTCTGTTAGTTTTTGAGATATCAAAAAACCGACTGCACCAGCGCCTTTTCCGGGAAATTTTAACATAAAATGACACTGAGACGTCAACTGTAACTTGACAAATAAAAAAGTTGTATTTTTTGACGCTTCTATGCCCCCATTTTGAATTTTCTGTCAAAATATTGACTTGCACCTCTTTTTAAAGTAAATTTCACGTAGTTTCTAGAAATAACAAAATGGCGTTTGAATTTTCTGTCAAAATATTGACTTGCATCTAATTTTAAAGAAAATTTCACGTAGTTTCTAGAAATAACAGACAAAATGGTGTCGCAGGCCGCCATTTTGAAATTTCTGGCAAAATATTGACTTGCATCTCATTTTAAAGAAAATTTCACGCAGTTTCTAGAACTGACAGACAAAATGGCGTCGCAGGCCGCCATTTTGAATTTTCTGGAAAAAAATATTGACTTGCACCATAGTTTAAAGAAAATATTGCGTAGTTTCAAGAAATGACAGACAAAATGGCGTTCTAGGCCTCCATTTTGAATTTCCTGTCAAAATATTGACTTGCACCTCATTGTAAAGAAAATTTCACGTAGTTTCAAGAAATAACAGACAAAATGGCGTCACAAGCCGCCATTTTAAATTTTCTGGCAAAATATTGACTTCCATCTCATTTTAAAGAAAATTTCATGTAGTTTCTAGAACTGACAGGCAAAATGACGTCGCAGGCCGCAATTTTGAATTTTCTGTAAAAAGTAGTAGAAAAAGGCCCCTAATACCCAAAGACGGTAAACAGTAAAGGATTGCTCGATCGGCCGATTTTGTTTCCCGGCGGCAAATGGATCCTGACGTCACAGTAAAGTCTCGGGCGCACAATACGCTAAATGCGATCTCCGACCTGATGGTGACGTAAAAATCGTCACCGCCCCAAGCCGATATTGCACTTATGGAATTAAGCAATCCTTTACTGTTTACCGTCCTTGGTTTTGATGTACCTGTCAAAACCCAACATTCCAGAATAACATCACTGACAGTTCAAATGGCGGCCATATTTGTTTGGGGGCTGACCATTGTAGTGCTGACCACCAACTTGCCACCATCAAGCTCAACTAATTCTGGGACAGCACACCAACCCGAATATTTGCAAAGAAGAAACACCAGTAAATGGTAAAAACTATAAAACTGACCATAAATAGGACTTTATAGAGCATTTTTAGTAAAAATAACTGTGTTACGTCTGCCCAATAATTTCAATTTGTATACTTTGGCAAATCTGAAACTATCGAAGAAAACTTAATAGCTTTCACGTTTCATCTAATCGCTAAATCTTTAAGGTCAGGGGCGCATTAAAACCGTAGCTCAGCCACTAGAAATAAAAGAGTATTTGCCAATTTCTACTGTGAATTTGCCTTTGCAAAACAAGTACTTAATTTCATGTGGAAGCGATATTATCACACCGCAATGCCTTTCCTAATGCTTCTATTACCGTTAACAATAGATCGATCAATTAATCATGTTCAGAGACGATTATTATCGTCATATTTGGTGGAGCTAAGTAGATCATCACGCATCATTTGTCAAAAGCAATTTGCGTAATACGATTTATGTGTGCTTTAGTAATAGTTGTTGACAAAGTTTTTCTAGTATAGGTCAAGTGAAGCTTAATTGATTTTGCTCTTATAAGTGAAGTTTTTGGTAAATTTACATGTGCTGTATTTGCGTAAATCACAGCACTGTTGGTAGTTTGTGATTGGTTATTATATAAAAAGCAGCATCACACACTTTACCCACTGTGCTGAGATTTACGCAAATGCTGCACATTCTCACTTAGCATAATTGTGAGTCTTTTTAAAGTAAATAGGAGTGAAAAATAAATTACTTATTCATTCACCAAGCTCCAAGAAGTGAAACCTAAAAATCAATTCCTTGCCTTTTCTCGTATTGCCCCGAACAAATGTTTGCCCGGAGTTTATTGATGCTGCACTGCCAGCCAAGTCCAATAACATTCTTTATGCGGTTAATTGAGGTGCCGGGAATATTTCCCTCTGAATGATGGTTGGCTACAACTGGTGACAACATACATCAGCCAACGTATGTAGTCACGTGATCATATTTGTCAAATTGTTACTTTTACTAGAATGTAATTAACAAAATCTGACTAAAAACAAATTACATAATACAAAAAGTTAATTAGTATGTCCATTTAGCCATCCAGACGTGCACGTACATTTTAATCTCTACAGCAATTAATTCAGTGTTTTTTTTTTATAAAAAAAACTGGCAATTAGTAACATTTTATCTTAATTTTATCAGGCTCGGTAGTGTGTGTCGTTTGACAAACGAGGAACAATAAGCAAAATTGCTGGCAATGAATTCACCTCCATAAAAGAGAGGAGGATTCTACGATTTTTGTAGGTGATTTATTCCACGAACCATTACATCACTGATGATACTCATAAAAAACAAAACATTTATGACTTGCATCAAGAAATATTTCTTTTTTTAATAACTAACCTTAACTTTTTAGACCGCTGGCCACTAGCCAGATCGATTGTTTCTAAATAGAAAAAATCAATGCTACGAACAGCAGTATTAATAGTTTAGAAGCTCGTTACTGACAAAACATAGCAAAGTGGCCTAGTTGATATGCATTTTACTTCATATTTCTTTAAAAAGTATTCATTTTTAGGTATTATAATTGACAAATGTGTGTTGGTGCCAATGAAAACGTATTGAAATCACCCATATATGTACGATTTCACTTTTTGCAATACTCTGAATGTTTTATCTATAATATTGTAGTAAAGGTTTCCAGTCACAATTCAAGCAAGATTTACACTTTTAGTTTGTAGTTTGTGATTGGTCAAAAAAAGTTGGCTACTTTTTCTTGACCAGTCACAAACTACCTATTAGCATATGACCTGTCACTTTTCAAAGTAAATGAACCTTTCAACATATCTCAATAAAGTATTGCTGATCTTCCATATACATCCAAACATTTGAGATGAGATTTTCTAAACATTCGTAAAATATGAACAATTTATTAATCGTAAATTTTCAAAAAAATTGTCTAATCAATGAGAAAAGGGCGAGTGTACTTTGTAAAAATAACACTCGTTTACACACTTAGTTTAGTTTAGTACGACTACTTTCCTTCATAAAATTTTGTCTGCTGGAGTTTTGCATTTCGCAGTTTACAACATTATTCTACGATTCAAAAAAAAAAAAGTTATTTTGAGAACTACAGGGTGGTTTGTAACATTTTAAATGCAAAATTTGTCTACATGTTTAAGAATTGGCAACAATGGTTTAAAATTGTTGCTGAAAAATGTGTTTTTTTGAGTTGTATGTAAATAAGTGAAAGGTTTCAAATATACGCGGAATCTAACACCACAAACTAGAATTTTTGCCTTGAACTTAGCCCGCCGTTATTTATTATAGTTTTTTAATAATAATAAAATACCTAATTAGGCTTAGGAAGTGATTAATGCTAAGTTTATACGGATACAAGGCCATATTCGCGTTAAGTAAAATTCCAACATTTAAATAATACTGTTAACAGCAAAATGTCAAATGGCGTAAGATTTGGTTGTCGTGGAACCTTCCACATAAAACGTCGTAAAAAATCAAAACACTTTCGCACTATTTTTCATGAAAATGACAGTTGATTTCCATATATTCTAACTAATTTTATAAAAGCCGGTCAATTCGCCAAATCCTTTTACGATGTGCCATAATGTAATCACCAAATTGTCATGCAAATTAAAAAATATTTGCTCATTTCGGAGCAGTTTGCCTCTGCCCATAACCAGCTTTAATGGGCATTAAAACAGTTGATACCGACCAACTATAATAGGTTTTAACCAAATAAGCGTAAAATTACAAATTAGGTACCTTGTTTCATGAACACGACTAATTGCAAAACAGCTAAGAATGTTTGATGCTATATAGACATTTTCAACAGTTTTTCACTTGAAATTACCAACATTGTTGTAAAAAATCAATCAAAAAAGTAGCTTTATTGTCGGAAACTTAAAGTCATTGACAAAGCCCTGAAAACACATACAAAAACAGCAAAAAAAGAACATACATAATTATTACACTATACATAACAATGAGAATCACACGTAATTACACCTTACAATTATTAAAATAAAAACAAAACAAAAAGGCAGTTACCCTGTACAAGAGAGGAGAAAGAGGATCAAAAATACAAACAGTGCTGCTTGGAGTAGAATTCGTCCAGAGAATAGTACGCCCCGTCAAGCAAAAACCTCTCAGCCTCACGCCTAAATCCATGCGCAGATGGCTGGCCTCTCACGTGGAGAGGAAGGTTATTGAAAAGTCTCTTGCCACCGTAAATAAGCGACGACTTAATCTTCTCCGTGTGAGGAATGGGAAGCCTCAAAACGAATCTACTGCGAGTCACCGAGCCGGAGCCCTCGGACAACTGACCTCCAAACTTGCCACGGACAAGACAAATCGTTTCTAAGATGAAAATGCAGCACAAGGTGAGGATACCATGTTCAATGAAGAGGGGTCTACATGAGACCCTGTATCCAATACGACACAAGCACCTCAATGCTCGCTTCTGCAGAAGAAACACAGAATTGAAGCGGCTTCGAGAACAAACCCCCCAGAAAGCTACGCCATAGCGGAGATGGCAATTAATTAGTGCATAGTATGCACCCGTATAGTAACACTGATATATGGTCAGTGTTACTATACGGGGCAGAGGTCTGGACCATTAAGGCCGCTACAGTTAATCGGTTAGAAGCGTTTGAGATGTGGCTACACCGGCGAATGCTGAGAATACCCTGGACAGATATGCAGACCAACGAAATGGTGCTAAACAGAGCCGATGCAACACGTTTGCTGCTAAATACAGTTAAGTGCAGGAAAATCTCATATCTTGGACATATCTTCAGAGGAGAGCGATACAGAATCCTACAACTGATCATGATGGGAAAAGTGGAAGGACGTAGAGGAGTAGGAAGAAAACAGGCTTCCTGGCTGAGGGACATCCGTGAATGGACCGGTATACGCAGCGCAGAAGAACTCTTTCGATTGGCGCAGAATCGAGAAAGACTTGCCCAAGTAATTGCCAACGTCAGGGGGACCTGACACGGCACTTGAAGAAGAAGATAGTATGCACTCCTAGAATAAGACCAAGAAACTTGTTCATTCCAGAGGCGCAAACTCAACAAAAATCTGCTGCAATGAGCATCCAAAATGTAGGATCTTGGTCTTACTGATATTTAATGACAGTAAGTTGGAATTGCACCAATGTTTGATTATGGAGAGGTCCCCATCAATAGTGGCAGTCAATGAATCGGCGCTCTTGCCGCTCCAAAGAATGGTCGCGTCATCAGCGAAAACAGTGAATTGTTCGTTAATAGGGAGCGAAACAATATCATTGATGTATTTCAAGAACAGCAAAGATCCAAGAACAGAGCCCTGAGGGACACCCGAAGTTAACATTAACTCTCCAGAACCATGGCCCCCGATGAAGACCTCCTGGCTCCGGCCGGACAAGAAAGAGCGAAACCACAACAAAGAAGCAGCTCGGAAGCCATAAGCTTCAAGCTTCCAAAGCAAGATCTGGTGGTCTACTTAGTCGAACGCCTTTGACAAGTCGCAAAATACCGCGGCCGAAATATTGCCGGAGTTCATGCGACCATACAGATCCTGAAGAAAAGAAAAAATAGCATCATTCGTGTCCATCGCTGGCCGGAAGCCAAACTGAGATGAGCTGAGAAGCTCATGACGCTCCAGAAACGACATCATCCGCCTCTGGACCAGCTTCTCCTACAACCCTCATAGAAATCCCATCAAATCCGGCACAATTTGACAGTTTAAAAAATTTCAGTACGTCAGCAAGCTCGTACGCGCTTACAGGACCGAGAAAAAATGATTGAGGCACAGAAAGATGCCCAAGGTAAGATCTAGGGTCGCTGGAACCCGAGGGAATGTCCCCAACGAGGGCAGCCGCCACTCATGTGGCTGAATATCACTAGGTACAGCACGAGTAGACGATCTCCCTGTAAGATCACCAACGATATGTTGTATATTGTATAGGTTTAGCTTGTATGTATGGTTGCCTACAAACTATTTGAGTTTCATTCAAATTGAAACTATATTACTTGCTTAACAGTGTACTTCTATGCCAGAGTTATTAAGAAGTGTTATTTGCGTCTCTTGGTATATACAGAGGATGTAACGATAATCACTCCATTTGCATCATAACATTCTGGAGTCACTTAAATACTGAGATTTACTAAAATTGTTGATTTATGTTAACGTCAACCGGAATTATACGAAAAATGCATTCGGACGTTTTAGCAAAAGTTTTTCTCAGCCGTTTGCTGTTGACCCGAACGGTTGTTGTGTAAATTGCGGAACATATGTTAATTTCCTAGTTCGTATTCCGTTCGGTCGCAGACTGAACTTTTCTAGTGAAAATATTTTTGTTGTTAAGTCAAGCTTATGGTTTTGACAGTTGGTTTCTGATGGAAATGCTAAAGAGTGAGGTATTTAATTTCAGTCATGCAGTTTGATGGTAAATCCATGTTGGTAGTTTGCGACTGGTAAAAAAAAAACAGCAAGCTAAAAGCTTTTTATTTGACCAATCACAGATTACCCAGTGTGCTGAGATTTACGAAAATGTCGACTTGTTTGTCCTTTTGTACAAAAATCCATCTATTTTTCCTAGCTTTACAAATATACCAATATAACCGCAAACTTTTGGGTTTGTTTGGTTGTTGTCTTCGAATAAAACTCACTCGTGGATAGTTTTCACGTAATTTTACTTTCCTCCAAGTAATAATTATTATAATTTATTGTTCTCGAGTTGTAATAATCATTTTGAATGAAAATTATTGTAAAATTTGTAATGCCTGTTATTGGGTATTATTTGAAAAAAAAAAGAAGCACGCTACAAATTAGCCAATGAGGGCGTTTGCTGTTGACATATGTCAGTTGAACAGTAACCTGAAAAGTACTACTACTAATACATAGAGAGGATACGCCTTATTAAACCTTTAATAGCTCGTAGTTTAGTGATTACGTATAATGATTGACTAAATTTTCAAAACAATGAGCAATTTATGATTCAGTGATATGAGGGTGTAAATTTACAGACTGAAGCTATAATAATAATTGTAATTAAAACCTTAAATTTGAGAGGAAGATGTTTCTAAAGTTATCATTTTAAACGTTTTGTAATTAATTTTAGCAGACGTACTAATTAAACCGACTTTCAAAGACAAAAAAAAACTTAACTTGTATTCTTTTCTTCACTTTTCAATTTTACGGCCTTTATAAAAGAAATTTATTCGAGTAATTAAATAGTCACGTTTTCCAAGATCCTCTAGTCCTTATAGAAAGGCAACTCGATCCTTTAAATGCCTTCTCAAAGTCGTGACGCATTTCAGAGGCTTTTAATTTTTCTTTTGGTCGATAGAATTAAATGTTCAGTTTCTTCCTGGATAGCGTCTAAATCAAGGTGGATGACGGTGACGTCAGCAGAATAATATACAGGAAAATTAGTTTCTAGAGACAAATGTAACTACCTGAACGATTAATACGATACGGCCGTTGCCTATGAATGAATGCAAATTTATTAAAGACGGTTATTACAGGAAACTAGGCAATTTGTCAGTCTAATTGACTTGTTTGCCTCGGCCAGAAACATAAAGTCGCATTGATAGAGGAATCCTTTGATGAGCAATTGGCAAAATTACGAAAATGTAAACCAGAAACGCCTATAAAGTTTGTTGCTAAATTTATATTAAAATTTTAATAACGTTTTTATTATGTGACGATGTAAATTGCTTTCCAGAACTATTTTGCTTGGAAATACAGCAAAGCCATATAGTTTTTCTTCTTTTTTTTTCAGATTTAAGATAAACGATGACGAGTGAACTACACTTAGAATGAACTGCACTACACAGCTCGACTTGGCTTACAAGCAACATAAAGTGGAAATTAGCATCAAACTTATGAGTGACCTAACGAGATATGCCGTTACTATTGTCATTGGTGGTAAGCAACTTTCATCTTTATTTACGTTAGTTTAGTGCCGTTAGTTGTACATTTCAATCAAACTGGAATCTTAAGAACTTTTACCGTAACAATTAAGATTAACGATTAAACCAAACTAGACCCTTATTATTTTTTAAAAAATATTTTTTTTTTATAATTAATGGAATGGTCCATTTTTAAGATGCAACTTCCGTAGTAAACGTATTAATAACTATTTGAATATCAATTGCATGCTATTGAAACATCGCTCCATATTAAACAATTATGTCATTATAATTTACGTTCTAAATGCTCTTCATTTGCTTCAGCAAACAGTGCTATTATATTCGCTCTGAAACGAGGGCTTTTGATGAACATTTAGTAAAAGCGAATGAATAGATTCTTAACCTTTTGTTGCCTGTTTGCTAGAGTGGAAGGACTGCATTATTGGCTTAGGACCAAAAAAAACTACTGAAACTGTTCAATACTGCAAAATATTTAATTCAACAAGTGTGCCGAAAAAAGCACAGAAGAATATAGATCACTTTTTATTCATAACATTCGTAAGTAGAGAAAAGTGCCTACGAAGCCATTAATCTTCTTTTCCAAGGTGGCATAATATTATATGAACCCACGCACCACTTTCCAAATGACAAACACCCCTCCATTTCATTCATTATTTCTTCAAAAGCTTGTCGAATTATAAATCGACTTTTTAAGCTAGAAATTCCTTTTTGATGCAATAACAAACGTTTAATTAATAACTACCTAAACCATTCCTTGATCCATTTCCTTTTACATTACAACCAAGGCTAAAACTAATGTACCTAGTTTTTTGGGGCGTGTGTGTTTAGTATAAAGTACACGTCAAAAACAAGAAAAAATATTGTTAAATTCAGTTTATGCAAGTAATTCAGTATGTTTCCTACTATTCTTGACGGACATAATTCATTGATTTAGAACTACAGTCTCTTAAAACAATAATTGTTTTTCTCATAACCAGGTGATGGCAACAATACGGGCAAATACAGCTGTTTTACTATTACAATGGTTTTACTACAATCACGTGTAAGAAAAACAATACTTTAATAGGTTATTGTAATTATTAAAAAGCTGTCTGGTACTATAAGGTTTATCACATAGTATTTTGCTAAAAATACGTTTTTGCGGTACTCAAGTGAAAACCTCAACTCCAGTTATGTGAGATGAAGTTCAGTGAAACTGTAATCTGTCTGGGCGGATTTTATTTTTTGTGGTTCTCTAAAGGGAAAGGGTTTTTTTCCCGGTTTAGATAATAAAACAACAAATAAATGTAGATTGCAGGTTGTAGGTAGTTTGTGATTGGTCAAAAAAAGCAGCTTTCAGCTTGCTGCTTTATTTTGACCAATCACAATACACTACCAACTGTGAGACAGACGATATGTGGACTTAGCATTTGTTCACAGTCCCCAAATGATACTAAAAATATACAGGGTGTTCCATCAAAAACATTTTTATAAAGCCGGTGCTATTTTTTATTTGCACACTCTCTTATGAGCTTCTTTCCACATACTTTCTTCCACCTTAACCAAAGTTTAGTTGAAGTCATTGAAAACAACATTATTTAAAATAAGTAAACGCATGATTTTATTTTTTGTCAATAATTATTAGAATACTGGCGCTATAAAGTTTTAAACTAAACACTGAATTTTTCCAAAACTAATTTATTGCACGTACTGTTTATTTAAATAGGAAAAAAAAATTATTTTGACTTACTGGATAAATAAGCATCCATCAATATCCCCGTAAGGCCCTAAATCATCCAGCACCCCACTGTTTACCAAAAAAAAAATCACATTTCCAAAAAGTTTCCGGGCGCTAAACGCGCACGAGCCGACGGAAAAACAGCCACTTGTCGATCTGGCAACAACGTCGTGCCGACACGGACGAGCGTCAGAAAGCAACTGACGCTCGGCGTCGGGACGGCTACGACGCCTCCGTAGAAAGCTGGGGGTGCAACCACGCAGCAGGTCATCCGTGGATATGGAAGAGAAACCAATTAAATCGAATTGTTTCTTATATTTAGAACGAAATATGCGACCCGTTTCAAATTATGATAAATAAATTATAAACCGCCCGCATCGATAAATTAACAGACTTCAGGTAATGTACGAGGTGTTTTCAAAGTTGGAAATAGAAGGTAATTTTTGTTTTACAACATGTAGTCTCTGTAACCTGTAGTAAGAACTACGAAGAGAGAACCGTGAGAAACTAATGAGTTAGACAAAGATAACAAGTTAACTTCATGAGTAACAAACAAATGTCAATCAAAACGAATGCGAATATGACCATTTCATCACAAAGACACTATATAGTTACGTCACATCCGTTTCGACAGATTGTTCTTCTTACACCTCTTACTCATACTTGTAACTCCATGGCTGGACTGTTTATTGTCACTGCTGTGTGTTTCTGGCAAATATTGTGTTTTAGGGTCCTCTGGCAATTTTGCAACTATAACATTATCCTAATTTTGTTTGCTGTATTACATATGAGAGGAAACTTCTAATATACCTAGATTTTCTATATTACGTGAGCATTTCTATAGGATGACGTCACGGATATCAAAGTCACGTGTTCTCTGGAATAGCCTACACATTTGCATTTTGTGTCACACAGTACACAGCCACGTGACATCTGCCAAAGATGCTTTGGTGGCAGAGAAGAATAACTCAACTCAGCTTTATTGATAGAGGTAGAGCTGGATTTCTTGATTTTGTCCGTTCAAAACCTCGATTAGCAGTTATTCAACAAGTTAGCTTTAATTTACACTTTGTTTCAGTATCTACTTTAATTTACATTAAGTACTTCAGATCCAGCTGGAAAGCGATTATCATTAGTTTTGCTTGAATCTGACCGCGTTCTGCTCTAGTTCATATGAAATGGAAATCGATAGTTCAATGTCAAATACATTTAAAATAACTGCGGTGCGTTTGAGGTCATAAAGCCACCTGAATTTTTTACAGGCCCTACAGGGCACGCGATCGAAAGTGTTAATTTTTTACGTTTTATTCAACTTTTTGCAAAAAATGTTTTTTTTTTGTAAAAACAATTTAATTTTACGAGTAGCGGAAAGTTTCTGAATGTACACTTTACTAACTAGTTTTCCAAGTCTAGTTAGCCAGAGTAAAAGTCGTCCAAAAATATAAACAGACTTAAGAACTAGAAAAAATAATTTAGCTTTGAAGTTGGATTTGTTATTTAATTTTTAGCAATTAAAATGATACCAAGTTTTAATATAAACATATATATTTCTGAAAACAAGAAGAAAATATTTAAGCGTTACTTTGATCTTAACAAAATGTGACTTAATTTGTCTAATACCAATAAACTTAACAAATAAAGTGTAAATGTGATGTACTACACACTAAACATTTTTTGTAGGTGATTGGCAACGACGCACAGCGATAATAATTTGTTTCCCAATATAAAAATTAAATCATGAAATAAAAAAAACTTGTCAACAACATTTTCGGTAATGTATTGACAGATTCTCTGTAGGAGCTATAAATGAGGAGGTAGATAACATGGACTAAAAAGCTACGTCAAAAGCTTTAAAAAGTATTCAACTAAAGTAGTTTTAGGACTCACAAAAGGCAAGATTGATTCGATAAGCAAAGGGAAAATAATCTCAATTAATTAGACAAGTCCCGCGTCTTTACACATACTGTAGAATATACTGTTTGGCCTGGAGAGTAGATTGGTGGGACTGTCAAATTCGGCAATACTACCCTTATCCAGCAATATAACTCTATCTGAATCCATTATCGTGTTCAACCTATGGGCTATGGTTAAAACTGTACAATCGTTAAATTCCGATTTAATTGTTCTTTGGATAAGATCATCCGTTTCCAAGTCTACGGCCGCGGTGGCCTCATCTAGAATTAAGATTTTTGTTTTGCGCAACAGGGCCCGAGCAAGACAAATCAGTTGACGTTGTCCCACTGACAGATTTTCGCCTCCTTCGGCAATTTCGTGATTCAGTCCCGATGGTAAACCTAAAGTCAATGTTTTACAATCTACAATAATTTATGATTTAAGAATTTAACCTTTAACAAAAGCCCTAAGATGGGCTAACTCCAGGGACCTCCAAACGTCATCGTCGTTATGACAGTTAAAAGGGTCCAAGTTCATTCTCAACGAGCCGGAAAATAGGACGGCGTCCTGGGGAATTATCGTCAAACGTGACCGTAAAGTGTGCAATCCCAAACTGGCCACATCGATGCCGTCTATGATGATTTGTCCACCAGCTGCTTCAATTATCCTGTAAATTAGTTTTATTTCACCAGCTTCGTATATTTATAATGTTTTCTATGGTTGTCACTCTAAAGAATTACCTGAACAATGACAACGTTAAGCTAGACTTGCCAGCGCCAGTACGACCAACGATTCCCACTTTCTCTCCACCATTTACAGTAAAATTCAGCCGGTCTAAAACCAGGTCCAACCCAGGGCGATATCTCACTGAATAGTCCTTGAATGTCAACGCACCTAAACAAATATTTGTAATGATGTTCCGGGAAAATTAACGCACACTTACCAGTTTCTGGCCAAGATTTTGACACCACTTTGTTAGGAATTTCCCATGGTGCTTCTTGTGGTATTTCGGCGTATTCCTTAATACGTTCTACTGCCACAATATTGGTTTCCACGTCGGACGTCATACGAACGAGCCAGTTTAGGGTTTGAGTGATCTGAAAGTAGGGCATTAGTACCAACATTAAAACGTGTAAGAACAGACTGACTTGTAAACAATACGTAATCGACAATCCAACTAGGGACGGCATTTGATTATTCCCTAAAACGGCAAATAGCGCCGCAAAAAGTATAATACAGTTTCCAATCATTTCTAATCGGACAGCCAACCATCTGTTCGAAATTATACTTGGATAGTAGCAAATCTGGTTTTGATCTACTTTGTTTTCAGACTCTTCCATAAATCGCACCTGCTGGCCGTACGCTCTGATCGTTTGCACGCCACTAACGGTTTCACCAAAGTGTGAATAAATGGGTGAGCGTGATACAGACTCGAGTCGTTTCAGTTGCCTGGAAGTGGCTACGTAAAATCGTTGAATAAAGTAGTAGATTAACGCTATTGGAACTATAACGATCAAAAACGGTGGAGTGGTGATGCTTGTTACCACAAGGGTACCAATAACCTAAAACGCAAAAAATACTAAGTCCAGTAACAGTCACAAGATCACAATGCCTGTATACAGTCTAAAAGGCAGTTATATTGGGTGCAAGTATTCAATAATTGACATGCCAACTATAATACAACATACAATCACTTAAAGAAAAAAAAAAACAAATAAAAAAACGATACCTCAAAAATACAATACATGCCATCGTTGATATACCAGGGCAAGGTATCATCGATAACCTCTACGTCTTTGGAAAATCTAGACAATATTCGTCCTGAGGGCGTTGTATCAAAAAATCTTAGGGGTAAACGTAAAACGTTACGCAACAATTGCTTATGCAAAACAGCGGCTGCTACAACACAACCCAGCTCGGGAACTAACTGTAGGAATACTGAGAAAGTGGCTGAAACGAATAATACAACACTTTAAGCTAAGCGAATTTATTATTAGAGAAATGCCAAAAAATTCATGATGAACAAATGGGGAATTCAGTAGCACTAACATTTCTTAGTTAAGGCATTTCACTGTAGTTGGCAGCCACGTCATTGTGTGCCATTATTGCAACTTACTTATGTCTTTTCCCCTTTATCTAAGAATTTATAATAGTTGGTAAAACTGTATGAGCACTACTACCACTACACGTGCCTGTTTACCATTGATATTTGAAAGTTATGGAAGGGTCATTTATTGGTGGATTGCCCTGTTTTTAAAAGCACCATATGCCAAGTTGTTATTTGACTGTGACAGGTCTTGTGTCACATTCATATTAAAACCTAGCCTAAGGTGTCTTTTCAATTTTAAGAAAAAATTAGCTTAACTAAGAACAAATGGAGATGTCTGTGCTACAGTTGAAAACTCTCACCAAAATACGCCTATATTTTTTACACCCGGATTAACCAGTTAACCAGGTTGGTACACCGTCTATAACAACACTTAGTTAAGTTGTCCTGAAACCCAATTTAGTCGGTGTGGGGCAAATGAACATTGAAAACATGGAAGAACGTGTAGCTAACCAAAGATAGGGAAAGAGCTAAAACAGGCAAATCAAAGTTTTCAGTTACTTGCGCTCTAAAAACAAACAATTCGCATGACGTTTTGCCTGTACTACCTCTATCATTCAATGGCGTCCATATTTTTCAAATGTCAATGATGTCTACCAATTACCCCAAAAGCAAATAACTCTCAATCCCGTTAAGTGTCTTATGGCATTTTCGATTGGCATGTTTAGTGCAAAACTAGGGTATTGCTATACTATTTCAATGACATCAGATAGAGCAAGATTCAGATATATGAGTTTTGCACTAGATTTGCCAATCAAAAACGCCATTAGTACCTAGTTCTTGAATGCAGTGTCCCAAAAAAAAATTAATGCACATAAAGTTAACCGAGCAAACCAGCTATGCACCCAAGCAGATACAATCATTCTATCATATCTAACCATCAAGTCATGCAGTCACTTCGAAACAAAACTTACAATTAACCCGCTCTCGATGACTTCGTAACAGTTAAACGGCAATTCAGTATCGATATCAGTTATATCCTTGGATAAACGACTTACAATACGTCCGATCGGTCGTATTTCGAAAAAATACATCGGTTGACGGAGAACGTTGTAGAGCAACCCTCTGTGAATTGCAATGGCCGCATTTAGACACGCTATCGTTAAAATCACCTCCGAAGAACAAACTGATATCGCTATAAATATTAGATTAGTATAACTGTGACAGTTAGAACTGAATGAATAAACATGTTTTAAGTTACACCAAAAGAAGGTACTACACTGAAGGATGATTGCGCATACAACAGGCACCAAACATACCAACAAAGATTGTATGTATTTTGTTTTGTGTATGTGATAATATAACTGCCTTTAATCGACAAACAAACGTTGGTAAGCCGACGTTTCTCCTTCAACTAACCGAAAAAAGACACGTAATCCATCCTCGCAAAGTCAAAGGCAAAACAGAGTCCAAAGTATCGACGTCCTTCGAGAATCGGTTAAGGATTCGCCCGATCGGAGTGACATCGTAAAACGTTGGATTTGGAGCTCGCAAAATATTAGAGAGCAGTACCAGGTGCAACTTCTTTGCTGCATTGAGACATCCTACGTACAATGCGAGCGACGCGAAGAATATCACAATAACTAAAAACGCAGTCGTTTAAGCTTTACGCCACAAAATGATACACAAAAACTGAGAGAGAACAACACAAATTGCATTAGTAAGTGTCTGTACAGAGTTTTTATGTTGAAACCCTAAAAAATTAGATAAAATGTGCACTGATGTTGCCGTATGTTACACCCAATAATAAACATATTTTACGAGACTTCGAGAGAACACATTAAAACAGTTTTTTCACACACATACAATATAAATTCATTTTACTTAAATATAAAAGTAGCTTATCAAGCTAAAACCAAATGCTTGTGTATCGGTACAAAATTGCAAAAAACGGTACAATGACAATAGTAAGCTTCTTTCAGTTCACAATAGCACAAGTATAGTTATATAGCACAATAAACTGAAAGAAACTAAATACTGTTTTAAAAAAAACAGTAACTTATCATCACACATCAAATGCATGCTTACCCTTTGCTAAGCAAAGCAGTGCAAAGGTTATCAATTAAGCGCAGCAAACAAAAACAAATTTAATAAGTTTCTATACAGGTGAGGTAAAAGAAAAACCGACCATAGGAAAACCGTGTGACTGAGAAACATTGAGAAATGCATGCGCAAGACAAAGACAGACAACTTAAAAAAGTCCAAGTAGACAAATATTTGGCTGCGATGTTGTCAAATATCGTTTGAGGTTGTAATTAATTTACTTTTGACAGCTAAACATGTTACCAAACAGTTAACACTTATTCATCAAAGTAAATAGGAATGGTCCCATAAGCCAATAATAAAGTCCAGGAATGAATTCAGATAAGCTTCTGGCAACATTGCTCCGAAGTTTTCGTCTACTACGACTTTTTATCAGGTTTTCTGTCTTTGTATCGCGCATGTAATTATCAATGTTTCACTGTCTTTTACACTTTTTCTTCTATTACACCTCTATACGGTCCGATTACTAAAACTTTAGTTGCACGTCATCAAAGTGAAAAAGGACGGCGTTAAGCTAAATCGAGGAATATGATTTTACTTGTAAATGTGACATCTTATGTCAGAACCGTGTTTGTTTACATTTCGAATTATATTTGCAGATTTCTGAGTGGTTCTCATTGTATTTTGTATTACACAGTTTTTAAATTTTGATTACAGGCTGTAGTTTTTCTTTGACCTCCAATTTGCTTTTACAAGCCTCATGTTTTCAAGATAACAAATTTCAAAAAGTACGCATGTAGGTTGGCAATAGAATAATTTGAGTTATGACGTGCAACCAAACTTATAAATCAGATTGTACACAAAGCACATTATCACATTTGACAATGTGAATAGTCTAGTGTGACTTAAATAACCTGCGCAGTCAGATGCACACATTAGAAACGCTCGAAATAAAGCAAATACCAACTGAAAAATAACGTACCTTGGCCAGCGCCCAATGCTCCATAAATACCCAAGTACAAATCACGAATATCAGTATTTACGGTACCGTTCGCATCGACCATATTTGGGTCTTCAGACCACAAACCTTAAAAAATTAAATATTTACAAACTGTTCCGATTGGCGGACTGTTCTGACGTACCCAGCCAAACGTTGGAGCCTATACTAAACGCTTGGAAAAGCATATTCATCAATACTGTAATAATCACGGCAAATATTCCTATCGAGACTAAATAATGTTTGTACACTTGCCAGCTTACACTGCCAGTTTCAGATTTTTCTACTTCAATCAATTTGTCACCTGGTGTCGGTATCTTAGAATCTGCAATAAACGCAATCAAAGCATTTTTGTAACTAAATTCTTCAATTCAACGCACCTTTACGAGCATTTTGACTGTCCTGAGACTTTTGTCTTGGCAACGAGGTGCTGAGTAGAGAATTTGATTCACTGTCCGACTTTGATTCCGACGTTCTTGACCTTTTACGCACTAATTGCTTGGATACATCCTCGTTCACTTGACTTAGCTGCATTTTGATTTCGTCCAATTCTGAAAACAGTTTCACTAGATTTGTGATTTAATAAATGAGAATTTCCTACCTTCGGGATCTTCAACGTGATCTTGAACGTGCTGCACCAAAAATTCAGAGAAAGCCCCTTTCTTATCGAGCAGCTCTTGGTAAGTACCATTTTCTGAGATTTCCCCATTGGTAAGTACGTAAATTTTATCCGTTTGTGGTAAGTAAGTAATGCCGTGCGTTACTAGTATTCGAGTTTTGTCTTTCAGTAAACCTACAAACAAACGAATTGGTGGTTGATTTTTTTAAGTGACTAAAAGTCGAACCATTAGGGCCTAAACGTGCTCAAAAATATGTTTGCCCACGTGAGCATCCACAGCACTCAAAGGATCGTCGAGATAGTAAATATTTGCGTCGGCGTACACCGCCCTCGCCAAACTAACACGCTGTTTTTGACCCCCAGACAGATTTATACCTTAAAAGGTTTTTAGTTTACTGGAAGTTTGAAAATTACCAAGCTTGACGCACCTTTTTCACCAATTTCAGTCTGATCTCCACCCGGTAACATATCGAAATCAGGTCGTAAAGCACACGAATCTATAACCTTATCGTACAACACTTTATCATAAGATTTTCCAAATAATATGTTATCTTTTAAGGTTGCGTTTTGTATCCAAGCTTGCTGGGACACATAAGCTGCAGTGCCGTAAGTGTTCACCTAAATCAAAGCAAGTAACAACAAAATTACAATACAATTTATATAAAATTTACCCTGCCTGAGAGCTTATCCATTTCACCTAAAAACGCAGATATTAAGCTGCTTTTACCAGCCCCTACGGGACCCACTATAGCTACTAGAGACTTAGGCGGAACCCTTACATTAATATCCCTCAAAATTGGGTCCTCACCCCATGAAAACGTTCCGTGTTCAATGACAAGCGGATCCGCTAAAACAAAACGTTTTAAAACCAAAATTTCAACACAATTCAAATTACCTTCACTAGCATCATGAGTAACATTGTTAGGATCTAATTCTTCAGCGTTCATAAACGTATTAATTCTCTTGACAGAAACCCAAGTCTACAAACATAATAATTAAGTTAGTTAATGTTTAGTTAGTTTTATTCTTGAAGTTAAGTGTCCCAATGTGGCACAAATTAATAAAGTGCGAAATGAAACATGCCTACTAAACTAAGTATAAGTTGATTTAATTAATAATGTATTAGAAACTACTATTTACTAATGAAAATGATAAAGTGCTTACTTGAACTATGTTGGATATCATCATAGGCAACATACTGAGAGGGAACCGTAAAATATTGAAAAGCGAAATAGAAACGTACGCTTTGTTCGCGTCGAGTACATTCTTTTCATCCACCAGTACGTAAGTAGCAAAACTCACCAGTGACACCTAAGGGCATGCAATAGAAACAGATGAAAACTACTGATTATTTTGTAATTTATAATGGTTTCACAATTATAAAGATCACATGGTAGCATGATGTACCATCTACCGTTAAAATGTACACAACCACCTCGAATTCTAAAACAAGTGTAGAAAATGAATGGTTAAAATCGGGAGAGGTGCAAGTTATATGTTGGTTGATTTAAGCCGGGTTTACCTCCACAGTGTAAACCAACAGGACGGGAAGTATGCCCATCGGCATTGCCATAATGCTGAAAAGACTTAGAGATTTAAATGTTATCTCCGGTGTTAGGATGTGGCTCTTGTCGCTAAATACGAAGGACACAAACGTGGCCAAAACAACCTACATAAAGTATAAAATTGTATTATGTGGGATAAGATCACCAAAGAGGTTTTTAATGTGTTTGTTCCATTATGGCGTTGATTAAATACTCATGGTGCAGTATTTCCTTAAATTTTTAATGTAGTTGGTGATTGGTCAAAAAAGCAGCAAATTGAAAGCTGCTTTTTGACCAATTACAAACAACAAACAAATCAACTCTGTTGGGCACGTCATTCCCGTCATTTTTTAATTCAGTCAGAAATTGCTTTTTCCACTGGCAAGTTAGTGCAAACCTAGTGTATCCTATTCCATCAATTGCCATTGAAACAATAAGTTAAAACACAAGATTTGCAATAAAATAATAGTTGCCGTATTCACCGGCAGTCAGTTAGAAACATATTCAAATTAACTTCACTTCAAGTACTTCGACGATTTGTCAAAGTAAGGGCCGTAAAATACTTATTTTCTCAGTTAATTACTTTGAAATCGGGAGATCACAAAAAAAAGTATTGATGTTTTACCCCATTCCAATGTAAAATAACATCGCTTGACATGACAATGACAGTTTTATAATTAGTAGTAAAGCTTAGTTCTCATAACCGTGTTTTCCGTCTGACGTCACTTATTTCCTATTGGTCAACAGTAATATTTCAGCTGACAGATCTGGCGAAACTTTTTTCCCTGTTCACAGTAGTTGCCTCTAAACACGGTATTTTTAATTGTTAGTTGTCACAATTTGTTATAATATTTTGTTTATTTTTTTAACTTAACTGTTACAGTTTTAAATAGGTTCTCTACTATTCAGCTAATTCCGAGGCTAATTCAACATGTTTTGCAGAAGTGTCTTTATTCTTGTCGCCTTGGAAACAAGGATGAATGAAAATGTCTTCTATTCTCAAAGTTCCATGGCAATTGCCACATAAAACTAAAAATGAATTTGAGATGCCGTGTTTATTCATTTTTTTCAGTTTTGTCATTCAGATATAACTTTTGCCCTCTGCGTCGTCCAAAATGTCAAAACACTAGAAACAGACGCAAGAAGTTGAAAATTTTCAGCTTCTTGCGGGCTGTCATTTTCAAATTTTGCTTCTACCAATAGGAAATAAGTGACGTCAGACGCAAGACGCAAAACGCGGTTATGAGAACTTAGCTTAAAAGTAATATGCTTCAGCTTCTTCAAGCTGTCATTTAAGTATTTACTACTGAAGTTCTTGATGGGAACTGTCGTTGGCAGTAAATTTATCAATTTGGACACTCAAATACAAGTCAAAACAACGTAACTCACCAAAAACGGGGCACACGACCATATAAACGAAGTACCAGCATTCAAATAAGCGGCCTGCTTTAACACTTTAATTTCCTTGTCACGTATTTTGAGCACTTGCGCCTCAAAACTGGGCTCCCACGCGTACAATTTCAACACTTTCATTCCGCTCAACAATTCATTCATCAATTTGACCCGTTCGTCTTTGTTCTTCATTTGTTTGATTTGCAAAATTTTCGTTTTGTTCGCAATGAATCCGTTGATGGGGATCAGGAAAACCATGACGGCCAAGCCGGCCAGCACCGACGGTCCTAATTCTTGCCATAAGAAGTACATTGCCAAGCATATTTGAAGAGGGGCCGACCATATCATGTTTAGGTAGGCAGTGAGATCCATAAACTTCTGCGCGTCTACTGACATGAGATTGACTATTTCACCTGAGGTAGAAGAAAAAAAAGCACACCTACAGCAAACAGTTAACTTCATCTGTGCTGTACAGCGACACGTGATGATCGATAGAAAATCCAGCTACATGCTACAATCGATGAATAAAAATAAATAACTTACCGGCTGTTCTTTCTTTTCGGGCTTTATTAGAGATTTTTAGAGATTTTCTGTAAATGGTGGCGACTAAAGCAGTTCTAATGCGCATTCCTACTATAAACATTCTATTGAAATATTGAGCTAGAATGACAGTTTGCAGTGTTGCAGTGGCAAACATTAACACTGCATAGAATGGACCATGCCAGTGATAACCACCTTGCTTTACAAAAGTTATAATCCATCTGTAAATAAATAGTGTTCGAACACATTTAAGGACACTTAACCATACATACCCTAGAATCTGAGGGCTGGCAAACGTAAGAATGTCTTGCAGAAATTTCAATATAGACCCAAAGATAAACATAGGCCCAAACGAGCGACACAAAGCCGGAAGAACGGACGCTTCGGATTTTTTATCTGGTAAAAAGTCTATTTGGCCGGATCCACCATTAAACTGGGCTCGAGCAGGAGTGGATGACCTGCACAAATCCAGTAGAAAAAAAACGCTACACAATCATAGAAATACTTTACTTTCTAGACTTTAAAGTGCGATTCCAATGTTTTTCGAAAACTGGAACCACTTCAGTTGCGGAATCTTCCGGATTTAAATCCCACAGATCTTTGACTTCTAAGGGATTTCGAAAACCTTTCCAGGTCATTTTATCGAACCAGGCAAATACCATACGAGATAGAAAACTTGCTCCTTCTTCCGGACATGGATTCTAAAAAATGTTTATTTATTTTTGTAGTAGAAAAGAGTAGTATCACAAAAAGTACATGATGGGAAGTCCTCATGATTGTTTTTAATTTAATTTTCCAATAAAGATTAAAATTGGTCGATTGAAGATTGAGAATTGGTCGACACTAAAAATATTTAAAAAGGCGAATATGTGGCAACGTCGGCATAACTGTAAAACTGACATAACAGTATAACAGTAAAAAATTGACCTCTGTCAATTAATTACACCAATAGTCTTAAAATTTCAAGCAAGTTGTATGCAATATATTGATCTAAAACAGTAACAACTTAATTAATAATGTAAAGCAGGGAAGCGCTATTAACATCAAGTTTTCAAGGATAAACAGTTTCGATTTTTCACATGCAAAATTGTCGGTTTATGTCAGTGTTTACAAGCATTTAAAAGCCAAAATAATGCAAAACAATCTCTATAAGCCTAATAGAATTGCAAAATCAATAAAATAAATGAAACGATTAAGGCCAATCAAAACAAATATGTTCATGCGTGTGGAGTGATTATAGCTGAAAAGCAATTGTAGTATTCTGATGGCTTTATCAATTGAATGAACTGAATACAACAGTTCCTCAGTTGATGGTATTTAAATAACCTTCAGACCTTGAGACACGGACGTTCTATGTGTGTTTCTTTATTTTTTTATGCCCACCAGCTTCAAAGAATTATATAACCAAAACAAGTTTACTAATATTATGGAGGCATTTAAATTTGCCTGTTTTTTCCGTTCAGGTTACTGAAGGAGAATCGCAACAGTTGATAAGTAATTTTAAATCTCTTAATTGCTCTACAGTCTAGGCAAAAAAGCTGTAAAAGCGCAGGTGGTATACAGGTTACCGTTCTGATTGATCTATTATTTGTTTATTCGATTGATTTATTGGGAGTGTCACGGTCAAAAAATCTTTTACATCCGCAAAGTTGGCAGCATTTATCCTACCAATCTTACCTGTGATTTACTGTACTTGTTGATTCGGGGTGGTTGATCCGCAAAACAGTTCAGCAACAGCATTAACAAAACCAAGGGGTAGTAAATCAGGTAACTGACGTATTGATAGTAGGAATCCGGTTCTGCTTTTTGGGCCCCTCTGATTTCCGTACGATACTGGGCGGCTCCAAAAAACGACGTAAAGGCCCAGAACAGAAACAAAACCCCAGATGATCGAATTCCATGTTTTCTGTCATAGACCAACAACAATCCGGAGAGTAACTGAAAATTTGAATAAAAATGCTTTTAATCAATTAAAACCACAACCAGATACAAAAACAATTTTTTAATTGAAATTCTATAGGTCTAGTAAGCCTGTCAACATCATTAGAACAGTCAAATAGTATCCAGTTTCGTTTGACAGGTGCTATCAGCAAAATTGCCTTTACTTCTTTCAAAAACAGGAAGTGTTAAAGAAAACATTCACTTATTTCATAAATTGGCTATCACCAACAACAACAATTTGGCAATCTCTATCACCAAAACCACTCTAAATAATTGAACCTATACAGTTGGAAAAAATACAATATTTAACATAAAAAATGTGTGTGATTCATACAATCACAATTACTGTTAGCACATTTTAATTAGTTGCTGGGTCTAATGATTCCTAATTAAGTGAAACACGTGTCGCAACTTTTTGCAACAGTTTATTCCTAGAAATATTTTTTTTAAGTAGATACTGTTTGAAATAGGATTTTCTATTCAATGTTTCTACCACTCACTAATTGTTGCCTAATATTACAAGGGAGATAAGAATCACAATCAAATGACAAATAAACTGATGATACTATTAGTAAAACCGCAATGTAATCTCGCTATTAAATTTCTACTTATGTCACACTTTTTATTGTAAGGAAAGTAATTAGTAACAAAAGTTAATTAATCATGGTTGTTTGTTGACCATCATTAATAGATTAATTGCTTGTTTCACTAATAGGGGGCGCTTTAACACATACCATCAACATTTAACTGTCATTATAATGCTACACTTTGGATTTTATCTCTTATTACTTAAAAAAGAACAAAAACATGGAGTCCAAATGTTTTCAAGGCCATAAAATAGACATTTCCTTTTAAGAGACTAAATATAGAAACCCATATCACTGTTAGTTTGAAAATTCTATGCATACCTACATTTAAATTTAAACTTGATGCCATTTGACGGCAGGTCACGTGACTCATTCCAACTGAACCTGAGATCAACTGTCAAAAGACATTGCAAAAAGTGAGGTTGGGTATTACTTGTTTATATCATAAAGTATGAAGATTGTGGAAATCCTTGACAGAAAAAATAAATCTTAAGTAAATCTGTTTTAGAAAAATATTGATAAGGAATCAATTGTGAAGGTAATGCTGTTAATATTGTCTTGAAGACTTGCTATGATGATTTTCCTGTGTGTATAGTTTTAACTGTTCTGTTTACCAACTTTACTTACTTAATTATAAAGCTAGAAAATAGTGAATACTTACAAATGTTAACAATTTCAGTAAGGGGGTATAAATATCCACATTCGGTACAAACTGACTGTTCATCCCTTGCATACTAGTCACAAAATCACTGATCATCAAAACGCACAAAACACTAGTTACAAAGAGTTTAGATATGTTCAGCCAGTTCCAAGGTATGTCCCTTTTGAAACTATTTACAATGTAGTAAATCTCTAGTGGAGTAAAGAGCCACAAGAAGAAACAAGGTATCCACACTAGCACTGTTTTTTCAAAGCATCTGGTAAAATTTGGGTCATCAGTATACCAAACCGTTGAAGCGTTCTGAAATTGAAAGTTTTGTTCAAATTAGTTAACTTTAAATGTTTTAAATGTAGATGATTGGATGTAGAAGTAGAATCCATTTATAAATTATATAATTATGGTGAATTTAACTTACCCAAAACTCTGAACCGCAAAATTTGTCTAGTCCCGTAGACGCTGTATAGTTTTCCATTTTTAAATTTAAGTAGCTGATAGTGGTTATTAAATAATATCATAAATAAATTCAAGATCCAATTGCAAAATTGAACGCTGGTCAGGCAAAATTAGATAAAAAACCAAGTCAAACGAGTTAAAAATATACTTTTAGTCCACAAAACTTAAGTTGTACAGCTATTTAATAGGCTCTGTAGAAGTTCTGCTATTCCGACTGGTCCATGACTCGACTTAGGAATTAGGTTACCTCTACACAACCACACAACGACTGACGGTTTGCAACTAAAAAAATAAAAACCTTGACCAACATCAAAACCACTAAACTGGTACATATGTCAGACGGTGCGCGAACGTCTTGTTAATTTGACATTATTGACCGAATGAATTTAGGTCACATGACAGGCCATTGCTTTTTAACAGGAATCTCACGTGATTCCTCAATACGCCATCTAGTGCCGGTATATTAAAACAACTATAAAATTTAATTAAACATAAACATAACCTCTGTTTTAGTTTTTTTTAAATTTAATGTTTATGTTTATCTATTTTTGCTTTTGGCAAAATGGCAAAACCATATTCTTAAGCCTACTGTGCTTTTTTCAGGACATTCGGTGCTATAAAAGAACAGTGAACTTTCTATGGGCAGCTAGATTTTTGGTAAGTAGTGTTTGCTAATATTTGGTTAGGCTATTATATTTCAACTGATTTAATAAAAACTCAACATAGAACTAGTTAAGGCTACTAAGATGAATAATGCTGTTAGAGTTGTACTGCTTGAGGTTGTTGTCTCAATATTAGCGGTGGTCGCTTCTTCTGTTGTAGTGGCATCATCTTCACTCAGTCCGAAATAATTGTACAATGATGTCTTGTAGGTCTCAATCAGTTCCTGATTACTTCTGAAAGTGCTTATAGCAGTAGTAGCAGCAGTCACAATTGTGGTAGGCAAGTCCTCAGCAGTTGCAATAAAGTTTTCTAACTGCATATCAGTTTAGTGAAGTTAATTTGTATTTAATTAATTTTGTACCTTTTCAATTTGGTCTTCTCTTGTAAACACTGAACCCAATCTTGAAATTATAGTTTGGACATTAGTTAATCCAGATGAGGTGTACTTATCAATAATGGCTTGGTAGTTTTCAATGAAGAAGTCCAGAACAAAGTCCACACCTACTTCATTAGCACTGTAAACTGTTGAAAAAACTGAGGCATACAATGAGGAGGTGATCACAGTATCATTTTCTAGCACTTTGGAAAGATATCTGCAACAAACAACAGTACACAAATGAGATTACTTGAAATAGTTCTGATAATTACTCTTGCAGTATTGTAGTGTCAGTGGCGCAACCTAATGCAGACAAAATTGTAAGGCTATCTTCAGACACTGACGAATTCTGGTATTGTTCATACAAAAACTCCCAATCACTAGCAAGGTCATCACTATGCCTAATGGCATTGCAGTAAATGATAGATCTGGTATTGACATTAGGCCTGAAACCTGACACGTTAATCTAATTGATTACCACTAATGGTGAGTCTATGTGTGCAGTATTTGCATAAATCACAAAGCACTGTTTGTGACAGCATGGTCTTGTGACTAAGATTTGTGAAAATTCTACACATGTAGCACCATCAACAACACAAAAACCTTTCAAAAGTAGACTTATAAGTTGAGAACACCTCCTTAGCTCCTGCAATACAAGATGGGCTTCCATACTTGCAGGCATAGTTGTTGACAAGAACTTGGTTAATTGTGAAAATATGAGCTGTTTCATTAACTGTAGTGAGAGGCAGAGAAGCTGCAGCATTCTCCACTAATTCCAGAAAATGTGCCTGCAATTTTAAATTTTAGTTTTAAGCATTCAATAGGAAATAATTGTTTACAGTCAAGGCGGCTCCTAAAGGTGAGATACTGCCAGTTTTATTGAGCAAATTACTGAAAAAGGTAATAGCGGGATACCAGACAAAGTAGGATTCTTCCTGAACTAAAAATTCAGTGTTGGCTAATGCCTGTCCTACAGTTATGTATCCAGCTCTGGCCAATCTGTCAGAATCGTCCACCACTTGTGCCCTGTTAAGGACGTGGATACCGCTAAAGTTGTCGGCCTTCAAAGCAGTGGCCAAATTGTTCCAAAGTGTGGTGTCGTAGTTTACTCTGAAAAAACCTGCAAAACGATGATAAATCCCATTAAAAACCGCATTTCTTGCAATCAAAATTAAGAAAAACTCACCCATTTCCTGATTATTTACCACAATCCAAGCACTAGAATCAGTAAAGTCAGTTATAACAAAGTCGTCGTCTGGAGTGATCCAACCTCTAGGTGTGGTAATTTCGTTGGTATTGTCTAGATCAGCGGTCGAATAACTAATAGGAATGTACCAGGCATTTCCTGAAGTGTCAGTTCCACTGCTCAAAAATCGTTGCTAGAATTTTTTTTTGCAAATTTTGTATTTACTGAAAAGCGAGTGTAAACCTGAGACATGGTAATGGTGGTGTCATTTAAAGTCACATTGACCACCGGAAAACCGGCTTTTTTCAATCCAATTTTCCATTACGTCACTTATATTAGTATTGTCCGGATATATCGACACTTGGTTCCCGCTAACTGCCACTAAAGCATCCCACACGTCTTGCGGTTCTACCGATTCGTATTGACTGGAATTCACTGTACTGTAATGCCTTTCCGTATTTTCTACTGAACTTACTTGTCTTCTAGATATTTGTTAATTCCTTCTTTAAAAAGGTCTCTTCCTATAATATGTTCTGCCATTCTGAGTACGGCAGCGCCCTTACGGTAGGAGTAGGAATTAAATTTTGCGGATATTTCGCTTGGAGTTGAAGCATTTGATCTTAAAGCTGGCACGCTTGAACCTGCATCGGTTAACATGATTGAGTGAATCCGGCTTGTGACCAACATTTTTTCCATTTGAAATTCAGGCTGAGTCTGTAGGAAAATACAAATAATCAGTATTGGTCGTGTGTATGGTAGGCAACTCACTTGATCAGCGATGTAATACTCGTATAACGTGGCAAAACCTTCATTAAGGAAAGTCTCCGACCACCATTTGCACGTGACCAAGTTGCCAAACCATTGATGGGCCAACTCGTGGGCCACTACAGCCAAAATGCTTTGTAGATTGGTGTTGGTCTGGACAGTGTTGTTAAACAGTAATCCCGACTCGCGGTAGAGCACCAGCCCCCAATTTTCCATAGCTCCGGATTTTCCTGATACAGCCACCTGGTCCAACTTGGACAAACTCTGTGTGTAGTTAATTCCAGTGTAGGAATTAAAATTATCGATAACCAATGGCGTGAGCATCATGGTGTAGTTTCTCATGTACTCCTTGTCCGGTCTCGAACAGATACGGTATGTGTACGAGTCCGATCCTGGAAAAGTTCAGTCAGTCTGATTTGTGGTAAACTAGTACAGTTGGTATACCTTCTAAGAATCCTTCACTGCAGGTGTAATCGGCTATGGTGAAGGCAACCAAGTATGTGGGCATTGGAGGACTCACACCATATTCCGTGGTTGTCAGACCCGTTGTACTGTAAGTCTGTTTCGACTATCAGTATGAAAAAAATGGTTTTAGCTTACCTATTAGTTGTACTGTTTACTTCTGGAGTGTTAGTCAAAGCCAGAAACTGTGAAGGATAAGTCAAAACGTATGCAAAAGTGGACTTATACCCAGGTTCGTCAAAACAAGGAAAAGCGTATCTAGCATAAGTACTTTCGAATTGGGTAGCCGCTAGATACTGCACCTCACCATCGGAATCAGTGTAGGAAGCTCTGTATAAACCATCTAAGCAATTTTTTTAAAAAAATAGTAAAATTTAGTAGTTGGATTAATGACAAACTTACATCCGCTACTAGTGGTTAAGTAGGCCTCGAAATCAAATTTCAAAACGTGTGATTCCCCTACCAACAGTTCAGTAGGAAAGTTCAAGGTGAGGATGTTGGTAGTGCTGTTAACACTGTAGCTGTCACTGGTTAAGGCATCTTCATCGTCCAGTTGAATAGTCACCAGTGTGATATTAGGAGAAGCTGCGTGTAGTTTTACTTCGGACGTATTTACAGTCACCTAATGTAATATGTTTAAAGTCATGATGGCCACTCCATGGGTTAGTCACGTGAATGACTACGTAATTGACATTTAAACGTGTGACCAATCAAAGAAAGAGAAAGCTAAACAGGCAAATCGTTTTGGGCCATTTTTTGCTTAGTTGTAGTATTTTTCAACCTTACTTTACCTGAAAAGTAATCTCCACATATCCTGTATAATTGGGGAGAACCACCTGATAAGGCTTCAGCAGGAATAACTAAATCAATATCATAATGGTTCACGATGTAATTCGGTGGTAATCTGTAAGAGTCGTCCTGAGTTAGAACCAAACCGCATAAACCCAGCAGAAAGGCTGTAAAGGCTGTTTTCATGGTTCTTATTGAAACTTTTTGAGACCAACAGCCAGCACAACTAAACCGCATATTAAATCCACTCTCTATATAAAATAATTCTATTTATCTAATCTTCAGTTTAATTGATATCTAGCTTATTTTTTGGTACCACGACTATGATTTTATTAATCTGACCCTTATAAAAAGATTCAGTAAATTAAAAGACTTCTCCCCTTTTTTTGGCAATTGATTTATTGTTAGTTGGTTGCATAACAATTTATGTGTAATGTTAGCCGCATCAGTCAGAGTGAAAAATTCCTTTATACTTTGAGCTTAATCCGAATTAATTAGTTGCGATCTGATTTATAGCCTTAAATTGATTTTATAACTTTATTGTGTCTTTATGGCTCCAGGATTATAATAATGCTTTCAGAATGGTTACAAGGAAATTGTGCATTGTTATTATCACAAATTTATTGAAAATCATACATTTTACCATTTTACATAGTGTCTCTAAGAATAAAACCACTTAACATAACTAAACAGTATAAACTGGTCATAACTACAGTGGCTCCTCCACTCGTGGTGGTCGTAGTTTCATCTGTATTTGTAGTTGTGCTTGAAGCAGAGACGTCTGTACTTGAGGTAGCTGACTCTTCTTCTTCAGTATCTTCACTGAGTCCAAAGTATCCGTACAGAGAAGATTTGTGAGTTCAATCAGTTCTTGATTGCTCCTAAAAGTACTTATAGCTGTGCTGGCCGCTGTCACAATCACGGTTGGCAAGTCCTCAGTGCTCGAAATGAAGTCTTCAAGCTGCAAATTAGAGAATTCGATATTGTCATTTTCTGTGCAATTGAGGTTAGACCTTTTCAATTTGGTCTTCCCTGGTGAACACTGATCCTAAGCCTGAGATGATGCTGTCTACGTTAGTCAATCCAGATGAGTTGTATCTGGAATGTAAATGAGTGTCGGTTTGTGTTTTGTTTAGTTTGTGATTGGTCCAATTTTTTGACCAACATACTTATCGATTATAGCCTGATAGTTCTCGATAAAGTAGTCCAGAACTAAGTCCACTCCCAATTCATTGGCACTGTAGACTGTTGAGAAGGTTGAGGTGTACAAAGATGAAGTAATCACAGTGTCATTGTCCAGAACTTTAGCTAGGAAACTGTTTGGACAGATTAACTGGTTGTTGGACTGTATAATTTGACAAACTCACGATCTCAATACAGTGGTATTAGTAGAACAGCCTAGTGCAGACCAGATGGTGGAGGAATCCGTCGACACTGACTCGTTTTGGTACTGCTCGTACAAGAACTCCCAATCGCTAACTGGATCGTCGCTGTGTCTGATAGCGTTGCAGTAAATTATGGACCTGGTATTGATGTTTGGCCTGAAAAAACTTTTATACTGATTGGTTCGGACAAAAAATTGTACACAACCTTTCGTAAGTTGATTTGTAAGTTGAGAACACCTCTTTAGCTCCTGCAATACAGGTCGGACTACCATACTTGCAGGCATAGTTGTTGATCAGAACCTGGTTAGTGGTGAAAATATGAGCTGATTCATTAACCGTAGTCAAAGGAACCGATACTGCAACTTTCTCCACTAGTTCAAGGAAGTGTGCCTAAAATTGTTGTAGTATTTGCTTAAAACACAGTACAGTTTGCAGTATAAGTTAGTTGGTTAATGCAGTATTAACCAACTAACAACAACAATTTGACTTACCGTCAGGGCGGCACCTAAAGCAGAAACACTGCCAGTTTTACTGAGTAAATTGTTGAATAACGTGATAGCCGGATACCAGACAAAGTAAGATTCCTCTTCAACTAAAAACTCAGTGTTGGTTAGCACTTGGCCTAAAGTGATGTAACCAGCTCTAGCTAGCCTGTCTGAGTCCTGGACGATTTGAGCCCTGTTTAGGACATGAATACCACTGAAGTTTTCTGCCTTCAAAGCGGTTGCCAAGTTGTTCCAGAGGGTGGTATCGTAATTGACTCGATAGAATCCTAAATTGACAATAATAAGTCTGAATAAGTATAATAGGTTGGAAAAGTAAAGAAAGTTTAATAAAATTGCACTCTCTCAGGTGACAACTTTATTATGTCTGTATAGGGCTGCAGAGGTTGTTGTGAATCTTACTCACCAGTCTCCTGGTTGTTGACCACAATCCAATTGCTGGAACTAAAGTCCTCCACTACAAAGTTATCTTCTGGGGTAATCCAACCTCTTGGTGTGGTAATTTCGTTGGTATTGTCCAAATCAGAGGTCGAGTAGCTGATTGGAATGTACCACGTGTTTCCTGAAGTGTCTGTTCCGCTGCTCAAAAATCGTTGCTAGACAAACATTTAGTAGATTTTTGAACAGAAGTTTGTTATAAAGCTGGTACCTGAGCCATGACAATGTTAGTACTATTTAAGGTCACGTTCACCACCGGATAACCGCTGGTTTCTATCCAATTTTCCATCACTTCACTTAAAGTGACGTTTGTTGGAAGGATGGAGATTTCGTTCTCGCTTACCGCTTCCAAGGCTTCCCACAGATCTGAGGGTTCTACTGGTTGGTAGGCACTAAAATTTGTTGTTTGTGTTAGGTAGTGTGTGATTGGTCAAAAAAAGCAGTAAGCAAGCAAATTGTTGCAGTAAGCAGCAAGTTGTTTTGAACTCACTTATCAGTTAGATACTTGTTGATGCCTTCTTGGAACACTTCACGTTCTAGAATATGTTCTGCCATTCTAAGAACCGCAGCACCTTTATAATACGAGTACGAATTGAATTTTGCAGAAATTTCGCTTGGAGTTGAGGCATTAGACCTCAAGGCAGGCACGTCATCGCCGGAATCAGTGGTCATGATTGAATGAATAACTCTGACCAGAAGCATTTTTTCCATTTCGAATTCAGGCTCAGTCTGCAATCCGATCAGGCCAATCACTACAGTAAAATTAAATACAGGCACCAACTCACCGCATCAGAAATGTAGTACTCGAACAGAGTGGCAAATCCCTCGTTCAGGAAAGTTTCGGACCACCATTTGCACGTCACCAGGTTACCAAACCATTGATGTGCCAGCTCGTGGGCCACTACCTCCAGAATGCCTTGCAAGTCCGAATTGGTTTGCACGGTATTGTCGAAAAGCAATCCAGACTCGCTGTATAATACCAAGCCCCAGTTCTCCATAGCTCCAGATTTTCCAGATACAGCCACCTCATCCAGCTTGGACAAACTTTGAGTGTAATTAACTCCGGTATAAGAGTTCAAACTATCAATCACTATTGGTGTTATAGCGATAGTGTAATTTCTCATGTATTCTTTGTCAGGTCTTGAACAAATGCGGTATGTGTACAGGTCCGAACCTAAACAAGTTTGTTGGTTTAGTTAGGATTAAGTGTAATGGTGTCTGGTCATACCTTCTAAGGGTGCCTCACTGCATGTATATTTGGCTATGGTAAAGGCCACCAAGTATGTGGGCATCGGAGGACTCACTCCAAATTGCGTGGTCGTCAAACCAGTTGTGCTTCAGATACACAAATTAGACTTATATTCTATTTAAGTCAAGTTAACTTACCTATCCTCGGTGCTGTTAACTTCAGGTGTGTTGGCCAAAGCCAGAAATTCCGAAGGATAAGTCAAATTGTAAGCAAATGTGGACTTGTATCCAGGCTCGTCAAAACAAGGGAAAGCATATCTGGCATAAGTACTTTCAAATTGTGTAGCCAGCAAATATTGGACGACATCATCAGAATCGGTGTACGAAGCTCTGTACAGACCATCTGAAAATTAGCAAAAAAATAAAGAATATTGCAAAAAAAAGCATAAATGACAAACTTACTTCCACTGCTGGTGTATAAAGTGCCTTCGAAATCAATTTGCAATACATACGTTTCTCCTACAATCAGCTGGCTAGCGAATTCCAAGTTAAAATGTTGGTAGTACTGTTAACGCTGTAACTGTCGCTGTCCAGTGGGTCACTATCATTCAACTGAACAGTCACTAAAGTAATATAATCATAAGCTGCGTGTAACTTCACTTCTGAAGTGTTAACTGTAACCTAAAATTTGAGAGAAGTAGAAGGAATTTTTGCAAAAATCCAGTCTACTTTTAATGGTGTGTAAATCGTTTATGGTTTGTGATTTGGTAAAAAAAAGCAGCAAGCTGAAAGCTGCTTTTTTGACCAATCACAACCTACGAACAATGCTGGGAATTAGTGTTAACTTACCTGAAAAGTAATTTCCACATATCCTGTATAATTAGTAGAACTACCTGATAATGCTTCAGTTGGAATAACTAAATCAATATCGTAATGATCAACGTTATAATTTGGTGGTAATCTATAAGGGTCGTCTTGAGCTGACACTGTACAGAACAAGCCCAATATAAGGGTCAAAATTGTAGTTTGCATGATTCCTGATTGGGAAAAACTAGTTAAGAAGGGATTTTTAGGTAAAAAATTGTTGAATTTACCCCTTAATCAGCCAGCACTACTAAACATCCAATGAATAATCGATCATTTTTATACAGCAATTGGCAATCTAATCTTTGGAATTAAACATTTAAGAAGATGTAAGCTATGTCAGAACGGTGGTTCTCATTAATCTGCCTATATAAAACGGAATAATCTCCCAATATTACATGATTTTGTTCATTTGAATTAGTTTTTTGCAAGTTTCATTGTTAATTGGGTGGGCTGGGTTTTGTGAGTTTCAAAAAATCTAAAAATGCTCTCTTTAAGTCCTAGTGTTTTCACATATTCAGACTAATCCAAAATAATCTCCTAACGATTGATTTGTCAACTTTATTGTGGGGTATTTGTCAGAGATTTATAATTATTACTAAACGTTTCTAGAACTTAATTACTTAATATAAAATTACTCAAAGCAATTACAATCAAATAAATAATCCTCTGGAGGTTACAATAACAAAATTACTGCTTGAGGTGTCTATGGTTTCTTCTGTGGTTGTGGTTGTGGCCTGGCTTGTAGTAACGCTCGAAGTCGATGTGGTGGTCGTGGTTGTAGTTGTGGTTGTGGTTGTGGTTGTCGTTGTGGTTACTGTGGTTACGTCATCGTCACTAAGCCCGAAATAACTGTACAGGGAAGTTTTGTGGGTCTCAATCAGCTCTTGATTACTTCTGAAAGTGCTTATAGCTGTTGTGGCAGCTGTAACGATTGCGCTGGGCAAGTCCTCGGTGGTGTTAACAAAGTTTTGCAGCTGTAAATCATTATTTAAAACTTTTCCGGTTTGAAGTAAAATCTATGTCACTTACTTTGACTATTTGATCTTCTCTCGTAAACACTGAACCTAAGCTTGAAATGATGCTGTTTACGTTAGTCAGTCCGGATGAGTTGTATCTGTAGCATTGTATAGTGTTATAAACTGTTGTAAGGAGAGCTATTAACTTACTTGTCGATGATCGCTTGGTAGTTCTCGATGAAAAAGTCCAGGACAAAGTCTACGCCCACTTCGTTAGCGTTGTAGATTGTCGAAAAAGTTGATGCGTACAAGGATGAAGTGATCACAGTGTCGTTGTCCAAAACTTTGGACAGGAAACTATAGAAATAATTGGTTTTAAAGTCAAATATTAGTTTTGCAAATGTTGCTAATAAAAGTAAGTGGCTAAGATTTTCAAAATAATATAGGGAAGGTATAGGAAGGACACTTTTTGAGACACTTTGTATACATATAAGTTTATGGATAGCTAATAAAATGGGGTTTCCAAAAATATTGCAATATTGGTTTGTGAGTGGGACTAGAGGGTTTTAAAGTTGACACATTTCATTGGTATGAATGTGTTTTTCTGGACATATTAATGCAAACCTCATCAGTTGCACCAGCACTTGCTAGACTAGTTAATAGCTCTATTAGGCTATTTACTTGCCCACTAAACCACTATTACAATTCATGTTGGAAAACGATCATTTTAAAAGGAAATATAATTAGACTTGTGTTTGTTTTGGCACTTTCAGAGCAAAGTTGCTTTTACTGAAAAAAGGGATACTAAAATTGGCTTATCTTTACTATTCTAGCCTGATTGTAGCAAGCATCACTATGATCAAAAAACAGACTTACGATTTTAATACAGTGGTATTGGTAGAACAACCTAATGCAGACCAGATTGTGGATGAATCTGTTGATACAGACTCGTTTTGGTACTGCTCATACAAGAACTCCCAATCACTGACTGGGTCATCGCTGTGTCGGATAGCATTGCAGTAAATTATGGACCTCGTATTGATGTTTGGCCTGAAAAAACCTTAATACTGATTTGCTCGAACAAAAAATTGTATACAACCTTTCGTAAGTTGATTTGTAAGTTGAAAACACCTCTTTAGCTCCTGCGATACAAGTTGGACTACCATACTTGCAGGCATAGTTGTTGATCAAAATTTGGTTAATGGTGAAAACGTGAGCTGTTTCATTGACAGTAGTCAAAGGAACCGATACTGCAACTTTCTCCACTAGTTCCAGGAAGTGTGCCTGAAATTGCCATTTATTTTATTTTTACGTGAATTGCAATATTGTGATTTACGCAAATGCTGCACATTAGACAACTAACTACAACAGTTTGACTTACGGTCAAGGCGGCACCCAAGCAGAAACACTGCCAGTTTTACTAAGTAAATTGTTGAAGAAAGTGATAGCCGGATACCAGACAAAGTAAGATTCCTCTTCAACTAAAAACTCAGTGTTGGTTAGCACTTGGCCTATAGTGATGTAACCAGCTCTAGCTAGTCTGTCTGAGTCCTGAACAATTTGAGCCCTATTTAGGACATGAATACCACTGAAGTTGTCTGCCTTCAAAGCTGTTGCCAAGTTGTTCCAAAGGGTTGTGTCGTAGTTTACTCGATAAAACCCTGGAAAAGACACTTTAATCGTTAAGTCATCTAATAAGAGTTATTTGAAGTTTAGTAGGTTTTCTGGCTAGTTGGTAGTGACATCTTTTAACTGCGAAAATATGTAAAAAACATCAACGAAAACCACTCACCAGTTTCCTGGTTGTTTACCACAATCCAATTACTAGAATACCCCGTTAGAACAAAGTCATCATCTGGAGTGATCCAGCCTCTCGGAGTAGTAATTTCGTTGTTATTGTCCAGGTCAGCGGTCGAGTAGGTAATCGGAATGTACCACGTGTTTCCTGAACTATCCGTTCCGCTGCTCAAAAACCGTTGCTACAACGAGATGTTAAGAATTTCTTTTATACTCAGCAAGTAATATATTCACTTGAGTCATGGTAATGGTAGTACCATTTAATGTTACATTAACCACCGGATACCCGCTAGTTTCGATCCAATTATACATAACTTCACTTAAATTGGTGTTGATTGGTAGTATTGAGATTTGATTTCCGCTTACTGCTTCCAATGCTTCCCATAAGTCTTCCGGCTCTGCCGATTGGTAAGAACTGGAGATTGGGTCATTAACAAACTGACTGCATTAATACAACCAGTACTCACTTATCAGTCAAGTACTTGTTGATCCCTTCTTTAAAAACGTCTCGGCCTAAAATATGTTCTGCCATTCTCAGTACTGCAGCACCTTATAATAAGAGTAAGAACTAAACTTTGCAGAAATCTCGCTCGTGGTTGAGGCGTTAGACCTCAAAGCAGGAACGCTCGAACCAGAATCGGTTGTCATAATTGAATGAATAATTCTAACCAAAAGCATTTTTTCCATTTGGAATTCAGGTTGGGCCTGAAACTTCCCAGTTTACTGAGGAGTGAAACGATTATTTCTGAACTCACAGCATCAGCGATGTAGTACTCAAATAAAGTGGCAAAACCCTCGTTGAGGAAGATCTCCGACCACCATTTGCACGTCACCAGATTACCGAACCATTGATGGGCCAGTTCGTGCGCAATTACAGCCAGTATGCTTTGTAGATTAGTGTTGGTCTGTACAGTGTTGTCGAAGAGCAAGCCCGATTCACTGTAGAGCACCAAACCCCAGTTTCCATGGCTCCGGACTTTCCAGATACAGCCACCTGATCCAGTTTGCTCAAACTTTGAGTGTAATTGATCCCGGTGTAGGAATTCAAATTATCAATGACCAAAGGTGTTACCATCAAAGTGTAATTTCTCATGTATTCCTTGTCTGGTCTTGAACAGACTCGGTGAACGTACACATCAGAACCTTTAATGACAAAATTGTTCTTTTAATCATCTGGAAAAAACTGGAAAATGGTTTACCTTCTAAGGCTCCTTCGGAACAGGTGTATTTTGCTATAGTGAAGGCCACAAGGTATACAGGCATTCGAGGAGTCACATCAAACTGGGTTGTGGTTAAGTTTGTTGTTCTGACAAAAAATGTGCACTCAGAACTTACGAAGTAAAAATTCAACAATCAACTCACTCATCTGTAGTGCTGTTCAGTTCGGGTGTGTTCGTTAAAGCCAAAAATTCCGAAGGATAAGTCAAATTGTAAGCAAATGTGGACTTGTATCCAGGCTCATCAAAACAAGGAAAAGCATATCTAGCGGAAGTACTTTCGAATTGAGTGGCTAGCAAGTATTGCACTACCCCATCAGAATCTGTATAGGAAGCTCTGTACATCCCACCTTAGGATTTTGGAAAATTACTAACAAAATCCAACCAAGTTGTGCAACAAAACTAACTTGAACCGGTGAGCAATCTGCCCGCAAAATCAAATTTCAAAACGTGAGACTCCCCAGCTATGAGTTCGCTAGAAAAATTTAATGTCAGGATGTTGGTAGTACTGTTAACGCTGTAATTGTCCAAAGGATCATCGTCGTCCAGCTGAATCGTTAATAACGTAAGGTAGTTGGCAGATGCGTGTAGTTTCACCTCTGTAGTGTTAACTGTTACCTTTGTAATAACATTATTATCAAAAAAATGTTATTTTAACGTTAAACTTACTTCAAAAGTAATCTCCACATATCCAGTATAGTTAGTAGAACCACCTGAAAGCGCTTCAGTAGGTATAACCAAATCAATATCGTAATGATCCACTATGTAGTTTGGTGGTAACCTGTAAGGATCGTCCTGACCGAAGACATTACAGGACAACCCCAGTATAAGTGCAATTAAAATTACCATGGTTCTTGCTTTAAAATATAAAATAATTATTGGAATAGGTGCAGAATAATCGAAACTTACCGATTCTGCATAGAAACTAAATTAAAAAATTATGTAAAAGGTTTTTATAGAATTATTAAACTTCGTTATCTTTAATCTTTGAAATCCTGAAATAGGGGGGTCTCAGAGAAATTGGTCCATAACAATATTATTACTACTTGCGGTAATCCACATTTACAGAACTAATCAATGTGTTTTATTAAAATATTTATCACAAAATTTGTAATTAACAATATCAGAAATTGTAGTTTTATTTTGATAAATTGAAAGACGTGGCAACACTGCTTCTAAAGCGATCACGTGACCAACAGTTCTTTCACCGTTACAGAAAATGGCTTATTTAATAATTGTTGCAGTTGTCTTAACAAACATTCAGTTTTTAATTTAATCCTCATAAATTGCTGAACGAATTGTTATGTTACGTTAACTTTATTCATTTGCAACGTTGCCTGATTTCTGACTACGGTTTGTGCTAATTAAAATCCTGAGTTCAATAATTGAACGTCATAATTTTTTTATAGCTTGACAATTATTAATAACACTACAATTTAAGTTTATGATGAATATTCAGGTTCAATTTATGATTGCTAGTATTGGCAATAAATGAGACATAAATAACAGTTTTAATCCTCAATAAATAATTGTGATTTGTATCGATTACCAGCGGTTCGAGTGAAAATTTATAACAATAGTAATCTCATGGTAATCTCACTGTCTTGTTATTGTGTAATAATTAATTCAGAAACTAAGTTTAAGAAATCTTTATTATTTTAGAACTTCACTTAGTTATGTACATTTCAGCTTAATGGTAACAAAAAATGTTTAAGTCTAATTCACAAAAATCAGTCACGTGACTATTTCCAGTTGATGTCATATTAAAAGTGTATTTATCATTGACATTTAAAAGTATGGAGGATACTAAAACAGGCAAAGTTTTTTTGCCTGTACTAGCTCCAACTTCCCACGATTGTCGATATAATTATTGCTGATCCATACTTTTCATATATCAATGGTATACAGGGTGGTCCAGTTTTAAATGTCAATAATTCACCATTCGATAGCCCATCAAAAAATAAGTTCACATACATTATGTCATTTTCCTGAAAAATGCTTCCCAAGGAAAATACAGTCCATAAATGTTCAGTTTAAAAAATCAGTTTCTTGTCATAACTGTCAGACTGCTGGAGCAATATTTTAATCAAATTTGGAACAAATATATGTGCAATTAATACTCATTATGTGATGTTAATGACGTTTGTCGAAACTGTCCAGTGATGTAAATACAGAAAGATGGTTTCCATTTTTCTGATTTGAAACTTCGTTTACGAGATAATTGAGTTATTACGTTCAAAACAAACCCAACCCCAGTTTTCTTGAAAACAGTGAAGATTCACTTAAGAAGCTTAAAAAACGTCTTTGTAGATAGTTTTCATAGTTTTCAGACGAATTGAAAGACTTTAGTTTTGAAAATTGACTTAGAAACCAGTAAATTTACTTTGAAACGGTGAAAATTGACTTGAGAGGCTTAAAAATTGTCTTTGTAACCAGTTTTCACAATTTCAGACAAATTGAAAGACTTTAGCCTTGACAATTGACTTGGAAACTGTGAAAGTTGATTGTAGAGGCTTAAAAACTGTCTTTGTAGTCAGTCGTTATAGTTTTCAGATAAGTTGAAACACTTTAGAAGTGAAAATTGACTTGTAGCCATGAAAAACTACTTATCTAGAACTTTTGACTACAAATTCACACATTTCAACCTTGAAAATTGACTTGGACACCAAAAAGTGACTCTGTACCAATGAAAAGTGAGTGTTTTCTTACTTTGCTTTTTATTTTCTTAGAATTCTGGACTACTTTAGGGCTTTAAAACTGCTTTCAGCTTGGAAAATCAAGTACCTATTAGGGTTATCTTCACCAAGTTTTTGACATAGCAGACTTAAAAAATTATTTTAACATTTTCCATAGGCTTAAACATGCCATTTCACACTTTGTCAGTATTAAATTGACTTCTAGATGCTTCACTGTGATTTAAGACTGAAAAACCGAATTTTAAACTATTTTTTATAGTAAAAGTTATGTTTCAGACTCTTCATTGATGAAAATAAACAATTTTGGCATTAAATGCTACGATATTAGTCCAAAATGTTTAATTAAATAAAAAAAAGTTTGAATTGAATAATTAGTTTTACACTACCTATAGTCAAAAAAATTGAACGCCATTAAACATTAGTCCAAAAATCCTGTTTTTTGACTATTGACTAATATTCAGTGTCAAAAATTAACTCGTATACCTCACAGATGACCAGATTTGAATACTTTTGAACTATTTTAAAGTAAAAAACACAATAACCCAATTAGACATTTTTGTCAATTTTGAATAACATCACAGACAAAAGCTAATATATAATTTTGGAGGTTTGTGTCTTCCTTAGGAAGCGATCTTCAGGAAAATGACATAATGCATGTCAACTTATTTTTTGATGGGCGATCGATTGGTGAATTATTGACATTTAAAACTGGACCACCCTGTATACATATACAAACAACTTAAATCAAGTATAAATCACTGAAATAACTCCGAGTAGTGTCACTGGACCTAAAAGGTAAATTGCACTCCCGGAGCTATCAGTAGTTGTGGTTGCATCCGTGGTAGTGGTGGTGTCGTCGTCCTCAATTCCAAAATGTTCATTAAGGCTACTGCTATAAGTGCTAACCCAGTCCAGGTTACTGCGGGCTGTCGATATGGCTGAACTTGCCGCTTCTAGTACAGTTTGGTCCACGATGGTACTGTTGAAGTTGATCAGCTGAAAATTGCTGTTGTTACTTCCGAACATACTGATTTGGTATTGTGGAATACCTTAGTAAGTTGCTCCGAAGTGGTCAGTTTGGCTGCGATTCCTTTCAAAATTGTCCCCACCGAGTTCATGCTAGTGTACCTGGTTACACAGAAAAATAATCAAAGTTAAAAAAAAAATCTTTTTCTAAATCACCTCGTTGAAATAGCGTCGTAATTGTCAATAAAAAAGTCAAGTGCTACATCTACTCCGGTACTGCTTCCAGAGTACACCGCCGAAAACACTGCCGCATAGTCTTGTGACCTCACGCCACTGTCATCTGTTAAAGTTTTGTTCAAGTACCTGCAAAGAAATCACAATTTGACAGTTTTCACGTGACTGGACTAAGTGAAAAACGTACTGATCCAACACAGTTTTGTTGCTAGGACAACCTAAAGCAGACAGTATGGTAACTTGTTCGGTTGACAAAGTGGTATTCTCAAAAGCGCTCCATAAAAAGTCCCAATCGGACGCCAGGTCCGAACTGTATTTCAAACCGTAGCAATATACGATGGTCCTTAAATTTTTATCAGGCCTGCAAACTTTCACTGTTAAACATCACAAAAAAATAAAATTGGGTTGGTATACCTGGTTGATGTGTTCTTATACTCGGCAAACAGTTGCACAGATGCGTTGGTGCAGGTGGTACTATTAAGTTTGCAAGCCCAAGTTTGGGCTAGTACTTGATTTAAGGTGTAAATATGATCAGTGGCGTTGGTGGAGTTGATTGGTACTGACGCTAGTACTGTACTCGTCAAGTTCAATAACAACTCGCCTATAGCCGTACCCAATTCAGTGTCGATACCGATACGAGCCAGTAAATAGTCAAACCCACTGAAAGCGGGGTACCAAACGTGATACGAAGTTTCATTGGACAGAAATTCGATTAAACTAAACAGCCTATGATAGGTTATGTAACCTCCTCTAGCTAGGGTAAAGGCGTCGTTGACTAGTTGAGCTCTGTTGACGTCCGGAATAGAGGAAAAGTTTGATTGTTGCAAAGCGGCTTCAATGTTTTCCCATAATGATTCGTCGTAGTTTACGCGGTAGTAACCTAAAAATAACGATTAATTTTGTGTTGATTTTATTTATTAGAAGTTTTTATTTGTTTCAGTGATATCAGAACAACGCAGGAACAGGGAATAGCAACGACTCCAAAGAATTATGTACAGCTATTAGTCAGAAGTCAACCAATGAAAACCGACATATGAACAGGTGAAGTAATTTGACAGTTGGTTAAACGTTAATCTACAGTTCAGTTAAATTCCGTGACAGTAGAGATTAGGACAATTAGGTGACGGTTGGTTTACACAGTTTAATTTTGAGGATTTAAATTGGGCAAAAATGTTATGGTCACGTGACTTGTCGCCATTTTGCGAGTTTTTCAAAGAAATTTAAAAGCAGTGATTTGCTGCCATTTTAAGGAGTGTTTATACAGGGTGGTCCAGTTTTAAATGTCAATAATCCACTATCCGATAGTACCATAAAAAAATAAGTTGACATACACTATATCATTTTGCTGCAAAATGCTTCCTAAGGAAGATACAGTCCTCCAAAATTTAGTTTAAAAAATCGCGTTTTTGCTGTAACTGTCAGACCGTTGAAGCAATTTTTATCAAATTTTGAACAAGTACTTAAGAAATGAATGCTCATTATGTGATTTGAATGACGTTTCGTCAAACTTGTTAAGTGGCGTAGATACAGAGAGATTAATTTTCTCACTCTATTTTCTACAATGACTGGATATTTCACAAAAAATTTCACCAAAAACAGTTTTTTAGAAAGAGAGATGATGTATCTGCTGTAAAATTTTGATTCAAAATTCCGACGATTTTTTTTACGATATAACCGAGTTATTGCGTTTTCAGACCCAAGAAGAGAGGGATATCCGGGCAACAAAAAATTGTAAAATTTCATTTTATAAAAATAAATCAGCAAGAAGTGGATTCTCCTTCAAAAAATAAGTTGACCTGTTTTTTGACCTTTTGGTACAAGGACTTGAAACTGATGCTCATTACTGGGTGTTAAAGCCATCTACAAAAAACCCTTCATTATATTCATTTATCATCCCTTTGAACAAAGTCCAGAGGTAAAAAAATTAATGTAGCTCAAAATAAGTGAACGAATTCTCTTGTATCTCCACACGGACAGCTTAGACCAAAGTTACTTTCGTCCAGTAATGAGTATCAGCTTTATAAGTACTTGAACCAAAGTTGATATAAATTGCTTCTACGGTTTCAAAATTATGACAAACAAACACGATTTTTGAAGCTGAACTTTGAAAAACTGTATCTTCCTGGTAACGAGTTCTTTTAAAAAATTACAAGATGCGTATTTGCTTATTTTTTGAACGACGAACCACTCACAGTTCATTGATCATAAAATAAACTATCCAATTTTTTCCAGCCCAGATATCAGTTTTTTTTTTAGGTTTTAAAACGTAATACCGCAATTATCTCGTAGACGAATTTTCAAATTAGAATGTAATGCCTGCTTTATACCTCTCAATTAACAATTAAACTAAACTTTCATTTAAACTAAAATTAATTTATCAAAGCTGAAAGTGAACTTACAAGCGAGCCCATTTATACTTTCAATTTACACTAAACTAAAATTAATTTTAAATTAAAGTTAAACCAACTTTATTAAAGTTCGGCTTAATTCGTTTAAATTCGTTGACTTTCGGAACTATCACTGTCATACTTGTCATCACTCATGATGTAAATTGCTGTCTTCTATTGCGATACGTAGTCTATTAGACTTGAATCGTCTATTTCCATAATTGAATTTTTTACCGAAAAAGTGGTTTAAGAACAAATTTTTTAAATTATTTTAATAAAAATTTTCTTTATCCACAAAACACGCGTAATGACGATGACAATAGAAACGTCAACGTGAAACATCAACGTCGAACGTCCAGTAAGTCAAAACAGTCATTTATTTTTCTAATTATTAATTTGTAGTATAAACCTAAACAAGATTTCTTAGTTTAAATATTAATTTTAGTGGAAATTTAAATTTAATTTAATTCTTAAATGGGAGGTATAAAGCAGGCATTACAAGAATTACTTCATTTTCCAAATTGAAATTTAAAAATTAATGTCATTTTCGAAAAATGTCCAGTGACAGTAGAAAATAAGGCGGGAAATCAAAATCATTTCCTTGTATCTACGCAACTGACTAATTTCGATAAACGTCATTAACATCACATAATGAGTATTAATTTCAATAGTGCTTGTTCCAAATTTGATTAAAATTGCTCCAACGGTCTGACAGTTATGACCAAAAAACTTTTTTAAACTGAAATTTGGGAGACATTTTTTTTTTATGAGCTATCGAATGGTGAATTGTTGACATTGAAAACTGGACCACCCTGTATATATTGGTCAATATTTCTATTTTTTAAGATCACATGACTTTTTCCGTTTGTTTGCGGGATTTCTGAATTTTCCAAAAATTCAACATTTCAAAACCATTCCCAAACAGATGTTTGATGACGCAAATGCTGCACACGATCTGACAGACTGACACGTTGTAAGTCCAACCAAATGCTGAATATTTATGGTAAATTAATGGAATTACAACTGGTAATATTTCGTAGTAACTAGTAACGCCAACTACCTGTTTCATAATTGTTGACAATTATCCAGGACGCGTTAGAAGTCAAATTTAGTTCCAGACTACCATTGGGAGTAAGCCAAGCACTGGGCGTGGTGTTGAGGAAGGTCGAAGCATTGTCATTGGATGTGGTGTACGTAATGGGAATGTACCAGGACACATTGGTGTCTGTCGAGTTACTCAGAACGAATCTTTGCTGAAATTAATTTATTAGGAAATCTGAATAGCATTTTTTGGGAAATTTATTATACTTGAGACAAAACCAATTGGGTACCATTCAAGGTCACATTAACCAGAGGATACCCCGGAGATTCGGTCCAGCTGTACATAACGTCCAGCAGAGTGGTATTAACTGGTAGATTGGTTGCGTTTTCGCTTAATACCTCCCATAAATCGTCTGGTTCAGCACCAGAATGGTTGCTATATAGTTTAGGAACAGTGTGAAACAAACATCATTACATAATAATATCACCTACTATTTGTTGAGATAAACATTGAGTGCCTGTTTCCATACATCTTCCCCTAAGACGTGTTCCACCATTCTCAAAACGCTGCCGCCCTTATCATAGGAAATCGTACTAAAACGGGCAGAAATTTCACTTTGAGTGGTGGCGTTGGTGTGCAAAGTTTCAGTGGACGAAGTGTCGGCATCAAAGGCGTAGTGCACCGTTTTGGTCACAAACTGTTTGTCAAACTCGATTTCTGGATAGTTCTGGAAACCAACGTTATATACGCCAAACTTAACCGGATACTTTTGGTACCTCGTGCGACGCCATGTATTCAAAAAAGGTGGCAAAACCTTCGTTGAGGAAGATCTCGGACCACCATTTGCATGTTACCAAGTTACCGAACCATTGATGGGTCAGCTCGTGGGTTACCACCCCTATTATGTACTGTCTGTAGGAGTTGGAGGTTTCGTTGTCATCGTATAGTAAAGCTCGTTCCCTGTAAATGTGTTCAAGTATTTGATGTGGTCTAGAAAGGATGTTTTATACTACCTGTAGGTGATTAGTCCCCAGTTTTCCATAGCACCCGCAGAAAAATCAGGAATGGCAACTTGATCTAACTTTTCCATTTCAGAGCTGTAATTAATATTCAAGTAGCTGTTTAAGGCGTCAATAGATAAGGGAGCCACTTCCAAAGCCAGTTCTCTGGTGCTGGCAGTGTCATTTTGTGAACAAACCTGCAATTTGTATGTAACACCTGTCCCTCCTTTTTATTTTGTTTGACTTACTGAATTGTTGTAAGCTCCTTCGATAAGGCTTCCGGACGTACAAGTAAAGTTGGACACGATGAAAGCCACCAGATATGTGGACATGATTGGGGTGGTGTTGAAAACTGTAGTTACAGTAGAATTCACACTGCAAATTGCTTAAGTATAGTCAAACCTAAACTATTTCTAGGTACATACGTGGTTTGGTTTTGCACTGCCATATTTCCTAAAGCACTGTAGCCTACCGGGTAGGACAAAGAAATATTAAAGGTGGCCTTGTAACCTGGTTCATCAAAGCACGGGAAGGCCCTCCTCGCATACGTGGACTCCATTTGGGTGGTAGCCAAATAGTACGTAGTATTGGTAGTAGTGTCCTCGTAGCTGCTTTTATAAAACCCATACATGTCGCTGGTACTTAAGGAACCATCTGGGAAACGCATTGTAAAAACTATTTAAAACAAACTAAAATCACTTACTAAATTCCAAGTTCAAGATGTAAGTTTGGTTAGCGGTCAAATTACCACTTAAAGTAACCGTTAAAATTTCAGTAGTATTATCTATAGACCACTCTGTAACGTTGAAAGTTTCAGTTGAATTTGAATTCGCTAGGGTTGAAGCAGTTATGTTGATGTAGTCTGGACTGGCGTGGAGCACTACCTCGCTAGCCGCTGCTGACGTGGTGAAAGTTATATTCACTGTCCCTATGTAGTCTTTAGCTGTTTCGTTTGTGAAAACATCTTCTCCAAGTTGAAGCCATACGTCGTAGTGGCTAGGTGTGTAGATGGTTGACAATCTGTAGCTCGCCGCTATAGTGAGTGACGAAATTAGCAGAAGCAAGATGGTTCCTTTAGGGCCCATAATTCTATATAAAAAGTTTTACAACGCTGTAAAGTCTACATGTGCAGTTTCAGTGATTGGTCAAGAAAAAAAAGCTAAAGCGAATACATCTAAAACTATCATGATTTTCTACTGCCTCTAATGACTATAAAAGTGATAGTATAATTATTCAAACATAATTTCCTCTGACGCCATCCAAGATAATTTTACTTTGTACGGTAGTAAACTGGCCAAGGACAACTTAAAATATTTAAAAGTCACTTAACTGTTTTATTGAACTATGGACCAAAATTTCTAACGTAAACGCAGCCAATTTGATTACAAAACTGAGTAAATATTAATATTTTTAGGAGTTGCTGTGTTAATGAACTCATTCACAACAGCGAAGAATAACTAGGTTTACTCCAGTTTTTACCGGTAAGTTAATTAGACTACTTAAATACAGTTGGAGGGTTAAATACTAATAACTAAACTAACACTTGGCTAATCAATTTTTTTGGTTCCAGTTGGCTGGTTAATTAAATTAGGCCTATATTTACCTTATAAAGATAACTTACACGCCCGAACGGTTTACAACACAAAATTAATATGGAAAAAAAAACCTTCTAGGTTTATCAGATCGACTTTTTGATACCTGATTTGTAAGGACTACTAATCCTTTTCACCTAATTTTAAAAGGAATTAGCTGGATTAGTTTAGTGATTAACTAAGTGACTTTAACGAACACAAAATGATGGTTCTTTACAAGGTTTCTTGATGCATTCCTGAATATAATCGCACTGAAAGTACGCTAACACTAATAACGTATGCAAATAGTGTAAACTTAAAGTAGTTTGTGTTGTAAATAATGTGCAATAGAGAGAATGTTAGAAAGAGAAAATTTGAGTTATTTTCTTTGATGAGCAATTTGTTTTCAATTTTGTCAAAAATTTAAAAGTAATCGGGGTTAATTTTGTCATTTTAAATACCTATAATAAATCATATATGATCTGTTGAGAGTAATAAGGGTCGAGTGTTTTATGTTTTGTCAGTGATTGATTGGTTACATTAAGTTAATCCTCAACACTAAAACAAACCGTAAAACTGATATTTTTTTGGATGAGATTGAATTTGGAAAAAAAAAATGGACCACACATTTATACTCTTTGGGCTGTACTTTTGTACTTAATTCACTTACTGAGTGAAATAACAAGTATTCATGAATTGTAAACATACTCACAATTATTTTACCACTCACAGTATCGTAAACAACTAGGTTGACCTGAAATCGGCATCTGCTCTCTTATAGTATCATATTTTTTTGCTTTTTATCTAATCTTGCTTTAACAGCACTGATTTTAACATTAGTATTATATCCCTGTCATAAATTTGCTTTCGAGATTAGGCTATATTCTCGCTAATTTTACAGCCCTTTTATAAATAATTGCCTTGTGACTGTGTCGGTTTAGTCATACATTTCAGGGTGGATTGTTTCCATATAATAATTTTTTTCTTGACAAATGGTGAAGGTTTTCCTAATTAGCTTATTAAGACGTAGTCTGTATTAAAGGAAATTTAGCGTGGAACTGAAAAAACAAACCGCTTACCTATTATAATCAGCAATTAAATATAATTTTTTTCAAAACTTAACATTAAAGGATTGTAAAATCACAATTCTCTTAAGGCTACAAAGAAAGAGACGGCCAAAAGTCCTATAGAAAGTACGGATGTGGGTGGTACACCATCAGTAGTAGTGGGTGGATCGGTGGTTGTTGGTGCGGGCGTCGTAGAGGTTGTGGTTGTGGTTGTAGGGGTGGTGGTTGTGGTTGTTGTCGTTGTGGTTGTGGTTGTTGTCGTTGTGGTTGTGGTCGTAGTGGTTGTATCCGGTTCGTTGGGATCAATGTCGAAAATGTCGTGGAGTTCATCTATGTGCTCACTAATCCAGGCAATGTTAGTTTCGGCGGTCACCAGGGCGGCGGTGGCAGCGCTGTGGAAGTCGTCCGCCAACTCTCCAGTTTCCAAGAATTCTCTCAACTAAAATCATATTAAATTATCCAACTAGTTTGTTGCAAGCAGAAGTAAACTCACCGATTCCACATGTTCATCAGTGGTGAATCGTTGTACTAAACCGTTGATCATGTTGGTGAGGGCGTTCAAACTTTGGTATCTACAAAGATTCGTCAATTTTTACTTCCGAGGGAAAAAAATGTTTAAAAGTTACCTGTCGTTGATAACGTTGTGGTTTTCTTGCAAAAACTTGAAAGCTACATCGATTCCTACTGTGCTACCGGTGTAAACCGCAGTGAATACAGAAAGGGCGTCTTGGGGTCTGATTCCGGATGATTCATTCAACGATTGGTGCAAATAACTGGAAACAAAAGCTTTCTTCTTTAACAGTCATATATAACTTGCTTTTAAATTTAATTTAGATTCAGAAAATGTAATTGGCTGTGTTTAATTTAAGGGTCCAGATATTGTAGAAACTCAATTTAAAAGTCCAAGTCCATGTGTGCAACATTTGCGTGAATCGCAGCACTGTTGGTAGACTTTCTTTGACCAATCACCAACTACCGCTGTGCTTAAATTTACGCAAATGCCACATTAGTGGACTTCCCATCAAACGTAAATAACAACAAATGGTTACCATATAACATTAGTTATAACAAACATTTTCATTTCTCCACTATTTTAAATATTTTTAGTTTTTCTTCAAAAAGTCAATACCTGTGTTTAATAATGGTAACGTTTTTACAGATCAGCTGAGCAGTTTTGGAAGCATGTAAGAATTGTTTGACTCTTTTAACGATCAAACTAAGTGTTTAAGTTTAGATCCCAAAATAATAATTCGTCATTAACAATCACCTTATCGAAATAATTAAACCATCAAATTAGCAGAAAGCGACCGAAAAACGTTCATAATCGTTTTGCTAGAAAACAAAGTTAATCACTAAAACCGATCATATTCTCGTTACAACTTTATCTATATTGTTATTATCCTCCTATAAAATTAAGATCTTTATACTTACTTCCAGAGAATCTCTTCATTTTGAATGCATCCCAAAGATGAAAGAATTCTCACTCTTTCGCTAGCAATTTCCGTTGTTCCGTAGGAATCCCACAAGTAATGCCAATCTTCGGTACTGTTACCGTAACGGAGGGCATTACAGTACACAATCGTACGTAAATTTTGGGTCGGTCTGTTACATACAAATTAGCTGTGATAAATAATGTTACGAGCGTATATAAAATGGGTCCTGACCTGATTCCCGAAATTCTGAACTCTCCGAAACGTTCCCGGGCAAAATTGACGCAATTAGTGAGCCCTAATCTGCAAGCCAAAGTCAGAATGTCTACCTGTTTTAAGGTGTAGGCGTGATCGGGCCTGTTCAAACTAGTCCAAGGCACGCTGGCGTAGATGTTTGCTAAAAGGTCTAGAATGTGGCTCTAAAACAACGTTAATATAGTTTTGAGAATATTTTATACAGTTAGTGAACTCACCCCAATAGCTCTTCCTAAACGGGTACCTTCGCCCACTCTGGTCAGCAAGAAATTGAAACCGCTTATAGCAGGGAACCAAGCGTGGTGGGACACGTCGTTCTTCAAAAAGTCCACAATCCCGAATACCCTAGTGTAATTGATTCGATTGGCTCTGGCCAAGTGGAAAGCGTCGTCTACTATTGCGGCTCTGTTTACCTCGGGGATACCAGAAAAGTTGGTTGCCTCTAAAGCGCCGATCAGACGATCGTAGGCGTTGTTATAGTTTACTCTGTAGAATCCTGTCAATTTGAATTCAAAAAACATCTAATAATCACGTGGAAGTGTTGATATTCACCTGTCACTTGATTATTCAGTACTACCCAGCTGGCTATTTGATTGTTAACTACCAAAGGAATTTCGACGAAACCTATAGGTAGTAACCAGTCTTTAGTCGTGGTATTCTCGAAATCAGGTTGGAAACTTGTAGTATAAGTGATGGGCACATACCATCTAGATTGAGTGTCATTACCATTCAACAAGAATCTTCCCTATAACATTTATGATGTAAACGGTTGGTTGGGGACTTAAAATGCGCTTACCTCTTGTCTGACAACCACCGAGTAGATTACCCAGGTGACCTCCAAAATAGGGTATCCAGGGTCCTCGACCCAGTTGCGCATCACTGTGCTCAAATTCGTGTCCAGTGGTAGTCGGGATCGGTCTTCCAATTGCCAGTCCAGTATGTTCCACAAGTCATCGGGTAAGGTGTTTTGGTAGGCACTGAAAGAGAGAAAGTGGTAATCCGGTAAACGTCAAGAGTTTGGTTACTTACTAAGTGGCGAGGTAGGTTTCAAGACCGGCGAAGAAGGTTTCACGTCCCAAGAAATGTTCCACCATACGGAAAACGCTACCTCCTAAAATTAGAAGTTTTAGAACAAAAAGAATATTCCACTGGAAGTGCACATGCCTTTGAAGTAGGAAACTCTACCAAACCTGGCCAATACTTGCCCATCACTATTCGCTGGATATTGAAGGGGTTGGGCCGTATCCACTGAATCGGTTTCCAGCATAGGCAAAACCACCCTAACTACGTATTGTTTGTCCAATTCCCAATCTGGGTAAACCTGTAAGGAACAACAATTTAAAAAAATAAATAAAATACCCCAAAGGAAACAGCAACCAACCTCATGAGTGGCAAAGTACTGAAAGTAGTTGGCAAAACCTTCATTCAAAAAAGTCTCCGCCCACCATTCCATAGTCACTAAGTTACCAAACCATTGATGGGCATATTCGTGGGACACAATAGTAGCTACATTCTGTTGGTCTTCGTTGGTGGATTCTACGTCATCCCACAACAAGAACTGTTCTCTGTAAGTGACCAATCCCCAGTTTTCCATGGCACCAGCTGCAAAATCAGGAATAGCCACCTGGTCCATTTTGGGAAAACCAAGAGAACCGTACCTAAAACAGTAATTTTCAAAAAAAAAAAACCTAATTTTATTATGGAGTAGTTTACGTCAAGTTAGGGAATAAGTTCTTAAATACTCTCATGATGGAAACCCCTACGTCCAAGCCGAGATCTCTTTGATCTACAGTTGCAGACCTGGAGCAAACTTGATAAGGCACGGCGTTGAGTTCGATGTTTTCACCTTGAGAACAGGTAAAGTCAGAGACAATAAAGGCCACCAAGTATGTGGACATTATCCCAGTAGGGGCAAAGTAACTTGTAACTAGGTTCCTGTAAGAAAAAAACTTTTTAGGAAAATGATCAACAGTATATAAAAAAAAAAACTTGCGGATCATCATAGATTATATCGGAGGTGTCGTGTTCTTCACCAGGCATATTAGACAAGGCATTTAAACCAATAGGATAGGTCAAGTAAACCTCGAAGGTAGCCTTAAACGCGGGCTCATCAAATGAAGGAAAAACTCTTCTAGCAAAGGTGGGTTGGAATTGAGTGGTGGCCAAGTACTTGACAACACCATTTTCATCCGTGTAACTGCTCTTGTAGAACCCGTACATGTCTGCAGTACTTAGCCTGAAACCAGAAACTTTTAGAAATGCGTCTCGTAATGCCTCAGTCACCTACTTGCTGGTATAAGTGATAAACAGCTGAGCACTGGACTGTGACACCGTTCCTGAGTCCAAACCCAAAGTGACGATGTCAGTACTTTCATCCACAGTAATGTTGGTGATTTCATCACTGTTATAGAACACCGAGGTGATGTCGATGTAGTCAGCAGAGGCTTGAAGTTGGATTTCGTCTATGCCGGGTTCAGTGGCGTAGAGGGTGATCACCACGTAGCCTTCGTATTGGTCAGAGCTGGCAGTGAAAGTGGATTCGGAGAGGTTCAAGTGAACAATGTAGGAAATGGGTTGGACGGTGGTTGGTAATCTGTAGGCGTTTGTTTTTATTGTGAGCAGCGCCAAAAGGGCTACCAGTGGCAGTATTAAGACCTAAAATATAATCAATTTTAAGTAAAAAAAAACACTATTTAAGCCTTATTAGGGGCAAATTAATTAATAAACACTTAAAGCACACTTTACTATTTATCAATGTTTGAAAATCCTACATTAAGCGGATAAAGTAATAAATTATCAAAATTTTATTTTAACGATTATCTGTCAGTTTAATTTTATTGATTTATTGATTTAATTCGTTAGTTTTAGGTATATTATCGATACTTAAGTTGATATAAAATAAGTTCTGGACATCATTCGTAAGACAAAAAATATTAAAAATATCAGGAATCTTTTTAAAAATTTAGTCAAAAGCAGGCTTTATACAGGTATAGAAATTTATATAGGAGTCCTACGATAAGGAAGACAAAAATGTGGTAAATGACACGTGTGTCAAAACATAGGACAAAGTGTCCAATGTCATTGTCAACAGTTAGTCAAGTAACCGATCCTAAAAATCAAATTTTTTACTAATCACAAACTACGAACATAGCAGACTTATGGTTACTTAACTTTGACCCATCCTGTATAATAAATAACATTTAAAGAAGATTTTTTTAATCCATTTTTGGGCGCGTGTCCTTAGCAACATAATAATTATCTCATAACTCTATCACCATCCAATTTAATCGATGTTGAATTATCAATGGTCGTAAATGTCCCTTAACAATTATACACGCTAATCCTTTGAAATGATCATCATTACAAAAGTGGATTATCTTTAATAGTTGATATATTATCTTAAATATTGTTTTCCGTAGACTTTCTACAGGGTGATTTTAGTTGACGAGTTTTAGTAAACTGTCAATTAGTGCCATTGTGACTTGTATATTATACCGAAGCAGTATTGCCAAATCAATAACGGAGATAGTTTCAAAAAGCAAAAAAAACTTGATGTCAACCAAACAATTGTCCTTAATAGTACCTTTTTAGTTTTAATAGAAAATTACAGTTTACTTGATTTTATTAAAAATGGTGAGATTTTTGTTAATCAATTCCACAGAGTAGATCATCAGATAGGCTCATTAGGGAGGCTGTAGGGCTTGATAACCAAAGAACAAAACCTTCATTCCAGTTTAGTCAACTGGATTCCAGAAATGATAGTTGTTGTGCAACATCTGATGACATCTGTAGGTACTCAGCTCTATAGAAACTACAAATGGCGTTCCCAAATTTGGGAACAGCCCCTTAATGCCCTGGTAAACACCGATCTGATTGGTTAAAAATGATGCGGCATTAATGGGGTTGTTCCTAGATTTGGGAACGCCATTTGTACTTTCTAACTCATAGAGTTGAGTCACCAGATGTTGAAGAACCACTACTTGATTTATTTTAAATGTTAATTTACAAGTTACCATTTCATCAAGACCTTAAGGTTCATTTATATTAAAAACTAAACTGTCAAATAGACAGAGAGTAATATAAACTAATTTTGGGTTCTCTTACCTTCATTTTGATCTTAAATTAACACCGTCACTGAGAATATTTGCGAAGGATCGGACAACTTTTATAAACTTTTTATCTTATCGAAACGAACCGAAAGACATGATACAGTGTCTGAATTACGACCCTTAAGGAGATCAATTAAGCCAGATTAAGGCGCGTAATTTTATTGTGATCCCTTTTAGATGTATTTTGCTAATTTTAAGCCGCGCTAGTGTCATCTTCGGGGGCCATAAAAGTCTAATCGGTTATGGGATTAAAACACCCTGGAGTTTGAAATTTTTGTTGTGTTTACAACCCAAATTATTGGATTTTGTAACAACTTGCAATATTTAGGTGAGTCAGCCCATTTGTTGGCTTCGAAACTGCCTCTGGTAGATATAGTAGTCCTTAAGTAATGCCAATATTTGGTCTTTACTGGCAAATATTTTTATATTAACAGAAAAAGCGGAGATTATGTTTGCGTGGATTTTATCAGTTTACTTTTGCTAAATGCAATAGTAACTCACCACAAATACCTTTAAATAATCATGTTAAGAGCTTGATTCAATTCAATTCAAACCAGACTAATTTTATAATTGCAACCACTTTGGCTTTGAAAATATTTTTTTTTTGTTAAAGATAACATTCTCTAGTGGTTATTTAAAAATTGATTACTTCAATGAGTGTATAAGTATTTAATATACTGTCTCATTTTGTAGTTTGGCTGTCTGAGTGTATAGAGATGATTTTTAAGCGTAAGTGTTTATTTGTGCTTTTATAGGGGAAACTAATAAAAAGTCAGCAAACTTGGCTGTGCCCTTATTGATTACACTAGTTCAACCTTTTTCAAACAGTATATCCATTAAAGACTAAAATTTGAATAGGTAGTTTGTGCATTCTGGCAGTTAAACGTCGTTTATCAGGACCTTCTCATTATCTTGGTTAAGTCTTGTAATTTAATTTTTTAGAGAGATTATCAAATTTAAAAAATTGATTGAGAGATAGAAAGTATTCTACTTTACAAGCATAAAGAAGAATGGGGTGAAGCGTTTACTTTACAAAAAAAAATCTGTAACTGTGATATTCCAATTTTGTCATGGTATTGCTTAGGCCTCCTTTAACGTTCTCTATAGGATTCCTAAGACTAAGGCAGTTTTCCCATCATGTGCTGGATAAGCTAGTCCAGAGGCGGATGATGTCGTTTCTGGAGCGTCATGAGCTTCTCAGCCCATCTCAGTTTGGCTTCCGGCCAACGATGGGCAGGAATGATGCTATTTTTTCATTTCTGCAGGATGGACTCCGGCGATATTTCGGCCGCGGTATTTTGCGACTTGTCGATGGCGTTCGACTGCGTAGACCACCAGATCTTGCTTTGGAGCTTGAAGCTTATGGCTTCCGAGCCGCTTCTTTGTTGTGGTTTCGCTCTTTCTGGTCCGGCCGGAGCCAGGAGGTCTTCATCGGGAGCCATAGTTCTGGAGAGTTAATGTTAACTTCGGGTGTCCCTCAGGGCTCTGTTCTTGGACCTTTGCTGTTCTTGATATACATCAATGATATTGTTTCGCTCCCTATTAACGGACAATTCACTGTTTTCGCTGATGACGCGACCATTCTTTGGAGCGGCAAGAGCGCCGATTCATTGACTGCCACTATTGATGGGGACCTCTCCATAATCAAACATTGGTGCAATTCCAACTTACTGTCATTAAATATCAGTAAGACCAAGATCCTACATTTTGGATGTTCATTGCAGGAGGTTTTTGTTGAGGGTGAACAAGTGGAATGAACAAGTTTCTTGGTCTTATTATTGACGACTCGCTTCGATTCGCTGAGCATGTGGACGGTCTGTGCTCTAGACTGGCGTCGGGTTGCTATGCATTGAGGGTAATCTCTGTCAATCTGGATTACCATGTAGCTAGGAGTGCATACTATGCACTGATTGACTGCCATCTCCGCTACGGCATAGCTTTCTGGGGAGTTTGTTCTTGAAGCCGCTTCAATTCTGTGTTTCTCCTGCAGAAGCGAGCATTGAGGTGCTTGTGTCGTGTTGGATATATGGCCTCATGTAGACCCCTCTTCATTGAACATGGTATCCTCACCTTGTGCTGCATTTTCATCTTAGAGACGATTTGTCTTGTCCATGGCAAGTTTGGGGGTCAGTTGTCCGAGGGCTCCGGCTCGGTGACTCGCAGTAGATTCGTTTTGAGGCTTCGCATTCCTCACACGGAGAAGATTATGTCGTCGCTTATTTACGGTGGCAAGAGACTTTTCAATCACCTTCCTCTCCACGTGAGAGGCCAGCCATCTGCGCATGCATTTAGGCGTGAAGCTGAGAGGTTTTTGCTTGACGGAGCGTACTATTCTCTGGACGATATCTACTCCAGTTCTTAAGGCGCCTTGTTCTGCCATAAATTCACCAAGCAGCACTGTTTGTGTTTTTAATCATCTTTCTCTTCTCTTATACAGGGTAACTGCCTTTTTATTTTAATAATCGTAAGGTGTAATTATGTGTGATTCATATTGTATGTGTAGTGTAATAATTATGTATGTTCTTTTTTTGCTGTTTTTGTATGTGTTTTCAGGGCTTTGTCAATGACTTTAAGTTTCCGACAATAAAGCTACTTTTTTGATTGATTGATTGATCGATATTTGCGTTAATACGATTGGTTGAAGCTGAGTTAACACAACTAGCGTTTACAGAAAATTGAGTTGGTTAAGCGCGTTTCATTTGTTTATGATGAAATGGTTTTTTAAGTTTAGCAATTGTAGTAATTGTAGTACATTTCAGACGTTTTTTTGGCCTTTTTGCTGTCCGTCAACAATGGAGAACCGTTACCGACCGGTCTCACCATTTACCAGTACTTGTTACACCTCATCTTCACCGAAGATACCTTCACCAACTCCCCCTACGAATTCAGGGGGGAGCTGCAGATTCGATTTTCCCTCACAGGGAGCTACCCAACGGATATCAAGTTGCACGCCTCCAAGGATTTCATTCGGGTTACGTCTGCCGGTCTTGAAGTGTTCAACACCAGTTTAGTGGAAGTGACCGATTTTGAAATTGACGACGAAGATGTGTTGACCTTGGGCGGTACTCAGATTGCCAATTCCACCCTGTATACTTCGGTTTTGTATATTAATTATACTAGCAGGTAAGTGACTAGCAGGTGGTGTTTCTCATGATAAGAAAAGAGAAATATTGTAATTCAATGCTTTAGACAAAGATGAAGATAAACTTTGACATGTCAAAATGGCAAAAGTGATTAAAAGGCTTTAATCGAACTTTCTGTTGAAGCGGTCATTTGACTAACTGTTGAATGACGTCACATCCGTTTCAGCATTTTGATATGTCACTTGCAAAGTATATTTCCGTCCTTTTCTAGATCTAGTGCATATAAGATTAAAATTCCAGATTGAGTACTGAGGATCTATACGGTCTCTACCGGGCTGAGTATACAAAAAACGGAGCAAACCAATACTTGGTAGCGTCCCAGTTGGAACCAACATTTGCTCGAAGGGTTCTCCCTTGTATTGATAAACTCACAGACAAAACCTACTTTAAACTCAACGTCACTCACCCACCTAACGTGGAAGTGTTCTTTAACAGTGCTGCCAATTTTACGGAAGTGGACGTGACGTAAGTTGCAACTTCAGGCAGCTTATATTTTATAATAATTATTGCAATGAAGGGAGTCCACGACTTACTTTTTAACTACCGGATCTATGGCACCGTATATGATGGGCTTAATTGCCACTCGGGACGATTTAGAGTGCACCGTAGGGCAAAATTTCACCGACGGCACTGTCTATTACTACAGGGTGTGTTCGAGCCCCGACACTGCGGATTCGCGTCAATGGGCTGTGGAGGTTGGACCTACAATAATGGACACCCTGTATAATATTACTAATTTTGCGTAATTCAGCGTGCACAAAGGGTGAATTTTTTATAAAAAAACAGTACATTTTAACAGGTACGGTGTAGGAATGGGTTTTCAAAAAATGGACGTAATGGCCTTGCCAATTTTGAATACCAAAGCCAGTGAAAATTGGGGTATTGTCACTTTCAAGTACGTTTTCAAATAGTCTTAAGTGTTGGCAAGGACGGTAAACAGTAAAGGATTGCTTAATCCCATAAGCACAATGTTGCCCGTGTCGGCTGGGGCCGGTGATGATTTTTACGTCACCATCAAGTCAATGTTAACCGATTGCAGTCCTTCCTTCCTTTCTTCCTGAATCCCCTATCCAACTAGGGGAATATGGCTTCTGACCGGTTGCAGTCGATCATATTTAGCGTATTGTAGTGATAGGCGTAAATCTAACATGATCGGTTATTTACCGGTAAAGTAAAGTAAAATTCAATGTGACAGGAAAATGTACCAATTTTACCAGTAAATTTGTGAGTCTAATGGGCCTGTCCCACAATTTTTTTTTATTTCATAACTACAAAGACGAATGATGAAAATATTATACCCTTTTTTTTTGTTTTCAAAAATATTAAGTCTAAATAGAAAAAAAATGATGATTAAAACTACATTAATCTCATGTTTAAAACGCCCGCCGCCGGTGACGTACTACACTATCAACCAATCAGCGACAAGAAGTGAAACAGATGGCGTGCAACAGCCAATAAAATCGCCCAGAATTACGTACGTCACATGCGCGCCAAAACAGATCTTTTAAATTTAATGGACAAATTCAAACTAATGTAGGAACATTTACGACCATAATTTTTTCTTCAAGAATATGAAAAATTAGTTTTTTGATCCTATTCTTTCGATTCCAGTCATTAAAACAAAAATTTATGATATATGGGATAGGCCCATTGAAATTTGTTCGAAAAATATAATTTTTCTGTCCTGACTGTTATTAATTTGAAAAGTCATAAATCTGAATCACTATACTTTTGAATGCACCCCCTGTATAGTAGCGGCACTGACGGACTGTGAAACTCCAGGGATGAGTTTAGCAGTTTTTTACGAAAATTTCTGCTTTCCTTCAAATTTTTCGAATTATTAAGGAAAAACTGGTTTGGCGCAACAAATTTTCAAATCAGTTGAAATGCTGGTTTAAAATTTGAACAGCCTGTAATTCGGTTATTTTTTGGGAGTTCAGGGAAGTTGTATCGCTTAAATTAGCCGTCTTGAACTCTTTTTTCCAGTAGTGTTGAGCAAAAAATTCTATCTCAAAAAATGTGTACAAAGGTGACTGAAAACATTCAATCACCATACTTTTCATGCACATCTTGTATACTGGAAGCTAAAACGGTCCTGCAACCTTACGGTGCTAAGTTGAGGAGTTGATTAGGAACATTTTTGGTCTCCTGCAATTTTTTTTTAATAGTCACCGTTTTCGAGTAATTCAGGAAAAACTTTAGGTTTGTTAAGTTAGTAAAATTGTGATCTAAATTTTGAACACGGTTTAAAGGCCTAAATTGCCTCTAAAACCCACTTGAAGTGACCGAATCATATTTTTAAGCACATTTTTCGAATTCTCATTAAATTTTCTATCTAATGACATAAAAAATCACTACAAAATCAAGTAAAGTCAGGGAGAAAAAGGGTGTCAAAATATAAAATGCCAGAGACACAAAGTCAGGGACAAAATCGCCTGTAAAACCCACTTGGAGTAAGAAAATGACTGTTTTAAGCAAATTTTTGAAATCCTCATTAAACTTCCTATAATTTTTGAAATCCTCATTAAACTTCCTATCTGATAACATAAAACAACACTAAAAAATTTAATACAGTCGGGGGAACAATGGGTGTCAAAGTTTGAACTGCTAGTAACACCGTTTGAATAAACAGTCACGGACAAAATTGCTTGTTAAACCCACTTAGAGTGAGAAAATGACTGTTTTAAGTACATTTTTGGAATCCTTATTAAATTTCCTATTCAATAACATTAAAAAAATACTACAAAATTTGGTACAGTCAGGGAGAAAAGCGGTGTCAATGTTTGAACTGTCAAAAACACAGTTTGTAAGGATAGTCAGGGACAAAATCGCCTGTAAAACCCACTTAGAGTGAGAAAATGACTGTTTTAAGTACATTTTTGGAATTCTTATTAAATTTCCTATTCAATAACATTAAAAAAATACTACAAAATTTGGTACAGTCAGGGAGAAAAGCGGTGTCAATGTTTGAACTGCCAAAAACACAGTTTGTAAGGATAGTCAGGGACAAAATCGCCTGTAAAACCCACTTAGAGTGAGAAAATGACTGTTTTAAGCACATTTTTGAAATCCTCATTAAACTTCCTATCCATTAATCTAGAAAAACACTACAAAATGTAATTCAGTCAGGGGAAAAATGGGTGTCAAAGTTTGAACTGCTAGTAACACCGTTTAAATAAACAGTCACGGACAAAATCGCTTGTTAAACCCATTTAGAGTGAAAAAATGACTGTTTTAAGTACATTTTTGGAATCCTTATTAAATTTCCTATTCAATAACATTAAAAAAAGACTACAAAATTTGGTACAGTCAGGGAAAAAAGCGGTGTCAATGTTTGAACTGCCAAAAACACAGTTTGTAAGGATAGTCAGGGACAAAATCGCCTGTAAAACCCACTTAAAGTGAGAAAATGACTGTTTTAAGTACATTTTTGGAATCCTTATTAAATTTCCTACTCAATAACATTAAAAAACGACTACAAAATTTGATACAGTCAGGGAGAAAAGCGGTGTCAATGTTTGAACTGCCAAAAACACAGTTTGTAAGAAAAGTCAGGGACAAAATCGCCTGTAAAACTCACTTGGAGTAAGAAAATGACAGTTTTCAGCAAATTTTTGAAATCCTCATTAAACTTCCTATCTGATAACATAAAACTACAAAATTTAATACAGTCGGGGGAAAAATGGGTGTCAAAATTTGAACTGCTAGTAACACCGTTTGTATAAACAGTCACGGACAAAATCGCTTGTTAAACCCAATTAGAGTGAGAAAATGACTGTTTTAAGTACATTTTTGGAATCCTCATTAAATTTCTTATTCAATAACATTAAAAAAATACTACAAAATTTGGTACAGTTAGGGAGAAAAGCGGTGTCAAAGTTTGACTTGCCAGAAACACATTGTTTGTAATTTACCAGTAATTTACCGGTCAAATTTTCCTGGTAATGTAAAATATTTACTTTACCGGTAATTTACCCATCACTACGAGCCCGAGACTTTACTGTGACGTCAGGATCCATTCGCCGCCGGGAAACAAAATCGGCCAATCGAGCAATCGTTTACTGTTTACCGTCCTTGGGCGTTTGGTAGTTTGAGACCAATCACACACTGTACCCACTGTGCACTTAGTTCCAACGCTGTACTAATATTCAGGGAAGAAAACGTTTTGTACAACTCTGACGATTCAGACTCATTAGACAAACAAACTATAACCGAAATTATGGCATACGAATTCGCCCAAATGTGGTATGGCAACGTTGCCAGTCCGGAACTTTGGAACTATCTCTACTTGACCAAGGGTTTGGCTTACTATTTACAGTTTTTGGTTGTTGATCAGGTTAGTCTACTGTAAATGCTAACTCAGTTGTGACTTTTTCTTGACCAATCACAAAAATGTAGATTTTTCCTGACTGGGACGTGACGTCACAGTTTTCGTTTCGGATTCTCCAGCCTGCATTGCAACGGGATGCACTTGAATCTACACGAAATTTGAGGGCAGGAGCCAACAGTACTGCAGAGATTATTGGCAAATTTGATCCGTTTAATTTGCTAAAAAGTGCCAGTTTGTACAGGATGTTGAGTGACGTTATCGCAGGCTATCCAAGCTTCCGCCTTGGCATTGAATATTTTTTAACCTCCTTGTATGTGGTCTGAGCGAGTGATGTTACTGTCTCTAATACAAAAAAATGAATAGTTCGTACAGAAACAGCGAACCGCAAGGCTTGTGGAATTTGATCGCCCCCCAAATTAATTTAGATAATCGGGACCGATTGCCCAGTGGGGTATACCTGAAGGACGTTCTCATAGCTTGGGAAACCAACCCGGGGTATCCGTTGGTGACTGTTTCTATTGAGGAGGGCATGTTAAAAATTAAACAAGAGGTTTAATTGCTTAAATAACTATTTTTGTTTTAGTGTCTATAATATAGTGGTTTTTAGGGCCGCTTTTTGTACACCGGTGCTGATAAATCTTATTCCTGGTACATCCCTGTAACCTACGTGTTTTCCTCCAATATTACCGGATTTGATAACACAACAGTCAGCCAGTGGGTTCTACCAGAGGGGGATGGTTTAGAAATACCCTTACCAAGCGAAGAGGAGGATTGGATTCTGGTGAATATTCAAGCTTCAGGTTAGTCACTTTTTTTTTAAATAAAATCCTATGTTCAAACTGCTTAATCAATTTCCAGGTTACTATCGAGTCCACTATGGCATTTTATGGTCCAACCTAGCTTTAGCTCTCAAACAGTCTCAATTCTCCGAAATTCCGGAACTAAACAGAGCTCAACTGATTGATGACGCTTTTGAATTGGCCAGAGCTAACTACCTCAACTATTCTGTCGCTTTTGACTTACTGTCTTACATGGCGGAGGAAGAATCCCTCTCACCTTGGATGACGGCCTTACATAAGATCAACTACGTGCTGCGTAGAGTCGGTTACGCCTCCTCCTTGGATTTGAAAATTTCGGTTTGTGCTACTTAAGAACCTTTTATTAATAGAAATAGTAACTTTATTTCAAGATTGTCATAAACAACGTATACAACAAAATGAAATTGCGTCAGCAAAAGAAAGACTACTTAGGTATATTATTATACTTATGATATAGTATACTCATTCAATACAGGAGAGTTCAACCTCTACATGTTTAGGTAATCGTCGAGATGATAGGGTTCCAATTGGATTAATAACTTTTTTAGCTCCCTTTTAAATTTTTGGTTACTCACAATTGTTTTAATATCTATAGGTAACTTATTGAAGAGCTTTATACACATATAGTGGGGAGTTTTTTCTGTTATTTGCAGCCGGTGTGTTGGATACATAATTTGATGGGTTAATCTTGTATTATATTTGTTTACCTGTGGATTCCGAAAAAATAAACTTCTGTTGTTGAAAAAGAACATTAAGCATTCATATATACAGGGTGTCCCACGACGAAAGACATCGATTGATATTGGAAAAAGTATAAATAGGAGAGTTTTGAAAATTTGGCAGGGTACTGATGTGGGCATGCCCAATCCAACTAAAATATTTTCAAGATGGTTGCACTTCCGCTTATACCGGAAGTCGATCACAACTTTCTTATTTTAAATAGAACACCCTATATATTATTACATATTTGGATTCCTCACAAAATTCTGACCAACTTTTGTATAGAATGCCCTATGCCTATCTCTAGCCGTTTTCGAAATATTTTATTGTTTTTCCAAAAAAGTGACAGTTGTAACGCTCAACATATTTTTGTACTATGTTAAAACCGTATTTCATTTTGCAATGAAACTTTGCGTTATTGTAAATAAAGGATCGTTTTATTAAACTGAGGGTGCGTAATGACTCATTTGTATACAGGGTCGTCAAAAAAAATCATAAACTTGCCACTAAAAAAAATGAAAAATCTCAAGTTTTTTAAATAGAAACCCACATTTTTTATGACGGAATCATTTTGAGCATTAAAAATTACTATAAGTTTCAATTGACTTGCCTATACCTAAATCCAACCCATTTCGTTTTATTTGAGAATAAACATTTTTTATTATAAAAATTCCAGATTTCTTGAAAATTTCTCTCTCTAATTACGTGTGGATTTATGTCACACCAGTAGTGTGAATTATGTCTATTGAACATTCCATTTTTAGTGAATTTGGCCTCGTCGCTCCAAATAATATTATTCAAAAACAATTCATCTCCATAGTGACTAGTCAGCAAAAACTCACTAAAAACAACTCTCTTCGGAAAGTCAACCTCTTTTAAGTGTTGCACTAATTTAAATGAAAAAGGGTGAAATTTATGTTTCTTTAGGATCTTCTGAATTGAGCTTTTGGATGTGCCTGATTCTACGGAAACTTGTCTTATTGACAAAGTTGGATTTGCAACAAAATAGCCCAAAATTGCAATTTCTACATTTGTATTATTAAGGATTGGTTTTGTTTTAATAGCTTTTATCTTCACATATCCCGTATTCTTAAAATTTTCAATTATTTGCTTGACAGCTTTTCGTGATGGCTTTGATTTTTCTGGATAACGAGCGGCAAATACCTCACATGGTCTACTCACAACTTTATCACATTCTCCGTAAATAATAAACAGATTTAAGTAATCTTGGTTGGAATAATGTAACCGCTACGGCAATTTGCAGTTGTCAAAACACTCCAAACTAGTGTTATTAACATGCTCTGCAGGTCTCCAATATCACCGTGTGTCAAAAGCATGACCAACTAGAACACCACATAATCCCCACCGTGCAGCATAATAAAAAAATGTTTATTCTCAAATAAAACGAAATGGGTTGGATTTAGGTATAGGCAAGTAAATTGAAACTTATAGTAATTTTTAATGCTCAAAATGATTCCGTCATAAAAAATGTGGGTTTCTATTTAAAAAACTTGAGATTTTTCATTTTTTTTAGTGGCAAGTTTATGATTTTTTTTTGACGACCCTGTATACAAATGAGTCATTACGCACCCTCAGTTTAATAAAACGATCCTTTATTTACAATAACCCAAAGTTTCATTGCAAAATGAAATACGGTTTTAACATAGTACAAAAATATGTTGAGCGTTGCAACTGTCACTTTTTTGGAAAAACATCAAATATTTCGAAAACGGCTAGAGATAGGCATAGGGCATTCTATACAAAAGTTGGTCAAAATTTTGTGAGGAATCCAAATATGTAATAATATATAGGGTGTTCTATTTAAAATAAGAAAGTTGTGATCGACTTCCGGTATAAACGGAAGTGCAACCATCTTGAAAATATTTTAGTTGGATTGGGCATGCCCACATCAGTATCCTGCCAAATTTTCAAAACTCTCCTATTTATACTTTTTCCAATATCAATCGATGTCTTTCGTTGTGGGACACCCTGTATACAGAACGTATACTGTCATTAGTCCCATTGACCTGAAAGTGTTTTTACATGATTGCCGATAATCCATTTTTTTAATTATTCTCATAACTCGTTTTTGAGCAATAAAAATGTTCTGAACCCTACCATCTCGGCCCCAGAACATAATACCATACTTCAGTCTGGATTCAAAATTGGCGCTATACAGAATTTTTAGACATTGCTCACTTAGATATTTACCAGTGAATCGTATTCCGTAGCAGATAGTTCCCAAAGTTTTCAAGAGTTTATCCAAATGAAAAAAAAAAAAAATCCGAAATCCGTGCTGGTTTTTGTTAATTAGATTACAGTGGTTCATAAATTCTACAGGGTGTCCCGCGAGGTAAGGGACAAAATTTCACTACGTATTCTTTAGGTAAATTCGAGTCGAAAATGTTCTATTAACATGGGTCCGCAAATGCTTCCTTACCAAGATATGATTTTTTTAAGTTTAATAGTTTTATTGTGTTGAAAAGTACAATAACCTCACAAAAATATTTTTTTTACAAAAAAAATTAATACCTCTTGGAAAATAACTATTTATAGTAATGGTTCAAAGTGTCCATTTTCCCATTGTAAGCATAGTCTAGCCCTTTTAATGATGTGTATGAGAGCCATTGTAGTTTTCGGCACAAAATCACTATTACATTTAAAAAATCATATCTCGGTAAGGAAGCATTTACGGACCCATGTTCATAGAACATTTTTGACTCGAATTCACCTAAAGAACACGTAGTGAAATTTTGTCCCTTACCTCGCGGGACACCCTGTATAATTCTTTTACACATTGCCAGTTCAAAAATTTTGGAAAATCCTGGCAGAAGGCTTATAGGTCTATAGCTATTCATTATTTCTGGATCACCCTTTTTATACAATGGTTTAACAAGAGCAGTTTTTAGTTGATCTGGAAACACACCAGATTTAAAAGAATTGTTAATTATAAAACACAGTACATAAAACTTACTTAATTTCTTTTAAAACGCAGAAACAAAAATGCTACTAAATTTCAGACTTTGGTTTTAACTTATTTGTCGAAAATGTACTCCAGCGTGTCATGGTCAGCTGTGGATGATGAAGATCAAGCCTACAGTGTCAAGCAGATGTTGATTTTGGGCTCTGCTTGCAAATTGGGGTACTTGGATTGTGTTAGAAATGCTAAAAGTCTGTTTAGTACTTTTGCAAATTCAGGATCAAAGTAAGTTTTGCCAGCTTAATCTTTCACGCACTAACTGATTTTCTATAGGCCTCACAAAAATCTGAGACGTACTGTATATTGTACAGGCCTCATGTTCGGAGGGGACACTTCCTACTGGGACACTTTAGTGACCACCTACGGATCTACTGAAGTGGCCGCGGAAAAAATTAGAATCTTACAAACACTGGGATGTAGTGAAAAAGAAGACTTATTGCGCAAGTCAGTGAGTTTTTCTTTATCTATTCAGTGATACAAAAGCAATCTTTAGGTCTTTGGACTTTTCGTTGGACGAAAGCGTAAAGCCCCAAGATGGTCATGTGATTTTCGAGTCAGTTTTTCAGTCCGGTAACGTGGGAGCCAAACTAGCACTAGAATTTTTGGTTAGCAACTACAAGAACATGAGTCAAAGGTCGTATTCGTGGAAAACATTTTAACATTCGTAATTATTCGCAAATTTAAGCAGATATCAAAGTATGAACGCTTTAAGGCAAGTTGTTCTGGGTTTAGCTGAACATCTAGCAGATTCTGAGCTCATAACTACAGTAAGTTTGTCGGTAAAACACCTCAAAACACCAGCTCAAACTTGAAAATTTTTAGTTTAAAAACTTCCTGCAAACCACCAGTGACTTACCAGAAGAAATCCAACTGGTGGCTGATCAAGCTATTGAGATCACAGAAGTCAATGAGTTGTGGTTGAATGATCACCAGGATGAGTTAAAGGAGTATTTCTTAATATAATCTATAATTTGTTTCCTATTAAAATTCTTTTATTGTGTTTGTTTTAGTTTACTATTTTATTTGTTATGTATTGTAAACAATTAGTACAAAATAAAATGTTCTCTTGAAGGAAATAATTTTTGGTTACATAGTACCGCTCTCAGGGTGACACCATTTAACTAACCACTCTTAAAGAAAATAATTTTTGGTTATGTAGCACCGTTCTCAAACTTTCTGTAAAGAAAAAATAGTTGGGTGGTGCCACCCTTTACAGTAAAGAAATTTTGATTACGTGGTGCCACCCTGAGAGTAGTACTACGTATCCAAAAATTATTTTCGTTAAGTGTATGAAATGTGTGAATTTCGGCCTCGCGAATTTATATATTTTAAAAATCGATTTGGCTGAAACTTTTAGGACCGACATAATTTTTTCCGGCCAAAAAAAAGGGTGGGGCACATGCGCAGTAGGATTTCAGAAACTTTCTGCGCAGCGCATTACTGCACTTCTGCGCAGTTGCCAGGAATCGATGCAGGAAGGGGGTCTTATTATGTCCTGCAAGTTTCATGACGGTGACTCAACCCGTTCGGGAGTTATGGAGGTTCAAACTTTTGGACCCCCCAAAATGCTATTTAAGTTTGGGCTTCGCCAGGCTTTTTCTCCGAAGTTTATGAGGGGATTCGAACCAAATTTGGAGGTCATGTAGGGGTCCCCCCAAGGACAAAAAAAATGAAAAAAAAAATCGAAAAGTTTTTACCCGTATCTCGGCAGAGTCATGACTTGGTGGCGAGTTGAGCCCGGCACTGGTGTCCACTTGGGCACTGCGTTCAAACGAAAATAATAAATTTTTTGTACGCATGCGCGAACGGTTTTTAGCTCATAACTCGGAAACCCCTTGACCGATCGGGACACCCCCCCAGTCCCCCCTTTTTCCAAAATTTTTGCGCATGCATGCGCGTAAGGTGGCTACAGTTTATTGCCCGAGACCTGAGAAACCTTGATCGATCAATTTGTACCTTGGGATGTGGGCGGGGTTTGGAGGGGGCCATTTGGGGCACCACTTCCTTTTCCCCCCAGGGGGTTGAAAAGGGGGGATAAATCCTCATCTTTGGGATATCCAAATTTTAACTCATTCCCTATAGAACTGGTCTCCCGCAAACCCATCTGCCAAAATTTTAAGTCTTTCCGATCTCCCCTTTGAAGATGGGGGGAAAAACCGGTTTGCGGATCGGATTTTCGAAGATTACGCCGGAAGGAAGCCGCGCATGCGCCTGACATCGAATACAAACATGTCTACAAACGAATTACGCACATTTTTTGTTTGGGGGGAAACTTGGGGGGAAATTTTTGAAAATTATTGGAAAATTGCACTTTTAACCTCGTAGGGTTGTAGAGCGACCCCGATTTAGTTAACAAATTTTTTTTCCCAAAATTTTCCGGTGAAAAATACGCCCAGGGGGGAAAGTTAAAAAAATTGGTTTTCAAAGTCATTTTCCGACCTTTTCCGGGCATATTTGTATAATGCAAGTTTAGTTTATATGTCTCAGGAGGTCCTAAATAATCGCTAGAGCCAATAAAAATTTTCCGACCAATTTTGGAAAAATTTTTATGTTCAAAAAAAAAAATTTGAAAAAATTAGAGTATTTTGCAGCCGGTTGTTTCTAGAGATCGTCCCAAGGCTATATAACACAATTTATATAATAAAAATATTTCATATTCACTCCTTTTTTGACTTTGAAAGTTAACTGAACAAGTTCGGTTTCATCGAAATTAAAAAAAAAAAACTTTAAGAATTAGATTTATGGCCTCAGAATGCCTTTACCCAGTGTTCAAAGGTAATATAAGTCAATTTGTATTATAAAAATATTTCATATTGACCCCATTTTTTTACTTTGAAAATTAATCAAAGAAGTTCGATATCAACAACCCTAAAATAAAAATCAAAAATATTAGTTTTTTTTGCAGCAGGATGCTCCTAGGACCCGCCCTAAGCCTATACAGGGTGTCCCACGACGAAAGACCTCGATTGATATTGGAAAAAGTATAAATAGGAGAGTTTTGAAAATTTGGTAGGATACTGATGTGGGCATGCCCAATCCAACTAAAATATTTTCAAGATGGTTGCACTTCCGCTTATACCGGAAGTCGATCACAACTTTCTTATTTTAAATAGAACACCCTATATATTATTACATATTTGGATTCCTCACAAAATTCTGACCAACTTTTGTATAGAATGCCCTATGCCTATCTCTAGCCGTTTTCGAAATATTTGATGTTTTTCCAAAAAAGTGACAGTTGCAACGCTCAACATATTTTTGTACTATGTTAAAACCGTATTTCATTTTGCAATGAAACTTTGGGTTATTGTAAATAAAGGATCGTTTTATTAAACTGAGGGTGCGTAACGACTCATTTGTATACAGGGTCGTCAAAAAAAAATCATAAACTTGCCACTAAAAAAAATGAAAAATCTCAAGTTTTTTAAATGGAAACCCCCATTTTTTATGACGGAATCATTTTGAGCATTAAAAATTACTATAAGTTTCAATTTACTTGCCTATACCTAAATCCAACCCATTTCGTTTTATTTGAGAATAAACATTTTTTTATTAGGCTGCATGGTTGGAATTAGCTGGTACCCTAGTTGGCCATGCTTTTGACACACGGTGATATTGGAGACCTGCAGGGCATGTTAATAACACTAGTTTTGAGTGTTTTGACAACTGCAAATATGCCGTCGCGGTTACGTTATTCAAACCAAGATTACTTAAATCTGTTTATTATTTACGGAGAATGTGATAAAGTTGTGAGTGGAACATGTGAGGTATTTGCCGCTCGTTATCCAGAAAAACCAAAGCCATCACGAAAAGCTGTCAAGCAAATAATTGAAAATTTTAAGAATACGGGATCTGTGAAGATAAAAGCTATTAAAACAAAACCAATCCTTAATAATACAAATGTAGAAATTGCAATTTCTAACCAACTTTTGTGTACAATGCCCTATTCCTATCTCTAGCCGTTTTCGAAATATTTGATGTTTTTCCAAAAAAGTGACAGTTGCAACGCTCAACATAACATGCTTTGCAGTTCTCCAATATCACCGTGTGTCAAAAGCATGGCTAACTAGAGTACCAGCTAATCCCAACCATGCAGCCTAATAAAAAAATGTTTATTCTCAAATAAAACGAAATGGGTTGGATTTAGGTATAGGCAAGTAAATTGAAACTTATAGTAATTTTTAATGCTCAAAATGATTCCGTCATAAAAAATGTGGGTTTCTATTTAAAAAACTTGAGATTTTTCATTTTTTTTAGTGGCAAGTTTATGATTTTTTTTTGACGACCCTGTATACAAATGAGTCATTACGCACCCTCAGTTTAATAAAACGATCCTTTATTTACAATAACCCAAAGTTTCATTGCAAAATGAAATACGGTTTTAACATAGTACAAAAATATGTTGAGCGTTTAAACTGTCACTTTTTTGGAAAAACATCAAATATTTCGAAAACTGCTAGAGATAGGCATAGGGCATTCTATACAAAAGTTGGTCAGAATTTTGTGAAGAATCCAAATATGTAATAATATATAGGGTGTTCTATTTAAAATAAGAAAGTTGTGATCGACTTCCGGTATAAGCGGAAGTGCAACCATCTTGAAAATATTTTAGTTGGATTGGGCATGCCCACATCAGTATCCTACCAAATTTTCAAAACTCTCCTATTTGTACTTTTTCCAATATCAATCGAGGTCTTTCGTCGTGGGACACCCTGTATAACACAAGTTGTATTATAGAAATATTTCATATTAACCCCATTTGTTGACTTTGAAAATTAAGCGAAGAAGTTGGATATCATCAGACCTAAAATTTCTTTACTTTAAAGGGTGGCACCACCTAACCACTTTTTCTTTACAAAAAAAATTTGAGAGCGGTACTACGTAACCAAAAAATTATTTCCTTCCAGAGTGGCACCACGTAATTAAAATTTCTTTACTTTAAAGGGTGGCACCATCTATTTTTTCTTAACAAAAAAAAATTGAATTAAAGACGATTGATTACCTACTACCACTCTTATAGAGAAAACATTTGATTACGTAGTGCCACTCTCAAAAACATAAATTTAGATTTTTGTGTTGGTAGTGATATTGGTAATTAAAACTGCTAGTTTCATTTGCAATTTGCCTTTATTGTAGGACAGTTGCATATAAAAAATTAACACTAAATTAGCTTATATCCTTTTGGCTACGTAAGCGTTTGAAAATAAATACACTTTTATTCTATCACTTTTTCTTGTTTTGTTGGATTATTAATTACATTCACTGTCAGTAAATAATTATGTACATTTAACATTTTCATACAATAACCAACGTCAAAGTGCAACAACGCAGCTTTAGTATGATTTTTTTTTAAATACGTTTTAGCATTCATATTACATAATAACGATTAATATGTCCAATGTTATGTTACATGTGCAACTCTTATAAAGAGTACTAGTTTGTCCATTTTGTTTCCGAGCGGAGTGGAGCGGAAATTACATAAAAAAACTCTTTCCGGTCAAATTATTTAATGAAAATAATAAACAACACTCATCCCCACTCATACGTTATTAACGAGTATTTCAATCCAGATAACAGTTACATTTTGGATTTATTTTGACCTCAAAAATCACATTTTCTTCAATTTTGCTGTCAATTTTACTTTATTAACCCCCCCCCCCACATAAAAAAAACTACAGTGTGCGTGCGAGTTAAAATGGAATACCACTGAATGTAAATTTAATTGATGGTAGTTGATTTTCAACCCCAGAATTTAAGTTTTTTGACTTTTTTTCTGAACTTTTACCAGAAATAACCGTCTTAGAGCACAATGAGACAATTGCATTTAGCTATTCGCAAAAGACTGTAATCTAGAGAACATAGCTAAAGATGCGAATCACAGATTTACGTAACAACGAATAAAAAGGAAACTAATAACTAAACCTACAAGTCAGTCGAAATAGCTTAGATTTGGAAGCAAAATTCACAATTTCGGCCGATCCAAAACTGAGCTATTTACCGAAGACCAGACGCGAAACATCTGATGTCCCGTGTCAAGCAACAAGTTAATAAACGCTCGAACGATGAACACAAGAAACAATATTAATAATAATAATAGAATCTAAAAAAAAAAACTCGAACTGTTTGTAAACGGACTGTACAATATCTGAAGGTCTGAAACAATTTTTGGTTATTAATTGAGGCCAGGTGGGAATTCATTTAAACTTACCTTTAAGTAGGATTATCTGCGGTGGTGTCGATCGCGATGCGATGATTTTTCCGCGTCCGTCCATTCTGGATCGTTTGGATCCTCTTCCTCGTCATCTTCCTCCTCCATTAAGTTTTCTTCTTCGTCATCCATAAGAGCGTCTTCACCTAACATAGTAAAAGATGTTTAAGCTTTCGTTTAACTTTGTAAGGCAACTGTTTTGGCAAACCTTACCGATTGCAGATTCAGTGGATTCGCTATCGCCCGATTCGGGCGATTCGGTTTTAAAATTGACATCTTCAGGTCCACCAGTGTCCTGCGCCCGGTAATTGGTCTTAACCTCGCGATGTGCCTCGGGCATTTCCCGTACCATTGCCTCAAATTCGGTGTCAGGCAACGGGAACGTTCGAGACTCGTACGGAGGTTGCTACAACCAAATTTAGTAACCCAGTTCTACTTAAATATAAACAAATCTTACTTCGACATAATCGACCGGTTGGGACGTCTCCTCCCTGCCACCTTCCCGTAATCGCGACTGAGAAACCGTGCGCCGTCTCATCATGGCAATAGAAGGCAACGCGTCCTCGGCTAACGCAACTCCGGGCGTGGCCGGGGGAGACCCGCCCTCGGGCCGTGGACTTGCAGGATCCGGAGTGTTTGCACCCGATGACTCGGCCAAACTATCATGTCGTTTATGCGAACGTTGTCTGCCGTAGCCGAGAGGAAACTTCATGTAGCTGAGGAAACGTTTTTTCTCGTCGTGCTCGCTACGATCGTGACGGGCTTGCACCGCATCGTCTGTCATGTCTTCAGTCTGATAATGAATGAAACTTTAAAAATTACTCCAACTAAAAATGTTCTCTGTCCCAAAGGAAGTCATAGTGACAACATTAATTGATACGTCATATTATAAAATTCATTCATGTCTTAGATTGGTTTTCAAGTTTTTCTTTGATTATTTCCGGTTGCCAGTTTGAGCGTTTCTTCTCGGTCGATCCACCACTTATCTACAATTATCTTCTTTAAGTTAATTCCAAAATTAATGAATACTGCAACATTTACCGACTAGATGGACCTAAATTACAACTAGACCTTCAAGTAAAAAGAACAAGTATATATCAGGAGGTAACAATATACCCCGTTTGTGCATTAAGCGACCAAAACGGCAGTCGCCATATTTGTCCACAACATTCGCCTACTGCGCAATTGAATGTACTTCCAAGTTAGTCGTAAAAAACAGTTTTGTTTTTATTTGGTGATATGTGAAGTTAACTTAAAAACCGCAAAGTTGTTTTTGCTGAATTATTATTGACGAGTGGATTTGTGAACAGTGGGCAATAGCAGATTGATTAGCACTACTGATTTTCTGACAGTGCCGGCCGGAAATATACGGCCGCCATACTGAACGATTGTTGTCCCCCGCTTTGGTTGCTATTGCTGCTTCCTGCTATATTTGTTTATTCATTGAACTAGACAAATCTTGAGAAAATTGCCAGCAAACGTCAAAAAATCAAAATTAATAATTTTCAATGGTGTCGCGGACTAAGTACGGTAAACAGTAAAGGATTGCTCGATTGGCCGATTTGGTTTCCTGGCGGCGAATGGATCCTGACGTCACAGTAAAGTCTCGGGCTCGTATAGTGATAGGTAAATTACCGATAAAGTAAATATTTCACATTACCAGAAAAATTTGACCGGTAAATTACAAACAATGTGTTTCTGGCAAGTCAAACTTTGACACCGCTTTTCTCCCTGACTGTACCAAATTGTGTAGTCTTTTTTTAATGTTATTGAATAGGAAATTTAATGAGGATTCCAAAAATGTAAAACAGTCATTTTCTCACTCCAAGTGGGTTTTACAGGCGATTTTGTCCCTGACTGTGTCTCTGGCATTTTATATTTTGACACCCCTTTTCTCCCTGACTACTTGATTTTGTAGTGATTTTTATGTCATTAGATAGAAAATTTAATGAGAATTAGAAAAATGTGCCTAAAAATATGATTCAATCACTCCAAGTGGCTTTTACAGACAATTTAGTCTTTTAAACCGTGTTCAAAATTTAGATCACAATTTTACTAACTTAACAAACCTAAAGTTTTTCCTGAAATACTCGAAAACGATGACTGTTAAAAAAAAAATTGTAGGAGACCAAAAATGTTCCTAATCAACTCCGTAACTTAGCACCGTAAGGTTGCAGGGCCGTTTTAGCTTCCAGTATACAGGGTGTGCATGAAAAGTATGGTGATTGAATGTTTTCGATCACCCTGTACACATTTTTTGAGATAGAATTTTTTGCTCAACACTACTGGAAAGTGGAGCTCAAGACGGCTAATTTCAGCGATACAACTTCCCTAAACTCCCAAAAAATAACCGAATTACAGACTGTTCAAATTTTAAACCGGAATTTCAACTGATTTGAAAATTTGTTGCACCAAACCAGTTTTTCTTTAATAATTCGAAAAATTTGAAAAAAAGTAGAAATTTTTGTGAAAAACTGCTAAACTCATCCCTGAAGTTTCACAGTCCGTCAGTGCCGCTACTATACAGGGGGTGCATGAAAAGTATAGTGATTCAGATTTATGATTTTTCAAATTAATGACAGTCAGGACAGGAAAATGATATTTTTCATGCAAATTTCAATTAGACCCATAAATTTACTGGTAAAATTGGTAAATTTTCCTATTGAATTTTACTTTACCTTACCGGTAAATAACTGATCATGATAAATTTACGCCCATCACTACAATACGCTAAATATGATCGACTTCAATCGGTTAACGATCTCTGACTTGATGGTGACGTAAAAATCATCATCGGTCCGAGCCGATACGGGCAACATTGCGCTTATTGGATTAAGCAATCCTTTACTGTTTACCGTCCTTGGTCGCGGACAGCGCCAAACCCAATGAATAAAAAAAATGTAAACATAGCAGGAAAGAGCAATAGCAATCAAAGAGGGGGACGGAAACAAGGGGGAGGCGGGGGGGGTAATATGGCGGCCGTCAACTTCCGGTTGGCACTATAAAACACTATTATTATTGTCCACTGTACAACTTAATGTAAATTTGCAAAACTCAACTGTTAAAGAACCACAAACAAACAAAACAAACTAACACTATAACTACAACAAATACAAACAACAAATTTTTGCGGGTTTGAAACTCCAAACTTTCAATGACTTTGCGTCAATTCAACTGCGCAGTAGGCGAATGCGCAATCAACTTCCGTCCCCCTCGCTTAATGCACAAACGGGTTATAATTTGTATTATTGTTACCTCCTGATACTTGTTCTTTTTACTCATTGGCAAATAATCAAATAACATACGTCAAATATTCAACTCGCTCAGTTCACAAGTAATAGAAAAGGAACAACAATTACTACGTCATTGCCACTAGGCCTCTGGGATCAAGCCCGTGATCTCAGTAGGCGATGTAAAGCCGTATTTCTAATTTTTTCGAAACACAGAGGGAGATTGATGTATTACGGGTTGCCCGAAATACGCGGCTTTTTAATGTTCACGATCCCGACCAATTCGCATCAAAATCTCATCCAAAAAGCTGATAATCAAAACAGCAATCGTATTGGCCATTTTCGCATAATTATTAAGATATTTTGTTGGCCAGTGTTGGCCACAATGTAAACAAACAAGACCAACAAAACACAAAAAAAAAATCTAAAAAGAAAAAGTTTGGTAAATACGTCAGCAAGTTATTCACTAGTGCTTCCAACGTTCTTATTATGACGTCATTAATCAGCTGTTATCCGTCACTCTTGTCACCACAAACTTTTGGTGAAAACTTATCTCCAAGAATGAGTTATGAGTGGTTAATGTTTAAAAATGGAGACTGGCGGATTTGATACGTTTTTTTTAAAGTGTTTGTGTTATAAGGTTTTAAATTGTTGTTTCTATATTCAGGGTTTGCATGGTTTTTCTCCTCAGCCAAAATTAAGTTTAAGTTTCTCTACATACGGAATATAATTGGAAATGGTTTATATTGCTTCTTTGCAACTATAAAAGCGTGAATATCTCCCTTGGAGTCATTTGGTGGTTTATGTTAAGCAGGACAACAAAGTTGATCTTTTTAAATGTATTCTAGACGGAATTTTACCAGTTTCATGGGTTATTTTGCTAAAGTCAGCCAAAATAAGTATTTGAGAATGAATATAGAAATACAAAAGCCTCTCTCCTAAACCTATATTCTTGCTAAAACTATAATACCAAAATAACCACACTGAGTTGGTTTTAACTACTGTGTTAATGCGAGATTCCATGACGTCATGATGAACTAGGGTCCATTTTTTTTCCCGTGGCGGTTACGTCATCATTTGCCTTTCTTGTCTATTACATGCGTTCCGAGCGCGATAAAATTTTGAAGTCATCTAGTCATGTCGGCAATGAATCAGGACGACAAGACTCGGAAAATCGGCCGCCATTGTTGGCAAAAAGTAAACAAAGAGAAATTTTTTATTTTTGATGTAAATTTTACAATATTTTAACGAGTATTTCGATTTAACTGCTATACTACGTGTGAAACTAGATAATGTGTGTGTGTTTCGGTAGTCAGTTTTGAAAATGCCACCTTCTTAATACACTTTACAACTAGCAAGGGGCACAGTGAAACATTCTGAAGGAACTAGAGTTTGTGGAACAGAAAAGGATGCTTTTTCTAATAGAAAACACTGTCCCAATGAAACAGCCTATATGTATTTACTTACTCCCAAGAAGAGTTTTTACAAGAACACTACAAAAACCAAGTTTATTCAAGCCAATGGTTCTCGAAGAAACATGGATATGGAGTAAAGGTGTATTTAGCAGAAGCTGACTAACCTAATGTTATAAAAAGGACTTTGGTAGAGGTATTAATGAGCTGCTAATACTAAATAGCTTATGTTTCAGGTACCTTTATTTGCCTAATCTGGAGTTTGCTTATCATGCTTTGAAAGGGTCCCATTATCAACTGCTGTAAAATACTCTGAACAAAAGGTGTTGGAAGCAATGCAGTGTTGAAAAAACAAATTTCTAGTAAGTTTCAGGTAATATTGGAAAGATATAAGTTACTTGATATGTAAATTTGATCAAATGCCATTATTTTGCAGAATTAGCCCTTATACATTTTGCCATATTTTCTCTGACTATAAGGCTAGAAACAGATGGTGCTACTGTTAAATACTTTTACATAAGCCTGTATTTGTGTGTAACCAAATTTTGACTCGCACTTGTTTGTACATTATGGAGTGTGTTATGTTTGTTTTTAGAAATAAGGATTTGTTTAAGGCATGTAGATTGGACCATAGCTATAACACTAGATATGCGTCTAATCTTATTTGCGAAAGATATGTGTTTAGTTTTCTTCAGAGAACTGTTACATTTATGATGATGGAAATATATAAATTTCTTACTGAAAAATGGCGTGTAATGACTTGGAATCGTCTGAAAAGTACTTTAAAACATTTTTTGATTGACAAAGCGTTCTACAATCTTGACTTGAGTTTTTTAATAGTGATATGGAGGAGCTAAATTGTCATTCGTAAATCTTGTGACGTATTTTAGTTATTTGTATTGTAATTTTAATTAACGGATTTTATTATGTTTAAATTGTTTTCATGTACCTACTTTGCTTGTATTGTGTGACACTGTTCTACGCCCATTTGGGTTTTGAATAAATAAACAATTATCTATCTATCTATCAGATTAGTAGGTTAAATTACTATTTGAATTGCATTCATTATGAAATATACAAATAAAATCTTTAAGAAGAGTTTATTTTTTTCAAAAGTCTAGTTTTCTTCATAAATAATCATAAAATTAGATAATTTCTTTAACTGAGGTACCTGCCTGCTCTTACAATAAATTGAACTGAAATTGAAAAAACATGTTAAATCACACAACAAAACCAAAATGATGTATTTTAATGCTGGGTACATTTTTAAAAGGAAATAAATAAGCAATCTAAATCACAAAACCAAGAAGCAACTTCTTAAAACACCTACAACTCTGTTGTAAATTAAAACACTGCTTTAGGATCATCACAAAACAATATTTAAATAGGTTTCTATTTAAAAAACTTGAAATTCTTCATTTTTTTTAGTGGCAAGTTTATGATTTTTTTTTGACGACCCTGTATACAAATGAGTCATTACGCACCCTCAGTTTAATAAAACGATCCTTTATTTACAATAACCCAAAGTTTCATTGCAAAATGAAATACGGTTTTGACAGAGAACAAAAATATGTTGAGCGTTGCAACTGTCACTTTTTTGGAAAAACATCAAATATTTCGAAAACGGCTAGAGATAGGCATAGGGCATTGTACACAAAAGTTGGACAAAATTTTGTGAGGAATCCAAATATGTAATAATATATAGGGTGTTCTATTTAAAATAAGAAAGTTGTGATCGACTTCCGGTATAAACGGAAGTGCAACCAACCATCTTGAAAATATTTTAGTTGGATTGGGCATGCTCACATCAGTATCCTGCCAAATTTTCAAAACTCTCCTATTTATACTTTTTTAAATATCAATCGATGTCTTTCGTCGTGGGACACCCTGTATAGATTTCGAAAAAAAAGTATTTATTGCATGCAAAACATGTGAGATTCTTAGAATGTTTTTTTTTCAAAATAATGTTTTCTCATTTTCATTTATAATTGCCTAATGAAAGATACATATTGCGAGGTTTAAAGGAGGAATTTGTCAATATGGCAACGTCCAAACAGGTGATTAAAAAGATGGATAGCCTAGCTTACTTACTACCAATATGGCGGAGCACTTAATGACGCGACCGCCACGGAAAAAAAAAATGAACCATACATTTGATTAGTTATTGGCATTAAATTGACTATGGATAGGCCCATTATTACGTCACTACCACTAACTATGGGACGAACTTTAGTAGTATTTACACCAAATGAATACTTACGTCACTATCTTCGTTAGGAAACGTCAGAGCTAAGTTAACACTACCGTTGTTTTTGATTTCCGATTTGATTATCATTTCCTCTTCGGCTAACCGCCATCTAAAACACCGTTATTTAAACAAAAAAAAACAAACATTTTTGTGTCAGCTTAACATACTTTGGCGTTAGAATTTCCTTGTACTGTAGTTTTTCCACTCTGGTGGTGGCGGCAACGCTGTACGGTATCACAATATTGTCAATATCATAGTCCACTCGGTTACTGCGATTGTTGGCTTTGTAACCAGGAATCGACTGTAACAATAATTACATCAAATATCTTTGGTTAATCAAACAGGTAATTGATTTACCTGCATTTGAAGTAGTGGAGAGCCACCAGACGAATCGTAAGACGCAGGCCTGGTCTGCGGTTGTGAGATTCCTAAATTAGACGTTGGAGCACCACGACTAATGGTCGCTTCGACTTCGTCATCCTCAGAGCCACACGCGTCCAGATCGTGACTGGGACGCTTGTTGTACTTGGCCGGTCTGCCCACTTTACGATTGCGCAACTTTTTCTTAATTTCTATTAAATCACAAAAAAAAAATTAATCCTCAATTCCTAGAGAAGATAGACACGCGCAAACTCACTTTCTGAGAGGGCAGTAACGGTGCTCGACTTCAATCGACTGTATTTCTTCCGGTGCTCAGACTTCTTGTTTCTGTGCTCGTAGGGTCGAGTTTCACCGCGTTCCGCTTTTTGCAACACTTTCACCGTTTTCATTTTGAGGCTGCGCTGTTGCCATTCGCTCATTTTCATGACGGCTTCGAGATGCAACGTTTGTGAAGTGTCTAGTTACCAAAAAATTTGAATCTTTATTGAAAACCCAGAAATAATAAAACTGAAAGAATAGGGGGGTATCAGAAGTGTTTTTTAAGTACTGTTTGAAATTCAATATCTCGGTAACGTGAAGAGTTAGAGAGGCCATTTTTAACTCAATTTGTAGTATTTTTTATGCTTTTTCGAATGGAACGAATTTCTTGCGAATTTAAATAAAAGAGTTTTCAAAAAGTATAAAAATTCAATTTTTGTTAAAAGTGCAATTTTAGCAAATTTTTATTTTGCTCCATAAGGGTTCCAGTGCACAGCAAAGAGCATATTTATACCAAAGAGCCTTAAATTAAGTAAAATAATCACAAAAAAAGCAATTTCAAATTTTTCACTTTTCAAAAAAATTTAAAGAATGAAAGAGCTCTTTTTCGAATGGCGTTGAAACGAAACTAACCTTCTGGCAGCGATAGTACAGGATGATAACCTGGATCCAGCAGGGCCACTTTCTCAGATTTGCCCAAAGTATCGGGAGCGTCTCGAGGATGAGTAGGATCGGCTCGGCCGGTGCACAATGCGCAAGGCGATTTTGGGTCTACGCATGTGCAACGCACAGTGCTGGGTCGAGCCGCTTTCTTAGAAATAGCATGTAAACCTGCAACCTGAACCAGGCGAATTACAAACTGTCTTGTAATGACTAATTTACAGTAAAAAGTACTAATGAGGCCGTTTGTCATCGACGTTAAACGCGTTACATTGCCAGAAGTGTTTCTTAATCATTAAAACAAGAATTTTATATAAATTTTGTATTTTTTTTTATTTCCTATGCAGAATTTATATAATTAGTTTTTTTTTTGATAATATTAAGTTTATTCCCAATAAAAATTGCCTTTGACTTTGACAACTCGTTAAAAATCAAGATTCTCCATAGAGCGAACAAACCGGTTTTGACGTCACGATGACGTAATTTGGCAAAACCATAGATTGACCAATTGTCAAACTACGTCATCGTGACGTCAAAAAAGCTCTGCTCGCTCCATGGAGCCTGAAAACGAATGCGGCCTGTGTATCATATCTGCTTTCGTTAAATATCTTTGTCTGTGAGAAAGAGAGCGAGCAAGCCAGCAACTACTTTCTGTCCCACGGTTAGTGGCCAGTGACCTAATAATTGTCGTTCCTTTTCTATTACTTGTGAACTGAGTGAGATGGTAATATGACGTATGTTCTTTACAAATCCTTAAATTCGTGATTGTTCGTACTGGTTCGTGGCAGCACTGTCCGCGTCGCCATTAAAAATATTAATGTTACTTTTTTGTTGACAGTTTTGAAAAACTAAATTTGAATAATTTAGTGTACTTGCTTTTGTAATTTTGGTATTTTCGATAACCGAAGATGCTTAAATATTACAAAAAGTACGAATAGCAGCTCATTTTTGGGTTGATAAAATATTTTCAGGTAAAAAAATTAAAATATCAAAATATTAAAAACTTTCAAAAAATGTTCCTAATTATCTAGACATGTTCAAAAGTAACTAACAAGTTAAAAAGTGTCTTGCAATGTAGAAAAATGTGTGGAAATGTCCAAAATTGTCTAAAAATATTCAAAACTGTCTAAAACTATTCAATGTTTTCAAAAAGTATACATAAGTGTCTATAAATGTTCTAAATGGTGTAAATATGTTTAAAAGTGTCTACAAAATGTTCAGACGTATCTAAATATGTTTAAAACGGTCTAAAAACCTTCAAAAGTGTTCAAAATCTGTCTGACATTATTAAAAACTTTTAAGGAATGTTCCTAATTTTCTAGATATGTTCAAAAGTACTTAACAAAGTTAGAAATGTCTAGCAATGTAGAAACATGTGTGGAAATGTCCAAAATTGTCTAAAAATGTTCAAAACTGTCTAAAACTATTCAATATTTTCAAAAACTATACATAAGTGTCTACAAATGTTCTAAATGGTGAAAATATGTTTAAAAGTGTCTAAAAAATGTTTAGAAGTACCTACATATGTTTAAAAGAGTCTAAAAATATTCAAACCTCTCTAAAAACCTTCAAAAGTGTTCAAAATCTGTCTGAAATTATTAAAAACTTTTAAAGAATATTCCTAATTTTCTAGATATGTTCAAAAGTACCTAACAAAGTTAGAAATGTCCAGCAATGTAGAAACATGTGTAGAAATGTCCAAAATTGTCTAAAAATATTAAAAACTGTCTAAAACTACTCAATATTTTCAAAAACTATACATAAGTGTCTAGAAATGTTCTAAATGGTGAAAATATGTTTAAAAGCGTTTAAAGAATGTTCAGAAGTACCTAAAGTTGTTTAAAAGGGTCTAAAAATGTTCAGACATATCTAAAAACTAAAAACCTTCAAAAGTGTTCAAAATCTGTCTGAAATTATTAAAAACTTTTAAAGAATATCCCTAGTTTTCTAGATATGTTCAAAAGTACTTAACAAAGTTAGAAATGTCTAGCATTGTAGAAACATGTGTGGAAATGTCCAAAATTGTCTAAAAATGTTCAAAACTGTCTAAAACTACTCAATATTTTCAAAAACTATACATAAGTGTCTAGAAATGTTCTAAATGGTGAAAATATGTTTCAAAGTGTTTAAAGAATGTTCAGAAGTACCTAAATATGTTTAAAAGAGTCTAAAAATATTCAAACCTCTCTAAAAACGTTCAAAAGTGTTCAAAATCTGTCTGAAATTATTAAAAACTTTTAAAGAATATTCCTAATTTTCTAGATATGTTCAAAAGTACCTAACAAAGTTAGAAATGTCCAGCAATGTAGAAACATGTGTAGAAATGTCCAAAATTGTCTAAAAATATTAAAAACTGTCTAAAACTACTCAATATTTTCAAAAACTATACATAAGTGTCTAGAAATGTTCTAAATGGTGAAAATATGTTTAAAAGCGTTTAAAGAATGTTCAGAAGTACCTAAAGTTGTTTAAAAGGGTCTAAAAATGTTCAGACATATCTAAAAACTAAAAACCTTCAAAAGTGTTCAAAATCTGTCTGAAATTATTAAAAACTTTTAAAGAATATCCCTAGTTTTCTAGATATGTCCAAAAGTACTTAACAAAGTTAAAAATGTCTAGAAATGTAGAAACATGTGTGGAAATGTCCAAAAATGTTCAAAACTGTCCTAAACTATTCAATATTTTCTAAAACTATACATAAGTATCTAGAAATGTTCTAAATGGTGTAAATATGTTTAAAGAATGTTCAGAAGTACCTAAAGTTGTTTAAAAGGGTCTAAAAATATTCAAACCTCTAAAAACCTTCAAAAGTGTTCAAAATCTGTCTGAAATTATTAAAAACTTTTAAGGAATATTCCTAATTTTCTAGATATGTTCAAAAGTACTTAACAAAGTTAGAAATGTCTAGCAATGTAGAAACATGTGTGGAAATGTCCAAAATTGTCTAAAAATGTTCAAAACTGTCTAAAACTACTCAATATTTTCAAAAACTATACATAAGTGTCTAGAAATGTTCTAAATGGTGAAAATATGTTTCAAAGTGTTTAAAGAATGTTCAGAAGTACCTAAATATGTTTAAAAGAGTCTAAAAATATTCAAACCTCTCTAAAAACGTTCAAAAGTGTTCAAAATCTGTCTGAAATTATTAAAAACTTTTAAAGAATATTCCTAATTTTCTAGATATGTTCAAAAGTACCTAACAAAGTTAGAAATGTCCAGCAATGTAGAAACATGTGTAGAAATGTCCAAAATTGTCTAAAAATATTAAAAACTGTCTAAAACTACTCAATATTTTCAAAAACTATACATAAGTGTCTAGAAATGTTCTAAATGGTGAAAATATGTTTAAAAGCGTTTAAAGAATGTTCAGAAGTACCTAAAGTTGTTTAAAAGGGTCTAAAAATGTTCAGACATATCTAAAAACTAAAAACCTTCAAAAGTGTTCAAAATCTGTCTGAAATTATTAAAAACTTTTAAAGAATATCCCTAGTTTTCTAGATATGTCCAAAAGTACTTAACAAAGTTAAAAATGTCTAGAAATGTAGAAACATGTGTGGAAATGTCCAAAAATGTTCAAAACTGTCCTAAACTATTCAATATTTTCTAAAACTATACATAAGTATCTAGAAATGTTCTAAATGGTGTAAATATGTTTAAAGAATGTTCAGAAGTACCTAAAGTTGTTTAAAAGGGTCTAAAAATATTCAAACCTCTAAAAACCTTCAAAAGTGTTCAAAATCTGTCTGAAATTATTAAAAACTTTTAAGGAATATTCCTAATTTTCTAGATATGTTCAAAAGTACTTAACAAAGTTAGAAATGTCTAGCAATGTAGAAACATGTGTGGAAATGTCCAAAATTGTCTAAAAATGTTCAAAACTGTCTAAAACTACTCAATATTTTCAAAAACTATACATAAGTGTCTAGAAATGTTCTAAATGGTGAAAATATGTTTCAAAGTGTTTAAAGAATGTTCAGAAGTACCTAAATATGTTTAAAAGAGTCTAAAAATATTCAAACCTCTCTAAAAACGTTCAAAAGTGTTCAAAATCTGTCTGAAATTATTAAAAACTTTTAAAGAATATTCCTAATTTTCTAGATATGTTCAAAATTACCTAACAAAGTTAGAAATGTCTAGCAATGTAGAAACATGTATGGAAATGTCCAAAATTGTCTAAAAATATTCAAAACTGTCTAAAACTATTCAATATTTTCAAAAACTATACATAAGTGTCTAGAAATGTTCTAAATGGTGAAAATATGTTTAAAAGTGTTTAAAGAATGTGCAGAAGTACCTAAATTTGTTTAAAAGGGTCTAAAAATATTCAAACCTCTCTAAAAACCTTCAAAAGTGTTCAAAATCTATCTGAAAATATTACAAACTTTTAAAGAATATTCCTAATTTTCTAGATATGTTCAAAATTACCTAACAAAGTTAGACATGTCTAGCAATGTAGAAACATGTGTGGAAATGTATAAAATTTTCTAAAAAACAGATAGATGGTACCAAAATAAGTTGATTTAGCCACATTTTCCTTAGTAAGTAAGTTGATAATAAGGGTCATAAAGGGTTAAAGATGAAAGTTAAAAATTGATATTAATTATAATATAACTCTTGAATAATTTCAAGAGAGAATTGAAAATAGAGAAAATTTTGTTTAGGAAAGCATTTGTAAAAAGCGCCTCCTGTCGACAAAAGAAAATAACTTTACACAATCATTTAAAACGCATATGATGGCTCCATTTTATCACAATTTTTTCCCCAATCTCTACGAATAGTCGTTTGTACATTGAAAATTATCGGTACAATCTTGTCAAACGCAAGTTCAATAATTGAAAGGTAAACAAGTGAAAGAAACAAAAATTATCTTAACTTCCTTTGTGTACAATCCTTGCTTATTACAATCTGGCATCCATGCTGAAATACGTCATTTACAAAAACTGCCGCGTACTGTACAAGTAAGTTCTTTTAAAATGACAAAGTTGCCACGTTATGAGTCTTGTGGCGCATGTTTCACTTGATTGAAAATAACAGAAGATTCTCTAAAAAAAAACTTAACACTCGCTAACAAGCTTGTCTGCCTTATTAAATCTCTAAGCTTGTTTCTATAAATTTAAAGTAATGGTAATATTGATTGGTTACTTCTATTTTATATTAGAGCACAATTATTTAATGCTGCTTAGAGAGTAAATTTCCTAATAGCTGATTTCTGTAGGTAAAAAAAAAACATTTTGAAAACGTCAAGCTCACTGATGACGTGTAACAATCTCATTAGTGACGTTTACTCTATAAATATACCTGTAGTAACCGTCGTCTTTTAAAGTTACCGAGCGGTCTGGTCCTTGCGCAGTTCTGGCAATTATCCTCTGACGGTTTTCCGGCCGTGGCACCGGGCAATTGCCCGAGATAACCGTTGATGGGAGTGTTTGTACTTTCCGGAAGACTTGCTCCATAATCTGCATTGAAATGACTGAAGAACTGGTATTTTTACACTCAAATGTACTCACCATGATGTCCGGCAATTTCAGACAGAGACTGGACTGGCTGAGGCCGAATCACAACGTCGTCCAGCTGGACTGCCCCTTTAGCAGCACGCACTTGTTTGTACAAGTCTGTATGCTGCCTGATCCGATATTCAAGATCGGATATTTGCGATTGAACCCAGGTCCATCGCGCTGCAATGGCTGCCCGATCCGTTGAATATCTCCATAAAGACCGTTTTTGTCTATTAGGGAAAAAAAATTAGTACAAAACAGTGATGTTTAGCTGATGAACAAGATTTCCCAGTTTCATATTGTAAAAAGTGTTGCCTGTACTTACATACTGAGGTACTGCTGATGAGGGTTATTATAATTCTGACTCTCGTCGCAACTTTCAGCACCCGAACTGCTTTCAGTCGCTTCAGAGTCTACTTCGTCTTGAACCACGTGAAGTTGCGCGCGAAGCTGTTCACTCACCCTCCCCACTTCCTCTTTATGCTCCACCGACCACTGAGGAATATTAATCTGTCCACTAGTACTACCCCGAAACAAAGAAGTTTCTATCGAGCCCGATCCAAAATACTTAGGAACGCTTCTTTGTCTCGCAGCCGTGTTGGCTTGCAGCACTTTGGCAGTCTCCAACTTCCTGGTCAGCATCTTCGCCGACGATGCTGACAAGGGAGCATTGTAATCACCAAACGTCGTAGTCCCGAACGCTTTAACAGTTTCTTCGGATTCCTTGGGTCTCTTAATCAGTCGATGCACCTGCTCAAACACCCCGACCACCTCCGAGCTGACGTGCTGTCCCATCAGTCTCGACTGCATTTTGAAACAGCGACGTCTGAGGAAATCCAACCGTCGTTCCACTCTGCAATGTTTTCGCTGCAAATCGGACAGGAGCGCTTCCGCCTGGTTTTCCTTGATTTTTTGCGCCGTCTCCAGCTCATCCGGCTGATCGTCCATCGAAATGTTGATCATATTATCCACTTGTTCCAATAAATCCTTATCAATGTTCATGTCAAACACTTCAGTGAGATCGCTGGATGAGTTGTTTAACTGGTCACTGTTCTCCATTGATTTAATCACTTGTTGCATTAAGTCGTCTAAATTACGATAAAACTTTGCTAGTTTTCTTATTATATGATTATTTACATTGGTGCAGACTGTCAGAGCAGTTATTTAGTAGAAATTACAAATATAAAAGGTTGCACCAAACAATTTCTACTATAAACTTAAAAGTATTCAATAATACAGGTTCACACATTAAAAAGCAGATTAAATGTTGGAATTTGTAAATTAGAACCAACAAAAATCACTTCATCAGGTAAAAAAACCTTCAATTTCTAAGGTTAACCTTTACTGATCTGTTGCACAAACCAATTATTTTAAAATTAAAATTCTGATAACTGCTCTGCAAACAATCTTTAACTTAAACTATACCTTCCAAGTTGGAGCCAAACAGATGATCCTGATCAACACTCCGAATCTTATTTGCAGCCAATTCAGTTTTTTCGAGTCCCATTTTGTCGTCTCCGTCACCCATAGAGGACGAGCAAAAACTCATATTAGTGCCCGAAAAAGCGTTGTCGGAGGCGATTTTCAAACTGCTACCCAGTTGATCACTTTTCGACGGGAAAGAATCCAAATCGTCGGTGTTCAAGGGACTGGCAGGCTCATTGTTACACTTTCTAGTTTTTTCGAAACCGTTTACTGGCGACGCTGGTTCCAGATGACCCTCCGTTGGGATATCGTCGAATTTCTGCCCTCGGACCGTGTCCGTTAAAGCGGGGGCCATGACATTCGCATGGGGCCTTCCTACCGAGGCCGTGCGTTGTCCCATTCATCCAGTGTATGTCACTGGATTGATCATTCTAAATTGACGCATTATTATAGTTTCAAACAAGGAATAAGGATAAAAATACAGGCTGTCCAGGAGATTGAAATGAAGTGTTTTTTGATTTGGACCTGTAAGTGCTACCAACTTGTACTTTTTTAAATTTTAATACTGCTTGGTTTTGTGGTCTCTAAAACCAGCAAATATTTGGCTGATCATTTACAAACAACAATAAGTAATCATAATCACACTTCACAGTCTTCAGTAGGTTGTGCTTGTCTTTGGGAGTGTTTAATTAGAATTCTGTCTGTGAATGCAACACTGGGAGCAACCAACAACAAACATACAAAATAGGGTCAGGATCACATGATTCTAATATCTTCTTTCCTGAATCCCTAATCAAAGTTATAACAAAATTGTAAAGTTGTAAAAGTTATAAATAATGAAAATTACAAAAAACAAAAACAGTTCTGTAATAATTTATTTCAAACTGCTCAAAATAATAAAACAAAGCATTTTCATGTTTTCCCCATTCCTAATGTCATCTGCATTACTGGTCATCTAAAGTGTTGCAATCATAATTTGGTTTTTGTAGTAATTTTTAAATACTTCTAAGAAATTTCATTATTTACTTTGAAATTAAATTTTAAAAAACTAAAAGCAACATGCAAGGCAAAACACTGCTGGAAAATCATAAAAATAACATAAACAGTTATGAATGCAACACTTTAGTTGACAAATGACGCTTGACCTTTGAGGCTCTATGGAGGGAATATAGGAATGGTGTTTCTTTGGGTTTGTGATTTTGGATCCAAAAGACAGTGACCTCCGCGTAATTTTGTAGTAATGGTGCTGTGACTTTTGAATCATAAGGCATTTGCATCCAAAAACATGTGTTGAAAGTTGAAAAAAAGCGCCTAAAGCCACAATGACTTAATTTGACAAGACTGCAGTTTAAGCAACTGTCAAATTACGTCATTGTGTCGTTAAATACGCTCTGCAGGGGGAGGGCCCTACTTGTCAGGGATGACATCACAAACTAAAATTATCTGATGTGTTTTGTTTTGTGTGAAAAATACCAATGCAGGAGCATTAAAAAAATACAGGGTGATGGCTAAAAATTAGTAAAAATACAATACATTTAAAAAGTTTTCAGTTGAATCAAATTGCTTCAGTCCAGCAGTGTTCTCCTGGACAGCTGGGTGTAAGGAATACAGAAATGAGTTTACATTAGTGACATAATTTTAAAAGTGCCTAATAGCAAGAACATGCTTAGGAGAGCAAAAAATAACCTCACATCCCCACAAGTAATTATTGTAGGTAGCTTTTTACCCATACTTTAGTTTTATGTGGCTTTCTTATATAGTTTGTTTGTGCCTTTATTGTGAGTTCAGGACATTTTAGTAGGTACATGACCAACTACAAACTACCCTTTTTAATTGCACAATATTATGAAATCAACTTGTAAGATCATTGCTAAAAAAGACACTAAAATTTTTAATGCTAGTTTTAAATACAAAATGACAACAAAGAGGTGGATAAAAGGGGTGTAAGTAGCCTTGAGCATGAACTTAAACCATTTACACTACTAATGGACTTGAGCACTAAAATGTGTACTGGAAAAGGTTAGTTGCATCTTACTAAGAGGGTAAAAAATGATTGAAAACCACTATACCTGTATTTAAAAACTCCCCAATGCAGAGCCTGCAAGGCCTCAATATAGTTTTTAATGGACGACCGGTAAACGCCGGCAATCTAAAGAAAACATAGGAGTTTAGGCTGGGCGGAAGCGGGAAGTCTTATCGGTGGCATCGTAGCCGTTTGACGACGAACCTAAAGATTGATTTTCCGCATTTTCACCGGGTTCAAAGCGTTCTTTGCTGGCACAGGGACACGTAACTTGGCGTTATTTGGATGTCAATTTAAACGGAACACTCCCACGTGACGAAGCTTACGAAACGCGGAATCGGCTTTAATGAGAACCGCGGCAGAATCGAAACAACACAAATACTCGTACGACAAACATTGCGCCACACTTTACACTCATAAACACCCGGACGATCCTGGCAGTAAACGTAGTCCCGAGGGCCCCAATTTGCCCCTTTTTTTCGACTGGAAACCGTCTAAATGCGAAACAGGCGTGAACCTTTCCACTACGTTTTATTAAACAACAATGGCGACTTCGTTGTTAAAACAGCCGAACAACGCGCCCGTCCATTTGCTTCGGTTTTTTAACGTTGATGGAATGGGACGAGCGGCGCGCGACGATCTCTTGATTTGATACATACACACACGGAGCAAACGCAATTTGGCGGTTGACGATCGTCCTGTTTGTGCCTTTGTGTAGTCACCACGACTTGGAAACTCGTTTTCAAAACGGTTTATTGCGTGTATCAGGGCCGTATGACCTAACAAATTTGCATACGTAACTTTTGTCTACACGACGCTATCCCTACGATCGATTTGATAACAAAAAAATCTAGCAAAGTGAGGAAAACTTATGAAATTCCCCAGTCCCCACGCCAAAAATAGTGGCGCCATCGGACGTCCCTTGCCCTTATCATATTGAAACACGTCAAAGTTGTCACAGCATACAACATTCAAAAATATGTCACGTGTTATGTTTAGAGAAAACTATATAAATAATCATGTGACCAATGAATGGAACTGTGGGAACCTCAGGCAATACAGAACGGCGGGGCATTTAAAAGCCTGCCTCCAGCAAACTAAAATCTCCTAAATGGAAACTATTTGCACCCCATCAAGGGTTAAATATAATCCAGGCTAAAAAACAACAAATAAATCCAAATTTCTAGACTACTGCCATAAGCAAAAAACCAGAAATGATATACATGGATTGGACACTAAATCCATCCAACTTATATTAACCTACCAGAAAACCACACACACGCATCAACTGTGTTAAAAAGAAACTGGGAAACTTGGTAAATGAAAAAAACTAAATAAAATTAAATAGAATAACAAAATATACCTAACCTCTTTTATTGCCTTACCGGGTGTTTTTGGTGTTAGCTGTCTGCAGTGCGTTACCACTTCGTGCCAATCGTGTTCAGTCCATGAAGCACTAAAATCGTTCACCTTTTCCATTATTTTTCCAAAAATAAAAGGAAAATTAAATTACATTTCCAAACGGAAAACTTGAGTGATAGATGATGGATGGCACATCAAATGTCAAACTGTCAGGGTGAGGTTGGTGTACTGTAGAGGGTAGGATATGTTGCTATCTCTTTTGAACACAGAGCGAAAAACTGAAACAAACATCTGGACAAGGTGATATGATTTATTGAACTAGGGTCACTATTGGCGGTTGGTGACAGCTCAGTTGGTTGCCAAGCTAACTGCCATTTCATTCCTGTCACTGCCAATGTTATAATTTAAAAATCTCAAAAAAAACCTGAAGAGTGGTATTTCAAATAAATTTTAGATTTTAGTGTTAAAAACAAGGCTTCGCAAAAATTTATTTTAAAGTTTGTGGCTTATTTCCATGTTATATATATGTTTGTAAATTTTATAAATCTGTGAGCAGTGGAGTCCCTTTATATGTATTGTTGAATCCTGAGGGTAAGTTGATGTTGCTTCCGTTTATTTACATTGGTTTTAGAGCCTATGAAGCAAAACAATCAATATTAACACTTTTAAAAAGTGATTTCAACCTTTTTGTTCTGACTACAGACATTTTTGAAAATTTACAACACCCCTATACAGACACCAACACAGTCTGGTTTTTACATCTAAAAATAGTAGTCTGTTCTTTTCAATGCAAATGATTGACAAATTCCAGTTATCAGGAACTTTATTTTGTTACAGAGGATGGATCAGTCAATTCAGCATTCACCAGACAATCTGTGATCAAAACACTGGCATAAATGTGTTCAAAATGGCCCCATATACAAAGAAATTTCGTACTTACAGTCGTTCCAAGAATGATATAAGTGGGGTAACTGCGTTTAATTTATTATTAGCCAAGAATCTCACCCAGAAGAAGTTATCAAATAAAAAAAAGGGTAGCAAACATAGAAGAAAAAATGACAACAAAATGGAATTTAAGGAATTGCCACAACTTATAAAAAGTGTGGTGAGTGATGAATCCCTTCATGTCAATTTAGATGATACTTTTGATAGAATATGCAAAAGACCAGTATTAAAGAAGCCTGTGTACGTTCACATGCAATCCAGTTGTGTTAGTGATTGTACTGATGTCTCAGAAGTTTCAGTCCAGGTGCAAAAGTTGCGATCATTCAAGGACAAATCAGTACTGAAAGTTTCAAATTATGATACAAGTTGCTCCTGGTTTTTGCAACAAACTCCCACTGGGGAAGCTATCACAAATAGCCTAGAAATTGAGGGTATTTCAAAAAATTACTTAAATAAAAGTGTAAATAAATCTAATGGTACTGCAAACAAAACCTCATCAATAGTTCTTAGATCTCACTGTCTATCACTGCCAAAGAGTACTCCAATAAAATTAAATAAAAAACCAAAAGGTAATGCTGCAGTGAACTCAACTACTAATGAAATATTCAGTTCTTCATACTGTGGTAGTCCTATCTTTGGAAAAGATCAACCACCAATTTCACCAATAATCCCTAAAGACAAGCCAGAACTACAGGAATGCATTATAGAATCTCTGAAGGAGATTAAAAGTTGGAGTTGCTCATATCAGTCTTTCTGTAATACAAATAAGTCAAAGGGGAGAAGTATTGTCACTAGATCAAAAAATAAAAGTAAAAAATACTCTTCTAAAGAGTTGCATGAGAATGAAACAAGTAAAGTTGACATTTCTGGGCAAAATCTACACTCTGGCTTTATTGTTAGTCCCTTAAAAGAATTTGAACAATTTGAGAGTAAATTTTATTCAACTTTAAACCCAGAGGTCAGTTCCTTCTTAGACAGTGAAGATAAGCAGTTCAATGGATTTGTCACTGACAGAAAACACAAATTAACCACCAATGTTCAGAAAAAAATGCTCAAAGATTTCCTAGTGGTATTAGATAAAAGCCAAATAAACTACTCCAAAGACAGACTGAAGTTGCCCAGGCAACCTGACTATATTTTAAAAAGTAGAGATAAGACTAAAGGGAGGCCCAAACAGTTAACAATTAACTTAACCAAATGTTCCTTAACTCAATTTAAAGCACAGCAGAGGAGATTGAGTAGAAGAATTAGTCATCCCAAACCCTGTAAGAAATTTTCAGTAAATTCTAAAAGAGTTTCAAGACGTAAGTCTGAAGACATGCAAACTGGCACAAAAAGTGAGAATGACAGTGTTGAATCAGTGAATGCAGGTAAGAATGGTTAATTAATATAATTGCCCATATTAGTGTTAGCTTCGAAAGATCTTTTACTTATAATATTGCAAGTTTGTATAATAAAATTCTTTCAGACCTTAGGTTATGCAATATTAAGGTCAAGTGGGGTAATTGAAAATGATATTTGCATATTTGTTGTTGAGTGATACAATTTTTTTTGTATTTCAGGCAAGAAATGCAGTTACTCTGCATAGCACCATCATTTATTGTATTTAGTATGTCATTGGGTAGTCAAGATACACTTAGATATCACAGATTTCGTCTTTTTAATCTTTGAAATTTGTTGGTCCTGTTTACAATTTCCAATAAAATTAGGGAAAATGTAAACACTCAACATTTAAACCACTGTTCTTTATGAGATTTTATTTGGTGTAAATGTAAACAGTTTTGATAAGTGTTTTAAATTCAAGTCTGAGTAGTTCAATATGGATGTTTACATTTACCCCCTAGGTCAGTGATTTCATTAAAAGTCTATAATTTTTGGTTATTTTTATATTATTTTTTATAACAAATTTATGAATTCTAATTCAAAACTTAGAAATAATAACTATTGAACATAAAACATTAAAGTATCAATTGGGGCAATATTAAAAGGAAAAACTATTGCTCTATTACAGGTACTTGTGTATAAAAATAATGAGAAATGCGCTGGCCTTTATTCTTAATGAGAGACATGGCAAAATTCCAAATACTTGGTCAAGGGAAATAAAGCTAACGTCACGTTCTACAATAGAAAAATTGCACTTGGTGTCGTCCGTAGATTTTAACCCTACCACTTAAATTTCTGTGTTTTGAATGCTTTCTACAGCACAAACATATTTAAAAATAGTTGCTCCTCTTTTTCCCCCTTTAAACTGAACTAAAATAAAGTCTCCTGGAGTCAACTCTTCAATGTTACATGATTTTATATCTATTTCTTCCTTCTCTTCTGACTCTAAAATTTCTTCATCATCACTTTCCACAGTAAGAACTTGTTTTTGTTTTCTTAACTTCAGTTTTGTTTAAGGAATCTTCTTACCTCTTCTACCGTTTTAAGACGCATGCTGTCGTTAAAATTTTGCCATAAGTCCTATGCTTCAGGCGACACTTTGGTGCAGCTGTAGAATCCCCTGTAACGTTCTGTTCAGGTGTTTTAAAAAACAATGTGTTCAACTCTCCATAGCAGCTAGAGGTTGATGGCACTCCTTTGCCTATCTCTATTCTGTCAGTGTCTTTTTGAATGTCAATTGTATGGTAATCTTCTTCTTCTTCTTCTTTAGCCTATGTCCATCCACTCCTGAATGTAGGCCTCTTCCAATGATTTCCATGTCCGTCTATCCAGGGCAGTTTGAAACCAGTTTCTTCCTGCTATCTTCTGGATGTCATCCCGCCATCGCTTTGGGTGTCTCCCTGCATTTCTTTTTGTGGCTCTTGGGCGCCACTGCATTATTTTATTAGTCCATCTAGATGGATCCTGCCTTGCAACATGACCCGCCCATCGCCACTTTAGTTCGGCTGCTCTTCTGATAACATCGGTTACCCTTGTTCTTTTTCGGATCTCTTCGTTTCTTATTCGATCTCTGAGGCTGATTCCCAGCATGGCGCGCTCCATGGCTCTTTGAGTTGTTCTGAGCCTCTCTGCACTTCTCTCTGTAAGTGTCATAGTCTCCAGTCCGTATGTTGTTACGGGTAAAATGCAGGCCTCATAGACTTTCCGCTTAAGGTTGATGGGATACTTTGGGATTTCAGAATGTAGCCTAGCCTACCGAATGCTGCCCAGCTGAGTCTTGTTCTCCGGGATATTTCGTTTGTTTGGTTTTGTTTTCCCAGTCTGATAGCGTGGCCCAGGTATATGTATTCCTCAACGTGTTCTAGAGTGCAGCCTTCTATGGTTATTGCCGTCTCTTCGCTGGTCATTATTTTGGTTTTATTTAAATTCATCTTGAGCCCGATTTGTTTTGATGTTTCCTGCAGTTCTTCCAACATATCTTTCAGCTGATTGATGTCGTTACTGATGACAACAATATCGTCAGCAAAACGTAGATGATTCAGTCGGGTTCCATCTACATTGATACCTTTGTTTTCCCAGGCCAAGTTTTTAAAGGCGCTTTCCAATGCCAATGTGAATAGTTTAGGGGATATGGTATCCCCTTGACGGACTCCTTTTTCTATTTTAATCTTATCCGTTGATGTATCTTCGTCAATGGCTACTTGCAATGTAGCATTTTCGTAGATGTGTTTTATAAGATTGGAGTATCTTGTGTCTATTCTTGCCTCGTTCATTGCGTTCAGAACCGCCCAGGTCTCAACCGAGTCAAAGGCTTTTTCGTAGTCGACGAACGCCAGATGTAGGGGTACGTTGTACTCGGTGCATTTCTCTATTAGAGTGCGAACGGTTTGTAGGTGATCATTTGTACCATATTTTTTTCTGAATCCTGCTTGCTCGACTGGCTGGTAAAAATCGAGCTTATTTGTCAGTCGGTTGGTCAGAATTTTTGTGAGGAGCTTGTACAGGTGTGAAAGAAGGCTGATTGGTCGGTAGTTTGCAATATTGGTATTGTCGCCCTTTTTGAAGATTAAAATAACTTCAGCGTTTTGCCAAGGTTTTGGTATTTTCTCTTCGCTAATACATTTGTTTAGAAGGACACAAAGGGCATGTTCAAGCGTTATTCCTCCCATCTTCAGCATTTCGGCGGTGATACGGTCTTCTCCCGGTGCTTTTTTGTTTTTCATCTGTTTAAGGGCCTTTCTTAGTTCGCTCCTGTTTACTTCTGGTATATCCTCCGATCCCACATTTAGAATTTCTTGCTTAACGCTGTCTGGTTTAGGCAGAGTTGATGTATACAAGTCCTTGTAGAAGCCTTGGATGATATTTATTACACCCTTTTTGTCTGTAACAATTTCCCCGTTCCTATCCTTTATTTTAAAAAGTTTTTGCCTTCCTCTAGACATGTGTGACCTAAGTACTTTCATGTTTGAGTTGTTTTCAATAGTTTCTTTTATCAGCTGACTATTGTAGGATCTCAGGTCTTTTCGGCTTTCTTTGTTTATTGTTTTACATAACTCCTTGTATTCATTTGAATCTCTGCTCGTTATTTTCCTTTGCTCCATCAGCTTCAGTGTGTTTAAGCTTAATTTCGGTGTTTTTTCTGTTTTGTGCTTAGAGCATACTTTCTTTGTTGCCACCTGGGTACTGCTGGCTATTGTTGCCGATAATTCCTCTAGTTCCATCTTCCTCAGGCAGTTCAAGTTGTGCAGCTTTGTGTTTAGAATAGTTTGGTATTCTTCTGCTCTTGACGTCAGGGTTTCTGTAGTTGGATAATTCCCTTTTTGAACCATCCTTTTCCTTTCGACTTTGGTGTTAATAATCATCTTTGCTCGAACTAGTCGGTGATCGCTGCCTGTATCAAAATGGTTCAGAACAGACACGTCCTGGCATATGTCTCGTCTGTTAGAGATTATGTAGTCTATTTCGTTTTTTATTTGCCCGTTCGGGTTTCTCCAAGTCCATTTTCTTTGGGGGGGTTTCTTGTAAAAGGTGTTCACGCAATATAGATTTTGGTGTTGGAGGTACTCCAGCAGCATTCCTCCTCTGTCGTTTCTGCTTCCTAGCCCATACGATCCAATGTTTGGTGGGTCGCCTATACTTTTCTGGCCAATTTTGGCGTTAAAGTCCCCTATAATAATCTGAAACCTAGCATTTCCCGCCCTTTGGGCCTTCTCGATGTCTTCGTAGAATTGTTCGGCTTCTTGGTCCGGAGAGGAGCTTGTTGGAGCGTATACTTGGATTACTTGCATGGAATGTCTTTTATTGATCTTCAGTATAATATAGATTACTCTGTTTGAAATGGCTTCCATTTTTGTGACTAGGTGTTTCAGTCTTCTATTTACCATGAGCGCCACTCCCCCGATATGTGAGTTCGTGTCGGCGTTCTTTTGATAAAATAGATGTCCAGACCTGAGAGTGGTCGCATCCTCTCCTTGAAGTCTAGTTTCGCTTAGGCCAAGTATATCCCAGTTGATGTGTTCTAATTCGTTTTCCAGCAGCTCAAGTTGTTCCCTCGATCTCATAGTACGGATATTGTAAGTGGCTATTCTGATTTCTCCCTTCGGGACAAAGTTGTAGTTTGGGTTTATTGAGTTTTTGCCTCCCCCAGAATCCACGAGGCAGACTGGTTTATCAGTGCGAGATTCTGAGTTTTTCACTCTACTCGCCTGGGGTACAGTTTCTGTTTTAGAACTCAACATGGTTTGGTTTTGGAAGGGTTTGGCATTAAAAGGCCACGCTTGCCGAGCGTGTTGGCCAGTTCTAGTTTCAGCCGCCCACTCTGGGTCAGACGCTGTTGTGGGTCGCCCCTCTGGAGTCAGACACCCACTCGCAGCCGCCCACTCTGGATCAGACGCTGCGTTACCTGTTGGTCCGCGGGAGGTATTTGATTTCCCTCCTACCACCCATATCTGGGAGGCATTCCCCTATCCGCCACCTGGGGACGCGCCCTCTAGGGGTTACAGGCTCCCCCGAGAGGATGTTGGTAATAATGGCAGTAAAACATGTTTATTTGAAGTTGATGGGACGCTTTCATTTAAATCTTTAAAATCCGGTACTTCAGGATCTAAGATTTCACTAGATTTAGTGGTAGATACATCTTGTCTTTGTGGCACATCCGGATTTTCTGGCACAACCTCAGACATTTCCTCAGTTTCAGTGCTCAAAATCAAATCTATATTTTGAGAATTTGTATTTGAAGTTGATGATTTTAAATCATATTCAGCTAGATCTTCCACAGTAAAGTCATGTCTTGGGAATTTTGTAGAGTTAACCAAGCAATTCTGAAAATTCCCGTTTTGTTAGTTGTCCAGTTCCCAATCCCATTTTTTTCTTTCCATGGGCGATAAGCTGCTTTTCCCAATAAGTATTTACAGGACCAAATACACATTTGTCCAAAGGCTGTAGCTTATCAGTCAAATCACTCGGAAGTTTCACAAGAACAATGTTATTTTGTATGACCTCTTCCAAAATGCGAACACTCATATGGCTAGCATGGCCATCGAATATAAGTATTGCAGTCTGCGCAGGTAACATCTTTTTGAACATAAGGAATAAAACCTTGAGTTATCCAGTGGAAAAACTGGGGCTTCTCCATCCACCCATTGCTTGAAGCAGAGTATTGTGTTCCAGGATAGGCTTTTTCAGACATCCATCTTGGTTGATTAGCCGCACCTTTAAAAACAACGAGTGGGGGCAAAGTGGAACCATCTGCTGCGATGCAAGCTAATACGGTGGTGTTTTCTCTGCCACTTCCTCCAGAGATTCGACATAAAGTTGATCCCTTTTTCCCAATAGCCCGAATCCGACTGGGATCACTTGAAAAGCCAGACTCATCAGCATTAAAAATAAATGCTGCTTTGTCAATAGCATCACAGTTATTGTTAATCATTGTGCTTTTTAAAGTGTTGTAAAAGCTGTAAATAATGTCTGGTTTGCGAGCGTCTTCTGAAGATGCTCTGGTTTTTTGACAGAAAGTCTAGGATGCCGCTTTAAAAAACCATAATACCAATCATCACTGGGCTTGTTGTCTTTGAAGGGAGTCTGCAAATTTTTGTTCTCCAGATACGCTTTTACAAGTAATTGTAGCTCCTCTTTGTCACAGGGATACCCAACTTTAGCCCTCTCAATAAGACATTTTTCTAAGACATCCTCAATTTCTGGTGAAAGTGCCGTTTTCCTTCCTCGGCCGCGACAATCAATAGGGGTTTTTCTTTTCCCTGTTAGTCTTTGACAGATTACAAAAGCAGGAACTCTGCCTGTTGGTATGACGGTCCAGCTGTTTTTTTGATATAATTTCTCGGCGTCTAACAAAAGTAATAGGAACAATCTTAGGTTATTAAATTAACGTTTATCCATTACATTTTTTCCCCATTATCGTGTTTACAATTTCCCTAGTAGTTGGTTGTACGTATATATTATTTGGATTATACACATTTATTCTGAGTAGTCGTGATTGTATTTCAAATAACTATATAACTATATTAATAATGTCAAGTGTCATAATGTATCAACATCTCTATGTTAAGATAGGAAGTCTATGACTTCAACTTCGCCTTTTGTAATAGGGTTATTACAATAAAGACACGTTATTATTATTATTATTATTAATAATGTCAATAACTGTATTACATCACATATTCTTGATTTAGGACCCTCTAAAAAAGAATACCTTTGCCAGATATTGAAGGTGACAAGTGACCCTGTTGAGGCTACTAGTGTAAGAGAAAGTTCCCGAAAGTCATCAATTTGTCTGAAGTCCAGCAAATGTAGCACTAATTCATCATTAGAATATGTAACATCATTTCAAGATAAGGCACAGAGTGAAATTTCAAGCAGACTTAAAACATTTACAATCGATTTAACTGGGGATTCAGATGAGGAGATTGTGAATGAACTACCCACAGGAAATGCTAACTTAACTACGTCATTGATAGAACTACAAACACCAAAAACAAAACAAATAGTATCAAGGAAAAGCAGTAGGGCTAAGAATATTGACATTAGTAAAAAAGAATATTTATGCAAGTTGATGAATGTGTCTGGTGATGATGATGACACTGAAGAAAGAAGTATGTTGCAGCTGAAAAGTGGTATTTACGATTCACCGTTACAACCTGAAACACCGGTAACAGACAAAGTGGACGGCAATAGCAAAGTCATTGATTTAGTTTCATCTGGTAGGTTTTCAACAGTAAAAGTCCAAGTTTATTAGTGAAGATTTATTTCAGATGAAGAGACTGATGTCATTTTAAACAATGACAGAACTACCGAAATTGGACGAGGAAAGCAAACCTCATCTCCCAGTAAGTTGTATTTAATTTTTCAAACTTTGTTTGGCCTCACTGAAAGTCACTCTAGTAACACCGCAAAACGTAACATTAAATTGGACTTTTAGGCAAAGAAATAAATGATATGTTACGGTAAACATACTCAGAAATTTGGAGTCATTCCATTCTAGTTATATATTGCTATTTTTGCTAGCTATTTTTCAGTGTCTAAATTTGTAAATATGAAAGTTATCGGGGCTTATAAGCCGTGGTCCAATGAAATTTCTTTCCCGACTTTTCGTCCACATTTGCAGCGAACATTATCAAAGGCGATGACGTAACGGTCGAAGAGCTCTTCCTTACCTTTCGACGATGACTGATCGATGTCATCGTCTGTCATCTGATCTGATGTTGATAACTTTCATATTTCAATCTTAAAGCTGTTAACAACTGTATAATTCCCGGGATTGGTAATACACAATCTGCATTTTTCCTAGCAAGTTTATCACAACAGGGAAACCTTCATGTATAATAAATGTTTTGAAAACCTGTAATTTTCACCACAAAGTTTAAAAAAGGGAGCAATATCACCTATAATTTTAATGTCAAGGAAAAACCAAAGAATACCTATTTAACAAGAAGAGACAGTTGAAAAGAGAAAACGAATTAGAGAGAGATAGACTTTTCCTTCCAAAGTTAAGAGACAATCGACTGATATCGGCTTTGATCGTTGAATATCAGAAGTTTTATTGGTTGGTCATTCAGGTTGTTGAAGAACGTTGTCATATCTCAGATCACATCAAATATTTGTTTTAAAACATCAGTTTAAAGTTAAGAAAATAAGAATTGATATGCTTCCAATGATTAAGAGGCAAACTTAAAACACTGACTCAAAAGAAGTAAACAATGATGAATGATTATATGAAATTAGTTTATATCTGATCCTGAAAATTGGATAAAGTTTTTATTTCAAGATGAAATAAGATAAGAGAAAACCGGCAGCATTCCTACCAAAGGCGAACCGAGGACAGCCAAAAACATCACCCCAACATCAAAGGAATTATGTCGGCTGTCCCTTCTTGTTAAATAGCTTTTCTTTGGAAAAACTATGAATACAGGCATATGCTACTCCCTTTGCATTCATTCCATTGCCTCTAAAAATTTTACTAACACACTCTGTATATTATTAAAGGTATAATAGGAAATACTGCAGTAAAACCCAGCCGAATGTCCTTCCACTGTACAGATAACGAAATATTTCGAAAATCTAGCGAAAAGTCATGGCGCCTAATACAGGAAAAAAAGCAAAGATCAGAAACTGCTGATAATGGTAAAGTCAAGTCCAAACTGGTTTGATACTTGTAAGCCAGTAGTAACTTACTTTTAGCAACTTCCGGAGCCTCCACGATTACTCGACTGTCCACCATTATCCTACCTGCACCTGAATCGAACAAGTACAAACGAAAAACTGTCCTTCTAAATTACGCCGAATCAAGTAAGTTCAACTTTCTTGATGTCTTACTTTACCAAAACTATTCTCTTGATCAGGTCTGCCTTTGGGCGACATCACCAATAGGTTAAGTAAAGTCACGCCTAAAAAATCAGCCAAGTTCCTGTCCGGGAGAGAGTTAGTTTTACAATATTGCTCTCAATCCGAGCCTAAGGCTTTTAACAAAATATTTCCAGATGAGTAAGTTGTAAAACCTTCTGCTATCATTTAAACTAAGTGAACAATTTCAGGTTGTTGGAAAAATGTAAAAAAATCGCTGAAGGAACATACGGAGAAGTGTTCATGTACACTCAACAGGAATGCACCACTGTAATGAAAGTGATTCCGATCGAGGGCGATTTGATAGTTAACGGTGAAAAACAGAAAAAATTCGAGGAAATTCTTTCCGAAGTTGTTATAGCCTTGTAAGGAAGTTTGTGTTTAAAGTTTAAGCGTTTAATGGTCCAGTTGTACCTTCTCTTGCAGTAAACTTTCGAATTTGCGCAATGGCGCTGCGAACAAAACTGCCGGTTTCTGTCAAGTTCAACGAATCAGTTGCGTTAAAGGACGGTATCCGGATACTTTGGTACGGCGGTGGCATGAATATGCATCCATTAAAGGTTGTTGTACTTGTAATTACTAATTATTTGTTTTTTCAACTATTTGAATTTATTTAAGGTACTGAAAACGACCCTCCAGATAATTTCAGTAAGGAACAGCTCTATATTGTGTTGGAGCTTTTCAATGCTGGCCAGGACTTGGAAAGTTTCGTGTTTACCAATGCACAGCAGGCTGTATCAGTATTTAAGCAGGTAAAACTCTATTTACTGTTCTCGCGGAGTGAGTTTACCGGTGCGTCACGAAGGCAACGTTATTTATAATCATATGAATCAAATCAAGTTTTCGTCAACATACCTGTTGTGTTCATATTATAGAAAAGGGCGGGTCTAAAGCTTCGTCACGTTTAAAATTTTGCGTGTATTGTCAGTCAGAAAGTAGAGATCTTTGGATGCAAATTTGCACTAAAACAACCTTATACCAAAGCAAATCAAAAATATCTTGACCGAAATAACATTTTTTATTTATGAGAAGTATCCGTTTGGATCACAGAATTCCGTCTAAATTTGAAACCTAATTTATTTACCAAAATTTGCAGAGATGTATCACCAATATGTAGTATTTCTTTAACTTTAAGCTCTTGATATAGGTTCTGGATGGTTACATGTTTCTCTAAAATAAATACAACAAATTTAAAATTCAATAAGACATTCTGAGTGATGCTTGAGTATCTCATATCTAATTTTCAGGTTGCAATCCGCTTATTTTATTTTAAACCCGCTGGAAAACATTTTAGACGCTTATTTTCTTTTTCTATGAGTTTATTATTAATATGTTTGAAGAAATTTTTATGAAAAATCTATAATGCAACCCAAAAATCTCAGTCTCTGGAAACAATGAAATGTTAATAGATGTTTCTTACAAAAGTAGATATATTTTACTATTATTAACATACTATCGTTGTACATATCATATAATGTTTTTCGAACATCCATTTTAATCCTTTTAGATAAATCAGTGGTCTTGGCTCGTCGATCACGCATCGATTTACGTTTTCTAGGTGAGGAAATCATAAGATTACTTGCTTGCTTTTTCCGAATCGAATAAACAGTTTTGCGGGAAACTTTCAAAGGAGCTGCAACCTTCTAGTATCAAAAAAATACATCAGTAAGAATATGTAAGGTCTTAAAATTTCTTATTTTCTTCCTGAACAGATGATAAAGCTTCTAAAGGTCCTCCCTTGGTTTTTCCAATTCAAAGTATTCACTAAGGTTAAGAATTAACTGCTGGGCTTGTCTGTGGAGATTTTTTCCAGGCATTTTCTCAAAAAATACTGTAATAGTAAGTAATTCCGAATTTACGAAAAACCAAATGGCTAAATAAAAACCATACACTCCCACTTTTTTTCAAAACAGATTAGTAATTGTGCCAATTTTGGTTAGATGGTGACAGCCAACATAAAAAAAATAAAAATATTAATAATTATATTATGAAAGTACTTACAGAATGTTAAAAGCGTAGAAACAATAGCTCTTAAAAGAACTGTGGTGGTGTGGTAAATAGAAAACTTTATAAATGATTAACAACACAAAGAAATAGAAAAGAATTAATAGTAAACAAATCAAATAAATTTTGATGGTTTTCAAACTCAGTCCATGAGAACAGTATATCACTTTGATAATTACTCAATTTGACCATTTTTTTAAATTTAGGTGGCTTATACTTTGGCAGTAGCTGAAGTAAAACTAAAATTTGAACATAGAGATTTACATTGGGGTAATATTTTAGTCAAGAAAGTGGACCCAAATGAAAAAGTAACCTTTACTCTTAGAGGTAAGTCTAGTTTTCTCTTTACCTTCAATAATTAGTACATTGTTTCGTCATTTGTAGGACAAACGTCTGTTTGTGAGTCATATGGGGTCCAGGCGACCTTAATCGATTTTACCTTGTCAAGAATAGAGAGTGAGGGTGTCATAATGTTCCTTAACCTTGGAGATGATCCCTACCTGTTCAAGTCCTTTGGAGACTATCAGTTTGAGATTTACAGACTGATGCAGCGACGAAACGGGTAACAAAAAAAAATAGCCAAACTTTTGTCTGTATCTCTAATTTGTTATTATTGGGTGCAGTAATGACTGGAAAGCTTTTACGCCATATACCAACATTTTGTGGCTGCATTATTTTTTGGACAAGTCAGTGACCGCTTTGAGGTACAAAAACATAAAAACCAAAATACACAGGAAACACTTGGACATACTTAAACACTACAAGGAATTGGTGCTCGACTATGACTCAGTTTTTCAATTTGTTAATAAGTGTTTTTAGTGGACTGAATATAATTTTATTTTCTCTTTTTAATACAAAATAGAGTAGCACAATGAGAAAATGAGAACGTTTTCTCACGGTAAAATCCATCTTTTTCTTAAAAGGCAATTATCCCAACAAATGGTAAACAAAATCCAAATTTGTTCACTTTTAGGTTATGTGTTGAAAATTCTTCCAATTCGAATCGATGTTTTATTTTTTATCTCATTCGCCTTGCATATGCACGAGAGAAATAGAAATAAGTGCCCATTTTGGCAATCGCGCTAAATCAGCTGAAGTGAACAAACCGGCAACGTTGCTTTCAATAAATTGCGCAGTTTGAACACAATAAATAAACTACTGTGTTTTGTGTAGATATTTTCAAAAGATCCAATTTTTAAATCTCCTGAACAATAAAGTAATAAAAATGAACCAAACTGAACGTAAACAGATACCAGTCCTGGCGAAAAACCGGAGGAAATTGGTTAGTCCCTTATTTCACATGCAAACCAAAACCGAGGATTGTAAGTATTTGTCTCAAGAGGTAATTAAAGGGGTGAAGAAAACTGGAGTGCTAAATCTACATGGAAAACACTTATCTACAGGTAAATAGCGTACTTGAGTTATTTTTGTGGGTTAAACAGGTCATGTAAAGTTTGTAGTGTGGTGCCATGGCAAGTAGTATAGTCTATTTCAAAATTATGTTCATTTAAAAGGGACTTTTATAGTCAAAATTTTACCCTTTGAGAATGACGTCAAGCAGGTGAAAAAACACGTATGTCTAGAATTAGATCACAAATTTTAACCTACAAATGCTTTAAAAAAATTAGTGCGTTCGGAAGTGACTGATGATCAAGTGCCTTGAAAATCACATGATCATGAGAGTTTCGGTTTAATCATCATTCATTCAGTAAATAGGTGTGCTTGCACTCACTTAAAGATCTCTTCTACTCCTAATAACATAATATATTATTAATGTTCATTGATTTTCTGCTGTGTTTTTGTGATTTGCACAATAAAGCGAAAATAGTAATTTGGCATACCAACATTACCAACTTCTTTGTTTTTCATAAAAGCGGTTATTTTGGTTTTACTGACTGACATTTTCTTAGAAATGTTGGTGAAATACGAGTCGTCAGCTGGAATTCCAGCCTTTTTCATTCGGCATAGGGTCGCAGTACTCAGTTTTAAAGCCTGTGATGCTCTATCATACACATTGGAATAATCAGTTGGGATGACATCTGGAAACTGTTTTTTCTCGTACTCCAAAAAAACCAGCACATTTAGAATTAGCATTTGGGCTTGGTCATTGTAGCGCAGCATTTTTATTCCTTTGATATTTGTTTATATCAGAGTGACAGTAAATGTCAACGTTTTTAATTTGACAGGATGACAAAATTAACAACGTGCTTTTTTTGCTAAAATTGTTGATTTCATATGTTTGATATGCGAGAAACAAAGATGTAAAAAGATGACGTCATTCTCAAAAGGTAAAAATCCAACTATATAATATTAACAAACAATAAAAAATATGGTTTGGTGAAATATGCATGACACTAATTTATAGTAACCAAAGTCCAAATGCCCTGCTGCTGAAAGCTGCTTTTTTTGACCAAATGAATTTAGGCAAATGCTGCCCATCTAGAAATGACTACAAACAAATTCCAATATTACATTTTTTGTTTTGCTTAAACAGAAGAAAAATTATTGTTTAAAAATTTCATTGAAGTGGAAAACCACAAATTTTTTGGGCTTAGCAGTTTTTGAATAATAAAACAGCAAACTATTCACACTGACTGTTTATGCGGCAGTTTTTAACTACTTTCATTCTTGTAAGTCACTACTTTATATGCTGTTAGCTATTTAAGGCTTGCAAATATGTTTTTTAGTGCCACAGCGTCTATTTACTATGTACAGTGATACAGAGGAAAAAGAAGTAAATCTGTGTTTCTCTTCTCCTGTTTGTAAAGATGATGAGCTTTGGTGGAATGTCCAACCTTTAACCAATTTAGATTTAAGCTCTAATGTGTTGTGTGAGATTCCCAGTGAAATTGGAATGTTTCAAGATTTAACGGTTTTGAATGTAAGATTGTTACAGTTGTTGGTATGGTGTAAGCAGAATGTTTGTTATAGTTACAAGATAACTCTCTAACATGTTTGCCTGAAGAAATTCTCAGCCTCACCAAATTAACTAAACTGATTATTAACCGTAACAAGATAAACCGACTACCGAATAATATTGATCAGTTACTGGAGCTGAAAGTTTTGAGCCTTAGTCATAACTGTATCCAGGAACTACCTAACACTTTAGTGGATCTGGTTATGTTGGAAAAAGTGGTAAGGCGGCTGTATTTTACAAACATTTTTCTGAAGTCAATATAGTTAAGTACTCTAGAAATTCCACAAATAATTTGCAGGATTTATCTTATAATGAGTTAGAAGCAATTCCAGTGGGAATTGGATTCTTGGTACGATTAATTGAACTTGACTTGTCGCACAATAAACTTAAGGAATTACCCGCTGATACTGTAAATTTACGTAGTGAGTAATTGACGAACTAGCTCATTAATTAAAACTTAACAGAAAAATGTTTTTGAAGGTTTAACTAAATTAGACATAAACCACAATAGTATTAAATATTTACCGGAATCATTTGGAGAGCTTAGAAGGCTTCAAATCCTTTACGCTCAACATAATGACATTGAGAAAATACCTGACTTTACCGGCTGTGAATGTTTGCAAGAAATTTATCTTGGAAACAATTTTATTAAGGTACTTTCTTAAATTATTTAATCCATCCTTGGTGTGACACTACTGTTTCCAGGAAATACCTTTGGAACTGTGCCATAACCTACCTCACTTAAAAACGTTGGATTTGCGCGATAATCAAATTGCAACCTTACCCAAAGATATCATAAAACTTATGCATTTATGTAAGCTGGATGTGACTAATAATGATTTAATGGAGTGAGTGTCTGGAGTTTCTTTAAGAGAATTGAGTAGACTAATTTTTTTTGGTAGAATACCTCCGGTAGTTTCTTTGCTGCCTCATTTGCAAGTCTTGAAAATTGAAGGTAACAAACTGAAACATATTAGGGCCGATATAGTAGGTACAGGTACTCAAAGAATTTTGAAATTTTTGAGGGAAAGACTAAGCGAGGAGGATTTAGTTGCTATAGCCCAAGATCCTGGTAATATTCCCACAGATTCCTGTGTTTTTCCTGATAGGTAATTTACACTTTTATCTTCGTTTACAGTTTAGTTTAATTGTACTGCTTAAAGGTACAAAATGCGCAATGGAAATGTGCTACAACTACCCATGAAAAATTTATCTACCATTCCAGACCAAGTTTTTAGTGAAGCTAAAGAGGCGCATGTGAATGTAGTAGATTTATGCAAAAACAAATTGTCTCACTTTCCTTTAAGGTAGATTTTTGTGGCTTTTTTATTATTTAAAGTTGTTACTGTCATCTGTAATCAGTTTGCTGTTATTGGCTGAATACTTGACGGAGCTAAATTTATCAACAAACTGCTTACAAGAATTACCTCCAGATATTGCAAAACTAACCAAATTGAAGTTTCTGGATGTCAGCAACAACATGTTATCGACACTGCCCACCGAAATGAACGAGATGACAAGTATGAGGGAAATTGCGTTGTTTAACAACAGGTTCTTTTGTGATTAACTGGACTTGAAAAATCATGAGTGAAAGTGTTATTATAGGTTCAGTAAAATTCCTGATTGTATTTTTGGGATGATCGGGCTTGAAATTTTGCTGTTCAATGATAACAAACTGGAGGAAATCAATGTGGAAGGATTAGCTAAACTTACGCGATTGGCCACATTAAATTTGTCCAACAATAATATTGGTTTTGTGCCTCCCCAATTGGGAAATTTGACTCAATTAAGGTATTAGGTCTGTTCGCAGAGGCAATCCCTGACTGATGTCCAACTCAGAAACAGTAAATGTCAAGTTCCATTGGTTGAATTCTCACGTGAATATCATATTACTAGTTGGAGATTTTCTCTGAGAACAGATCTATTATTATTATGTGTTCACTTTTATTTTAAACAGTTTAATGTATTTGTCATTATAGGTGTTTGGACTTGAAAGGAAACTCATTCCGGCAACCGCGTTACGCCATTTTGGAGCAGGGAACTGACTCAATACTCTCTTATTTAAGGGACAGGATTGCCCCATAAGTATTTGTTGGAATTATATCATATTCTTTATTAAAGCCCAAAGCTTATTCAATGTTATTTTCTTGTACGTTTTTTTTTATTTTGCCAATAAAACAATCCTTTGTTGTTTATTTATAAAATATATTTAACAAACTACCTATATAAACCTTAAAAAATTAAACCAAAGGTGAAGTAGTATTTAATAAGATAAATTCAATTTATTTACTACTTCCAGTATCTTCAAGACAGTCTAAGTCAACACGAAAGAATTAATGTCCAGGAACTGGAACATTCAAAAGCAAATTTTGTCCTCCAGGAAGGTAAGACACTTGCCGGGACCTTGACAGTTGGTAAGCAATGTCTTCTGCCGCTTCTATCCTTCTCAGTTCAACTAAACCTTCACCAGCATCACCAAAAGCTTTAGCCAATAAGGTGGCAGCCTGGGCGTCTCCTTCTGCCGAAATTACAGTAGCTTTTTTCGTTTGTTCTGCCTTCTCTACCAGGAATCTGGCTTTTTCTGCTTCTTGTTGAGCTACCTAAAGACTTAACCATAATTTCTGCACCTTAATCTAAATAAGTATATGTACCTGTTTCAATTCAACAGCCTGGGTGAATTCACGACCGAAAGTCAAATGGGTGATGGAAATATCATCCAAGATAACCCCAAACTGTCCAGCCCTCTCAGTTAAATCGTCACTGACCTTTTGGGAGACCAAGTCCCTCTGTGTGATAAGTTCTCCAGCGTCAAACTGAGCAACCACTGCTTTTAGTACTTCAGTGGTGATTGACGGAAGCACCCGCTCTTCATAGTCCTGACCCAAAACTGAGTAAATCTTGGGTAATTGATCCGGGATTGGACGGAAGAGTATACGAAGAGTGATGTTGACGTTCTGGAGATCTTTACTGCCAGTGATCACCGGGACATTTCTGGGCCTCGACCGAACGTCGAAAATAATGGGTCTTTGCACCCAGGGGATGAAAAAATGCGTTCCCTCACCGATCACCTGCTTTTTGACCCCGGCGAATCGATCGAATATGACGGCCCGGTGCCCGCCGTCCACATTGTAAAGTGCCGAATTTACCACGCCTCCTGCTAGCGCTACACCGAGGCCTAATTGACCTACACGATTAAAAAACTGAGATGCGGACATTTTTGTGTCGTATTATGTGATTTTCCAAGTTCACAAATCTTGCGGAAAATGATGAAAATTTCCACAATGGTGGTAATGGATTCGCTTTAAGGTTATGATGATAAATGAGTTTGACAGTCAGCAAAACTTCAATCTAGTATCATGTGCTCCTTTATACAGTATATGTAGACTGGCCACGTGATAAACGTACCTTTAATAAAAAAAAATTTGTTTGACAGTAACACATTAATTATAACCTCAAATTGTAAAATGGTTGTTTGCGTTTGAGGATAAAAAATAAAAACTCTATGATTGAAAATATTTTTCCGATAAAAGTAACGAAAAAAATATGTTTTCGGATCGTTGTGCTGTTTCGGAACATTTAAGGTGACCGTCAGATTTTGAGTCGTTGAACTTTGTCTGTTGAGGTTACCCAGTGAATTTTTTTTGGCCATGGCAATGTCCAGCTGGATGTTGCGGTCCCAAATGTCGGGGTTCCAGGGTCGCAGGCTTAATTTCCGGTCTGGTAAGCTTAGTTCAAAGTCACCGTGTATAGTAGTAGTTGAAGTTTTCATTCAGGTATATGTTTTTAGGAAAGCAGAGCAGTGAAAAAAGCCTTTTTGAAACTTTGATCAAGCAGGGTAAGTTACTTTACTGTCAGTATAGTGGAGATGTTATAAGAATTATTTTCGTTCAGTAGCACCATTGTAACACTTACAAGTTGTTGCAGATGTTGCCAAATGTACCACAAAAACTTTCACTTTGAAAAAGTAGATTTATTGATTTTTATTCCCTGTTGTAAATAAACCAGAATAGTTTCTGAGTATTCCTTCCAGGAGTTTTGAAATCCACATGTGCAGCATTTGCATAAAATTGGTAGTTTGTGATTGGTTGATAAAAAAGGTGAAAGCTGCTTTTTTGAGCAATCACAAACTATCCACAAAGATTTAGGCAAAAGCTGCACATGTAGGCTTAGCCTTAGGGAAAAATAGACCCAATTCAACTTTGGCCGCATTTGTTTTCAGGCTCCATGACCATAATTTGATTTGAACTGTCAAGCTTAGTTCTCATAACAGCGTTTTGCCTCTGACGTCACTTATTTCCTATTGGTCAACAGTAAATTTTCAGCTGACAGATCTGGCAAAAGTTTTTTCCCTGTTCACAGTAGTTGCCTCTAAACAGGATATTTTTAATTGTCAGTTGTCACAATTTGTTAATATTTTGTTTATTTTTTTAACTTAACTGTTACAGTTTTAAATAGGTATTCTACTATTCAGCTAATTCTGAGGCTAATTCAGCATGTTTTGCAGAAGTGTATTCTTCATTCTGGTTGCCTTGGAAACAAGGATGAATGAAAATATCTTCTATTCTCAAAGTTCCATGGCAATTGCCACATAAAAACTAAAAATGAATTTGAGATATTATTTTATATGAATATAAACATAGGGAACCTACCTCATTTCTGCTGTGACTGCCGTGTTTATTCATTTTTTTTCAGTTTTGCCATTCAGATATGCCCTTTTGCCCTCTGCGTCGTCCAAAATGTCAAAACACTAGAACAGACGCAAGAAGTTGAAAATGTTCAGCTTCTTGCGGGCTGTCATTTTCAAATTTTATTTTTACCAATAGGAAATAAGTGACGTCAGACGCAAGACGCAAAACGCGGTTATGAGAACTTAGCTTCAAAAACATCATTGTGACATCACATTTGCTCTGCTTGCTTCATGGACCCTAAAAACCAATGCTGCTTCTGTCATTGACTGCATTGGTGTTAGGGCTCTATGGAGACAGCAAATTTGACGTCATTATGAGATTATTTAAAAAAAAAACAATAATTTGACCAACTGTCAAATTACGTCATTGTGAAGTCAGTTTCCCTCTACACATTGGATGGAGCCTCAAAACTACACGGCTCACTACATTTATTAATTTCAACAAATAAACCTTGCAGAACCTTATGAAAGTTTCAAAACAGTCCTAAGTAAACTCTGTGAGGCAGACTTGGAGGAAAAAGATTTGCTGAATTACTTAAATACTTTTGTAAGACTCCTTCAGCACTATGAGGCCAACTTTGACCAAGTGCAACTGAGCCGAAATGACATTTTAGTTTGGTAATTTATGGTTTGAATCAACATATTAGCAAATTGACATAAACTTAACTTGTTTGTAGTTTGAAAGTGGTATTGTTACATGAGTCCAGTGTAATCAGATCGGCTGGGTTACGCTGTATTAGACACACTGTACAAGATGAGGCTGATATAGCTAAAATGAATAAATTAGTTATACCATTCCTAATTTCTAGGTAATCAGTCCAGCTAATGTGGTTTGGTGGTTTATTTTATGTGGAGTTTTAGGTCCTTGGACTTGAAAAACGATTTAGAACGATTGGAAGCGATAAAATTAATTAGAAAGGTTTTCATGATAGCTCCAACCACTTTCGAAATTTCTATGGTTCGGAGCTTAATTTCTTTAGCCAATGAGGGTTTGGAAGTGAAAGATCGACTTTTAAGGGTTGGTTTAGCCACTTTAACTGAAATAGGTTGTTTACAAATAATTACCTTTTGACAGTTTGTGCTAAATGATTGTTACTTACAGGGGCTTTTAATCCCTCACTTTTTATTGAATGCGATGGTGTGGCCGCAATTACCCGCAACTTGATCGACTGTCAAATACCCAAAATTGCCGAGTCCTTGTGCGGAATTTTGTTATTACTTTTAGATCGTCCTGAAACTAGAAATAGAGCTTCAGTAGATTTACATAGCTTAGCAGCGCCGTTTTGTGACTTTCACTTTAAACATGCTTGGAAGGATAAAACAAGGTCCGTGGTGGTGTTTTAGACTTTAGTCTTGTAAGTGTAAAGATTTGTTTAGGGATGAACGTCAAGTGCGTCTGAACTGTAGCCGGCTCGCCTTGTTAACTTTACTAAAAAGTTGGCCGGGGTTATTGCATTTTTGTAGTCCGAGAGATCAAGGAGGATTCAAAGCCATTGTGGATGTCTTGTATTTGAATCAACGTGAAGTTCGTGTAAGTTTTATTTTTAAATGCCTCTGTGAAAGGGATTATTAGATGTTTGTACATTTTAGAGGTCAATCTTAGACTTGTTATTTGATTTGCTTGGTCTGCAACAACCCGAATGGACCGACGAATTATCAGTGGCGTTCAGCGCAATTGATCCTTGCGAGCACCAATCATCCTGGCGCTTAAAAGAAGATTTTGTCGCCGCCGAGGGTAAATTTATCTTGCCACATTTGGCCAAAACTACACCCTCACCGACCGAAATGCATTTGGCGTTGTTGCTTTTCTGTTTTCTCGAATGCGGTTTGATGGACGCTCTGACTGAAGTGATTACCAGTAGTGATCCTTTTATAAGCGTCAGGGCCACGGTACTTTTAAGTACGTTCATCACCCACATTTATCGAATTTTTATTGCTCCAATAATCGGACGTTTTTAGGTGAATTATTACGACTGATTCAATTATATTTGCCTTCGGGTTGTTGTAATTTTTCGCCGGCCTTGTCTTTCCTAATCGACTATGCCACCGCTAGTAAACCCCAAGCTATGGCCGCTGTTACGGCTCTTCAACAGTTGCACAAGTGAGTTTTGGTTAGTTCAGTTGAAAATTGATTTGAACGTTATAAATTACAGATTAATGCAGAAACGTCCGGCGTCCTACAGTTTGCACTTGGACTATATTATTAGGAATAGTTCTAGCCGAAAGTCGAAGCACAAACAGGAGAAACATTCCAGGCATAAGGGTATCAAGTCGAAAATAAATCAAGTTAAGGTGGGTTAGTTGTCAGGTTGTTCATTTCATAGTAGTAATAATTTTTTTAGGCTGTTTTGAAGGACGGTGATGACATTGTTCAAGAAACTGGTGTACTGTGGAGTAACGACGTCAAATTGTGGGACTGGAGCTTAATTAAAATGATTTTAAAGGTAACTTTACCACTTCCAGACTGTTCTCGGTTTTAATCAGCTTTAATTTAAACTAAACGTTTAGGGTGAAGGTAGACGTAAACTGGACTTGACTGACTCATCTCATAAACAATTCCTTAAACGGCTTTTGGACTTTTTCACCCCTTCACAAAACAAATACTCCCATATGGATCTGGGTAGTTCACCCAACGATTCGGTGGGCATTACCACAAGCGGAATTGAGTTTATCAAATTTTTGGGGGACGTTAACGATACCGATTGTCAGGTTTGCTGTAGTAGTTTAAATGTTGCGTGGTTATTATTATTGGCTGTGTTTAGAACATGTTAACTGACTTATTCCAAGACATTCACGCTCAAATCAAGGCCATAAAGACCAGTCGAAGCGTTCACGATTGTCTCTTCAGTCCGTCTCACATGATCAACACTCACTGCCAGAGTTATTTCTTATTTATCGGACAGTTTGTTCGATGCGAGTCCGGCAGGGAGATTTTAGATAGTATAAGAATGTTTTCGCTGTAAGTTTTCGTGAAACAACGCTCTAGGAGTGCATAATTTGGTTTGGTTTGCAGACTGCAAGAATTGGCAACCACAACTCATCACGACTGTTACGTCAAATTGATAATTTCCTCGTTGGATTATAGTGTGCCAGGGCCGGCGCGGGAAATTTTAGATGCAGTACTGACCTGTGATATCGAGAGTTCCAGATTGTATGCCACGCAATTTTTATTAGTTCTACTTCGGGTTGGGTATCCGTCTTTTACTGGATGGGCCACGCGGTTGCTTTCTAGGCAATTAGAAGATAAATCAAGGTATCTGTTGGTTTGTAGACAGGTCAAATAGAATCCTCACAAGCTGTCTAAATAACCTAACATTTTCAGCCACCTGTATAAACTTGGCACTATAAATAAACTTAATTTTTCTAATTTTGGCATATAAAGTGACACTTTTTAAAACTGATTAGAGTGACAAAACGTTTTACTTTTCGTAACTAGTTACGAAAATTATCACTTTATGTAACTAGTTATGAAATAGCTATTTATGTAACCAGTTACGAAAAGATCGATTTTGTGTAACGAATGAATGTTTGTAGGGCGAGCGCAGCGAGGTCCTACAATTTGAATGAGTTACACAATAAGACATTTTCGAAACGTGTTGCATACATAATTTTTTCTAATTTTGACCAAAAAGCGGTAAAAACCATCTTTTAAAGTGATTTAACACAAATATTCACTTTCATAGCACCTTGTATAAACAGTGACAACGACATGTTATGATGGATGTCGCCCATATGTTTCTACGGAAATGCATAAAAACAGGGAGTGATGAAATGAACATTTCATAACTAGTTACATAAAGTGATACTTTATGTAACTAGTTACATAAAGTAAAACGTTTTGTCACTCTAATCAGTTTTGAAAAGTGTCACTTTATATGCCAAAATTAGAAAAAGTTTATTTCATCACTCCCTGTTTTTATGCATTTCCGTAGAAACATACTGTTCTCCCGGAGTGAGTTTACCCGTGCGTCACGAAGGCTACGTCATTTATAATCATATGAATCAAATCAAGTTTGCATCAACAAACCTGTTGTGTTCATATTATAGAAAAGGGCGTGTCTAAAGCTTCGTCACGTTTAAAATTTTGCGTGTATTGTCAGTCAGAAAGTAGAGATCTTTGGCTGCAAATTTGCACTAAAACAACCTTATACCAAAGCAAATCAAAAATATCTTGACCGAAATAACATTTTTTATTTATGAGAAGTCTCCGTTTGGATCATAGAATTCCATCTAAATTTGAAACCTAATTTATTTACCAAAATTCGCAGAGATGTATCACCAATATGTAGTAGTTCTTTAACTTTAAGCTCTTGATTTAGGTTCTGGATGATTACATGTTTCTCTAAAATAAATACAACAAATTAAAAATTTAATAAGACATTCTGAGTGATGCTGTAATATCTCATATTTCATTTTCAGGTTGCAATCCACTAATTTTATTTAAAACCCGCTGAAAAACATTTTAGACGCTTATTTTATTTTTTGTATGAGTTTATTATTAATATGTTTGAAGAAATTTTTATGAAAAATCTATAATGCAACCCAAAAATCTCAGTCTCTGGAAACAATGAAATGTTAATAGATGTTTCTTACAAAAGTAGATATATTTTACTATTATTAACATACTATCGTTGTACATATCATATAATGTATTTCAAACATCCATTTTAATGCTTTCAGATAAATCAGTGGTCTTGACCCGTCGATAACGTCTCGATTTAGGTTTTCTAGGTGAGGAAATCATAAGATTACTTGCTTGCTTTTCCCGAATCGAATAAACAGTTTTGCGGGAAATTTTCAAAGCAGCTACAACCTTCTAGTATCAAAAAAAATACATCAGTAAGAATATGTAAGGTCTTAAAATTTCTTATTTTTTTCCTGAACAGATGATAAAGCTTATAAAGGTCTTCCATTAGTTTTTTCCAATTCAAAATATTCACAAAAGTTAAGAATTAACTGCTGGGCTTGTCTGTAGAGAATTTTTCCAGGCATTTTCTAAAAAAATACTCTAATAAAATGATTAACAACACAAAGAAACGGAAAAGAATTAATAGTAAACAAATCAAATAAATTTCGATGGTTGTCAAACTGACAATGACTTGAAATAGAAGCGCTAATCAGTAAATGTTTTTTTTGGAAGACATTCACTTAGATATTTATCCTTTCTGAAAGTGAACAATAGACAAGGATGAAGTCAATAATGCATGTCTACTTCTAAATCACAGGGGGATGACGCACGGATAAACTCAGACCGCGAGAACAGAGCCGCTTTCCAGCCGACCATTTTATGCACATTAACGAGCATATGTGCACCAAACTTTTTCCGATGTGCGTTCCCAGTTCGCATTTTTAGACGTGAGCTTGGTACGCAAACGCCTTCTCCCTTTTCCCCTGGTGCACCACCCGCAATATTTGGGCTTCAAGCACAAGTCATTGTTGTTTGAGGTTAAACACGAAATAATTGTTTTGGTTTCTGCACTTCCGAGTTAAAACATTAAATAATATGGATTGTGGTAATTTGGAAAGTGCCAATAGCCGATTATAATCAGATTATCGCAGGAGGTTAGTTAAAAACACTTTAATTTTTTTAATTCTCAACTTTTCTTCATCCATAGTTGATTCTTAAAAATCTACCTTAACATCTGTAAATAATTTCACTTAAACTTAAAAAACAGCACTGAAAATTTGTACTTAATTTAAAAAGTTTAACGACAAAAGTGACACTGGCACGAATACTTGACGCAAAACCGCAAAAAGACAGTTCCAGGCTGCGAGTTCCTGTTTCGAGAATTTGCGCTTCATGCGTGGGGTTTGGCGCTTTGACAAAATGTCGGCTGGAAAGCGGCTCTGATGGGCGACATCCATCATAACATGTCGTTGTCACAGTTTATACAAGGTGCTATGAAAGTGAATATTTGTGTTAAATCACTTTAAAAGATGGTTTTTACCTTTTACCGCTTTTTGGTCATCATCAAATTAGAAAAAAATATGTATGCAACACGTTTCGAAAATGTCTTATTGTGTAACTCATTCAAATTGTAGGACCTCGCTGCGCTTGCCCTACAAACATTCATTCGTTACACAAAATCGAACTTTTCGTAACTGGTTACATAAATAGCTATTTTATTATTCTTAGAAAAGTAGTTTTGTCCGCATTGTCCACCCTACACGAAGCCTGCGAATTGCCCGATTGTTTAGAAACGTTAACGGATTTACCGTTGAGTTTAACAAAAATGGGGGAAAAGGGTGAGTTGCTTTATATCAGGATGCTTTCTACTGAAAAGGGTTTCAAAAGATGCGGCGAAGACAAGGTAAACTGTTACTCATTTACAATTACACTTTTGCTAAAATTTTGACGTAGCTTTTGAGCGTTATATCAAAATGGGACACTAACATGAACTATAGATACGTGCGATTGGTGGAGGGTGATATATCGGACACGCTTACTTTACATCAGCGAGACGAGGATGGAAAATATGAACGCGTAGTGTCCAATGCGGCCACTAGAAATTATCGGTATTAATTCTTTCTATTTTCTTATTGTTTTCCAACTTGAAATTATTTATAGAAAGGACATTATTTTACCTCCTCACCTTTACGGACAATTGAATCAGCACGCTGAAGGTTTTAGAATGTTGACGGCCAATGGTTCGATAACTTCAATGGTAGAAGTAAGCGTTTTATTGCTGTTAAAGTTTAGGGAGAGTCACTGAAAGTTTTTCAGCTTATTCATAAAGGTATTTGCGGTACTGACGACGAAATTCTGAAATTGAAAGCGGCTTTGTGGGCTATCGGTCATTTGAGTACCTCAAAAATGGGTTTTGAGTATCTAAACTCTTTGGAATTTGTCTGTCACATGATCAGTTTGGCAACTAAATGTCCCGTTTACGGGGTGAGATGCACTGCTTTCTATGCTTTGGGTCTGGTGGCCACCACGTCACTTGGCGCGGATGAACTGAATATGAATGGTTGGCTGGCTGTCAGACATAACCGGTAATACTTCAGTTGCTAAATTAAGGGAGATTTGCAAAAAGTAATGATTTATAGACACGAACGTTGGCCTATTATACAACAAGAACCCATGGATACTTACTACATTTCCTATTTCACCTCGTCTGTATGGGACCAGGCTAAATATACCACGACCAGTGCGGACGCGACTAGTGATGACGAAGTCACTTTGAGCGAGGAAGACGACCGATTAGCAGATTATTCAATCTCCTCCATTTTAAATCCAGGTAAAAACTCTGAATGATAGGAAAACTGTTTTTAAGGGTTGTTTAAAGGCGACCTAGGTCCCACTTAAGCTAAATTATGCTTTGACTGTGATAGACATAGATAGATAATAGATAAACATAACCTAGCTAAGGTGTCGTTAAATATGTCGGTGCAAATTGATCTTAGAACACTTGTATATCCTTCTAGCAAATTTCAGCGTGGCCCCTGGCACTTTTTAGAACTTTGTCAGTATCATTTACAGGCCATTGGCACTTTCTGAATGGATCTAGAAGTTTTTGACAAATAAAAACAATTCTTGGAGGGTTTAAGAAACTTGTAAATGCCTCTAGCAATTTCTTTAAGGTTTACAGTATTATTTAGAGAGCCGTCGCACTTTCAAAATGGTTCTAGTGGCATCTACCAATTTAAAACAATCCTTGGAAGGTTTAAGACACTTGTAGAAGCCTCTGGCACTTTTTAGAAGGTTGTCAGTAGCATTTAGAGGCCACTGGCACTTTCTGAATGGATCTAGAAGTTTTTGACAAATAAAAACCATTCTTGGAGGGTTTAAGAAACTTGTAGAAGCCTCTGGCACTTTTTAGAAAGTTGTCAGTAGCATTTAGAGGCCACTGGCATTTTCTGAATGGATCTAGAAGTTTTTGACAAATAAAAACAATTCTTGGAGGGTTTAAGAAACTTGTAAAAGCCTCTAGCAATTTCTATAAGGTTTACAGTATTATTTAGAGAGTTCTCACACTTTCAAAATGATTCTAGAGGCATCTGCCAATTTAAAACAATCC